>NC_133329.1:84238518-84571018 GCF_042186555.1 Aquarana catesbeiana | reverse complement strand
GTCAGGGAACACCTGTACCTCCTGCTCCTCGAATTCCATTGCCCCTTTCTGCCATGCTGCTCTCATTATGTCCTCTTTTATTTTAAAGAAGTGCACACGGCATAAAACATCCCTGGGTGCCCCCTGTTCTGAAATGTACCCTGCCGGGCTCCTGTGCACTTCGGTCCAACTCAATGTGAGCATCTGGGGGTTCTCCAAATATTTGTTAAAAATAGCAGTTACTGTCTTTCTTAGGTCAGGTGACTTTATAACTTCTGAGATCCCCTTTATACGCACATTATTTCTTCTGCTTCTGTTCTCGGAATCTTCAGCAGACAGTTGTAACGCTATCAATTTTTGATGCTGTTTCTCTAACTTTCTCTCAAGAAAATCAATACGAGTGTCGGCCGTAGACTGAAGTGTCTCACAGCTAAACAGTCTCTTATCCATTAGCTCTACCTTGGAGCACACTTCACTCATTTCCTCCCTTACAGTAGCTTTCAAGTCATTTAACAAGGCTTGTATGTCATCTTTAGTCGGAAGAGCCGTATGAGCTGTCTGATATCTGGCTCGCTACCACTTCCCTGAACGGTCAGCCCCCCTATGTTAAGTGGGCATACCTGAGCCTCAACGGTGGATACGGTCTGCGGAAGAATCGGAGCGCTTATTTCCACTGATTCTGTCAGTTCCACTCGAGTGTTACTCACGGATCTGCTTGAGGTAGTTGGCTCCTCCATCCCCGTTAACTGCCTTTGAGCGGCTCGTGCAGCTCGCTGTGAAACTGTGCTGACCTCCGCTGGCATAACGGTCTCTCTCTTCGCTGTGAGATACCTTGTAATAGGCGAGTGACTAATGTAACCAACGCTCCAGAGCCTTTGCCTCGACCCGGCATGAGTTCACGGCGTTCCCTGGTATGACCGCTCATGTTCTCCTGCAAGCGCGCGCTACTGCATCACACCGCCCCTCACTCCGTCATGCTCAGGCTACACTCCCCCGGAAGTACCACTAAAATTTTAACAGGGGTACAGATAATGAAAACCTGACTAGTGTTCTAATTCCTCTCCACGCTATCTAAAACAAAAAAAAAAGTTTGATATCAGCTACACTTTAATATAGGGGGTGCCTTTGTGATGCATTGTTTACAAAGTATACTTTCTGATAGGAAAGCCCAGCACTAGCTGCTTACTTGTAGACCGTCTCCTTCTGTAAAGCTGCGTTCAGACATTAAACACTTGCCATCCGGCTGCCAAAAGAACTTTCTAAAAAATACGTTGATGCTTGTGGAGAAAAGAGAATTGTAGAGACGGGCTGTTATTGCTAAGACACTTCAAACCCCTTCACATGCGCTCCCTCTTCCCTGCTGCAGTAGCTTTGAGATCAGAGATGCTGCAATGGAGGAGATATTAGACCACACACGTATGCTCACTCCTGTGATATGGGGTAAGCAATAATGGCTGGGAGTGTCTTAGCAACGTCTTAGCAACAAGGCAGGACAGGAAGAAACCCTCTCTGGGAGTTTTTCAGCCAGGCTTCAGGCATTACATAAACGTGGCCTACACCCAGGGGCGTTGCTAGTGGGTGGCTTTTGGGGCTATAGCCCCGAATCTGGGGCCCATAGCCCCGAGTCTCTCTGAGACAGCCGTGGTCGTGGCCTTTAGGCAGCCGGGCTGCAAGTGTGGCGGGCAGCACCAGAGCACGGGAGAGCCGGGCGGGAGAGAGAGCAGAGAGATGACATCATCTCTCACCACCCACCCTGCATCACCACTGTTCTGCTCTCACTGTGCATCTCACTGCCTGCCCTCTCTCTGGTGAGCCTGATGTAAGGAGTGGCTCTCTGGGGACTCTGTGGTAAAGAGGGGCTCTCTGGGAACCCTGAAAGGGGCTCTCTAGGGACCTTGATGTAAAAGGGAGGCTCTCTGGGGACCCTGATGTAAGGGGGAGGCTCTCTGGGGACCCTGATGTAAGGGGGGCTCTCTGGTTACCCTGATGTAAGGGGGAGGCTCTCTGGGGTCCCTGATGTAAAAGGGAGGCTCTCTGGGGACCCTGATGTAAGGGGGAGGCTCTCTGGGGACCCTGATGTATGGGGGGCTCTCTGGGGACCCTGATGTAAAAGGGAGGCTCTCTGGGGACCCTGATGTAAGGGGGAGGCTCTCTGGGGACCCTGATGTAAAAGGGAGGCTCTCTGGGGACCCTGATGTAAGGGGGAGGCTCTCTGGGGACCCTGATGTAAGGGGGGCTCTCTGGGGACCCTGATGTAAGGGGGAGGCTCTCTGGGGACCTTGATGTAAAAGGGAGGCTCTCTGGGGACCCTGATGTAAGGGGGAGGCTCTCTGGGGACCCTGATGTAAAAGGGAGGCTCTCTGGGGACCCTGATGTAAGGGGGAGGCTCTCTGGGGACCCTGATGTAAGGGGGAGGCTCTCTGGGGACCCTAATGTAAGGGGGGCTCTCTGGGGACCCTGATGTAAGGGGGAGGCTCTCTGGGGACCCTGATGTAAGGGGGGCTCTCTGGGGACCCTGATGTAAGGGGGAGGCTCTCTGGGAAACCTGATGTAAAGATAATATATGTAATATACAGTGTGTATATATATATATATATATATATATATATATATATATATATATATATATATATATATATATACACACACACACGTATATTATATACATGTGTATGCCCGCCCAAGCGTATGACGTTCTTTACTTCGCTGCTGTGGGCTCTAGCCCCAGATCTTTTGTAGACCTAGCAACGCCCCTGCCTACACCTATAACAATTTAATAAAAGCTGCAGTTTGCTTTTATCTACAGGTGTCCCTCACCTGCATAGGCAGTGTTTTGGTAAAGCCGAACTTACCTTTTAAAGCAGTGGTCATCAACCCTGTCCTCAGGGCTCACTAACAGGCCAGGTTTTATGGATTACCTTGGGGAGATGCAGACTAGAATACTGCAATCACTGAGCAGCAAATGATATCACCTGTGATGTATTTCAGTTATCTTGCAAACCTGGCCTGTTATTGGGCCCTGAGGACAGGGTTGATGATCACTGCTTTAAAGGGTAAGTTCACCTTTGTACACTTTTTTTTTCTAAATTCCAGCTTCACTATACATCAATATAGCATTCATGTACTTTTTTTGCAAAAATATCAAAGCTTTTCATTAAATCTACAGTCACTTACTTTTTTTTGTCCTAATCCACATTTCCAGACGTTTCCATTAGTAATGTCTTCTTCCTGATTAGACTGTAGGTTATGACACAGGAAGGAGTTGACCAGCTGACCTCATTAGCACACACCCTGCATCATCCACCTTTCCATTCCCAGCTGCATGTTTTTTAAATGAAATGTAATCAGTGATCACCCTTGTCACCAAGTACATAATATACAATCAGATTGTATAGTGTATGGCCATGTTTATACACCTAAAATTACTAGTTGTGCTTTCAGTGCCATTCATTTGTTAACGGCATGCCAAACACAGAAGCAAACACACATTTTGCCATGTGAAACAACGAGGGGCAAATGCTGTAAGACGCACAGTAAAAAACACGCAACCCACAAAATGGCAAAATGTCCCATTAACCACATGTAGTGCAGCCAATTTAAATCAACAGGCTGCCCTATGCATGTCACAGGAAAAACGAGACACAAAACGTTCGCTCCTACTATGCTGAATGTGAATGGGGCCTGAAATTGAAAATTAGTGCGATAACACAAGAATAATGAGGCTTCATTCACATCTGTGCATTTCGTTGCATTTCAGAAAAGCGCTGCACCAAAAATTGCATCAAAAAACGCACCACTCTCCGCTCTAAAAAAAAGTTCTGAAGCTTCTTTGGGGCGATTGCTGTGTGTAGGGCAGCCCATTCAGGCGGATGGGCTGCCCTATGTGTGATGAGTGAAAATGCTCCAAAACGCCTCCCCCCTCGCTAAAACCCCCCCAAAAAAAGCGCATGTGGGAATGCGAGTTCCCACTATGCAGAGTTGTGAATGGGGCGTGACAGCTGAGTGTTTCTGTCCACTCCCTTCTATGTACTTGTATAAAGATGGCCATACACTATGCAATCTGATTGTGTATTTAGTGAGAGGGGTGATCACTGATTGCATCTCATTTAAAAAAGGTGCAGCTGGGAATGGGCGGGTGGATGATGCAGGGTGTGTGCTAATGAGGTCAGATGGTCAACTCCTTCCTGTGTCATGACCTACAGTCTGTAAGGAAGAGAGACATTACTAATGGAAATGTCTGGAAACGTGGATTAGGACAAGAAAAGTAAGTGACTGTAGATTTAATGAAAAGCTTTGATATTTTTGCAAAAAAAGTATATGAATGCTATATTGGTGCATAGTGGAGCTGGAATTTAGGAAAAAAAAAAGTGTACAAAGGTGAACTTACCCTTAGCGCTTTGGATAGATTGGGGAAGGGTAAGCACCTCTGTTGGTTTTTATTGCCATCTGTGTTTCTCTTGGGGAGATTCTAGTATTCCATCTGTGGGCTTTGTAGGTATTAATCATGTGGTAACATTGTTTTGTTTGTGTTTGCAGTGTCACATGGTATTCCCGGAGGACTGCCGTACTCTGTACAAGAGAGCGCATCCATTATGATCCACCCCTGTCTGAGTGCATACCAGCCCTGGAGAAGATCCTTTAGACTGCATTCAAATTTCACATTTTGTGAACGCACATAAAATTGCGCTCTTTTTGGTGATATGCATAGGTCACCCTATTGATTTCAATGCGCTGCCCCTGAGACAACAAAAGTGGGAAAGTAGCTCATGCACCTTTAAACTCTACCAACACGTTTTTTGCTGCATTTGGAATTCCATTATCAATAAATGGCAACGCTAATGCGACAGGTGTTTTTTTCCCCCATGCAATTGGTAAATGCATGCTGCATAGCTTGATCTTGCGCACATTCGCTAAACACTAAGGCTCTGTTCACACAAGTGCGACTCCAAAGTCACGCAAAATTGTATTGCAGCGATGTCATGCGACTTTCATGCAACTTTACACTCTCTGGCACTCAAGTCGCAAGAAAGTCGCATCAAAGCAGTGCATATACATTTTCAAAATCATTGAGACTTCAAGTGGCATAGATTGGAATGGGTGCCATTAAAATCAATGGGCTCTGACTTGTCATGCGACTTTATGTGTCCAAAGTCGCATGACAAGTCGCACTAGTGTGAACTGAGCCTAAAGTGTGAATGCAGCTGTTCACAACTGCCATTATCAGCTGATATCATCAGCTGTCACCATTAACTGCCATCATCAGCTGTCACCATTAACTCCCATTGTCACCCGTCACCATTAACTACCATCATCAGCTGTCACCATTAACTCCCATTGTCACCTGTCACCATTAACTGCCACCTTAAACATTATTTAATAATTTATTCTCTACAAGAGGTGAAGTGGGATGAAAATTCCAGCTGAAAGCAAGAGACTTGAAGAAAAACGCCCAATATTTAAAACTGATAATCATTTTCTTGCCATGCAAGAGTATTTAATATGCAGTCCAGGACCTGGCAGCCAGGATCATTATGTGTCTGACTCCGCCCCCTGCGCTCCATCATAGCGACTGACAGCAGAGCATGCATAGCGCAGGACAGGAGACAATTCTACTGCATGCTGGGAGCTGTGGATTTTGTTTGGCTCAGACCTGTTTAGCTCTGAGGATCATTGGACTTGCAAGTGTCTTAGGTTTTACAATTCTTTTATTGATGTACTGTATATAAATGTGGATATTTTTTTTTTTCAGTGGAAATTAAATTGTAGCTTTCTCTCTTTGTAAATATGTATTTAATGGCATCCCAGTCATATGCCCCGTACACACGGTCGGATTTTCCGACGGAAAATGTGTGATAGGACCTTGTTGTCGGAAATTCCGACCGTGTGTGGGCTCCATCACACATTTTCCATAGGAATTTCCGACACACAAAGTTTGAGAGCAGGATATAAAATTTTCCGACAACAAAATCCGTTGTCGGAAATTCCGATCGTGTGTACACAAATCCGACGCACAAAGTGCCACGCATGCTCAGAATAAATAAAGAGGTGAAAGCTATTGGCCACTGCCCCGTTTATAGTCCCGACATACGTGTTTTACGTCACCGCGTTCAGAATGATCAGATTTTCCGACAACTTTGTGTGACCGTGTGTATGCAAGACAAGTTTGAGCCAACATCCGTCTGAGAAAATCCTAGGATTTTGTTGTCGGAATGTCCGATCAATGTCCGACCGTGTGTACGGGGCATAAGTCTGTAGGGTTCAATATTGAGTTGATCCACCCTTTGCAGCTATAACAGCTTCAACTCTTCTGGGAAGGCTGTCCACAAGGTTTAGGAGTGTGTCTATGGGAATCAAGTCAATATCTCCCCAAAACACACAGACTCTGGGAACTGGAGGGTCCATATACTTATTTGGGGCCTCTATGCCTCAAACCAGCAATGACTGTAGATGTTAATGTAATCAGCTCAAACCACTGGGGTCACCTGCCATACTGTGTTTATTGTAAGTAGGTATCTCCCATAGTGTGCCTCCTAAGTGTCTTCTTCCCATTGTTAATTGGATCCCCTATTGTGTCTGTCTGTCATTTTCATCTATGTGTTTATACTTGTAATGCCCCGTACACACGGTCGGACTTTGTTCGGGCATTCCGACAACAAAATCCTAGGATTTTTTCCGACGGATGTTGGCTCAAACTTGTCTTGCATACACACGGTCACAGAAAGTTGTTGGAAAATCCGATCGTTCTAAACGCGGTGACGTAAAATCGGGATCGTACGTCGGGACTATAAACAGGGCTGTAGCCAGTAGCTTTCATCTCTTTATTTATTCTGAGCATGCGTGGCACTTTGTGCGTCGGATTTGTGTACACACGATCGGAAATTCCGACAAAGGATTTTGTTGTCGGAAAATTTTCATCCTGCTCTCAAACTTTGTGTGTCGGAAAATCCAATGGAAAATGTGTGATGGAGCCTACACACGGTCGGAATTTCCGACAACAAGGTCTTAGCACACATTTTCCGTCGGAAAATCCGACCGTTTGTACGGGGCATTACAATGAGTATTGTACAGTACTTTTTATTCAGGGTTGCAGGTACCGACTGGTCTCGTCACCTTGGCTGGTTTAAGTGCCTAGTTAATTAGCTCATGTTAATTATACCACTGTCAGATGTAAGTTGCTAGAGGTGGATTAACATAGTTTATGTTGGCTGTTCTTAATTATGTTAATTATATTCCTGTGCACAGTTTCCTTTGCATACAATAATGTGATCAAGCATTTATGTGATTTTGTGTGGTATATAAATTCTCTGTGAGTTTTCAATAAACAGTTTTATGTTTTTCACCACGCTACACTGTGTCCTGACTAGTGATTAGGTGGGCTTGCGGGATCTTGTATTGTTGTGTTACGGGGCAAAGGAAGCTTATATGATGGTCATACTCCTCTTGAGTACAACAGGAATGTTTGACCATTCTTCCACAAGAGGTCAGGCACTGATGTGGACGAGAAGGCCTGGCTCACAGTCTCCACTCTAATTAATCCCAAAGGTGTTCTATTGGGTTGAGGTCAGGATTCTGTGCAGGCCAGTCAATTTATTTCACCCCAAACTCACTCATCCATGTCTTTATGGACCTTGATTTGTGCACTGGTGTGCAGTCATGTAGGAACAGAAAGGGGCCACCACCAAACTGTTCCCACAAAGTTAGGAGCATAAGGCGCCTTTCACACGGACGGCTATTCTGCCGCAGTTAAAAGCATGTATTTTTTTCTGTGAAATTCAAGACTCCAGGCACTGCGATCAGCTGCATTTGTACAGTGCGATTAGCTGCGGTTGCATTTAGCTGCGGTTTGCCATTTCCATAGCAACCCGAAGGGTACCGACTCGTATTGAACGGGGATCCGACTTGGATCCCCGCCAATACCCGGCACTGTTTGGTATGAATCTTGAGGGGTAACTCCACGCCAAATTTTAAATAAAAAACCAGCATGGGTTCCCCTCCAAGCGCATACCAGGCCCTTCGGTCTGGTATGGTTTTTAAGGGGAACCCCTAAGCCGAAAAACGGCGTGGGGGTCACCCTCAAAATCCATACCAGACCCTTATCCGAGCACGCAGCCCGGTCGGTCTGCAAAGGGGGTGGGGATGAGTGAGCGCCCCCCCTGAACCGTACCAGGTCGCATGCCCTCAACATGGGGGGGTTGGTGCTTTGGGGCAAGGGGGGGCGCCCTGCGGGCCCCCCCACCCCCCCACCCCAAAGCACCTCGTCCCCATGTTGATGAGGACAAGGGCCTCTTCCCGACAACCCTGGCTGTTGGTTGTCAGGGTCTGCGGGTGGGGGGCTTATCGGAATCCGGGAGCCCCCTTTAATAAGGGGGCCCCCAGATCCTGGCCCCCTACCCTATGTGAATGAGTATAGGGTACATCGTACCCCTACCTATTCACCTAGGTAAAAAGTGTCAATAAAAAAAAACACAGTAGACAGGTTTTTAAAGTGATTTATTAGGCAGTTCCGGGGGTCTTCTTCTGACTTCAGGGGTCTCTCAGGCCTCTTCTCCCTCTCTCCGGTGTTGTCTCCGCGCACTCTGGTTCTTCTCTGGTGCCTTCTTCCTTCTGCTAGGCTGCCCCGGGACTGTGACGACATAAGGGGCGGGGTCACCGGGTGACATCACCCGGTGGCCACGCCCCTTGCCTATATAATTGGTTGCGGACCTTGCTCACGGCATTGCAGCGAGAGGGAGCGTCGTGTCAACATCTCAGGAAGAGAAGAGGAAAGAAGAGCGGCAAAAGAGCAGAAGATAGCGGAGGAGCCCGGCAGAAGGAAGAAGGCCAGAGAGCGTGGAGACGACACCGGAGAGAGTGAGAAGAGGCCTGAAAGACCCCCAAAGTCGGAAGAAGACCCCCGGAGCTGCCTAATAAATCACTTTAAAAACCTGTCTACTGTGTTTTTTTTATCAACATTTTTTTTCCTAGGTGAATGGGTAGGGGTACGATGTAATCTATCTCCTTTTTTTCCTCTGTGGAAAGGGCACACAGAGGTCCTTCTCATCACCGCCACCAGGGGGCCCCCTTGTCCATTTTTACTCAGATTACTACATTTCAAAGTCATTATCCTTCAATCAGCCAGGAAGAGATTTTTGCTTGAAATCCAGCACTCTAAAAACATGTTTCTCAACCTTTTTTCAGTCATAACATCCTTTTAAAAGAATTTTCAGTCTCGAACAACCTCTGTGTTGCTATCCTAGAAAAGTAGTTCTGATCGCACAGAGTGTACAGGTCAGGGGTAAGACCTCACGCACACCACTGTACTTAAACGTACGCCTGTGCGAGGGCTGTGTTTGCCCACACGGGGGCGCACAGGTGTTCCATTTATCCCCATGTAGGCAGTCCCATTCATGTCAGTTGGATGCAGCAGCTGCATGGACAGAGCTGTGGCTCCCAATTTGACAGCTGTTGGGGTGCGGCCGGGTGTGGGTCCCCAAATGCGCACTGTTTGCATTTAGGTACATGCACCTGTACCCACACAGCTGTCAAATTGGAAGCTGTGGCTGTGTCCGTGTAGCCGTGTCATCCCAATAGAAATGAAGGGAACTGCCTACACAGGAATGCACCATACACCTGTGGATGCAATAATACCCCCTAGTGTTGGTATCAATGGATGCAATAATAACTAGCTCTGGTATCAGTGGATGTAATAATACCTCCCAGCACTGGTGTTAGTGGATGCAATAATAGCCCCCAGCACTAGTGTCAGTATTATTACCTTTGGTCAATAGCAGTGAAATGTAACCCTCCTGCCCCCCCCCCCCCCCCCGCATAGATGGTCAGTGGCAGTGAAGGGTAACACCCCCCTGCGTTGGTGGTTATCCCTTTCATGACTAAGCCTGTTTTTGACATTTGGTGTTTACAAGTTAAAATCCGTATTTTTTGCTAGAAAATTATTTAGAGCCCCCAAACATTATATATATATATATATATATATATATATATATATATTTTTAGCAGAGAATATAGAGAATAAAATGGCGATTGTTGCAATATTTTATATGGCACAGCGATGCAGCGGTGTGTTTTAAACTCAACTTTTTGGGAAAGGGGACACTTTCATGAATTTAAAAAAAAACAAACAGTAAAGTTAGCCCAATTTTTTTGTACAATGTAAAAGATAATGTTACGCCGAGTAAATAGATACCAAACATGTCACGCTTTATAATTGCACGCACTCGTGGAATAGCGACAAACTACGGTACCTAAAAATCTCCATAGGCGATGCTTAAAATTTTTTTTACGGTTACCAGGTTAGAGTTACAGAGGAGGTCTAGTGCTAGAATTATTGCTCTCGCTCTGACGATCGCGGCGATACCTCACATGTGTTAGCTGAACACCGTTTACATATGCGGGCGTGACTTCCATATGCGTTTTCTTTGCTGCGCGAGCTGGTGGGGACAGGGGCGCTTTAAAAAATGTTTGTTCTTATTTATTTTATTTTTATTCTAATAAATTGTGTTTTTAAAAAAAAGAAATTTTGATCACTTTTATTGCTGTCACAAGGAATGTAAACATCCCTTGTGACAGTAATAGGTGGTGACAGGTACTCTTTATGGAGGGATCGGGGGTCTAAATGACCCCCAATCCCTCCTTTGCACTTCAAAGTATTCAGATTGCCGGTTTCGGCGATTCTGAATACTGTATTTTTTTTTTAAACCGGCGCCATTGGCAGCCGAGTAAACGGGAAGTGACGTCATGACATGTTTACAATTAGGAGGCTAGAACGAAGCCGCTTACAGCTTTGTTCCAGTCTATCCCTAGCCGCCGGATGCGGCAGATTGGTGATCCACCGGGAGGCCCGGTAAGAGTGTCAGGAGGGGGGGGGGGGGCATCCCCTCCCACTCCTCTGGGATAACAACAGAGCAGCTTTTAGCCCATCGGTTGTTATACCTGGAAAGCCGATCGCCGGCTCTAAAAAACAGTACCGGGATGATGCCTGCAGCTGCGGGCATCATCCCGGTAAAACCCACAAAATCCAAGTCCGCACATCTACGTACGCTCGGCGGGAAGGGGTTATGGCAGTTACATTTAAGCCCCCACTTTCATTGGTAGTCAGTGACAGCAAAATTTAAGCCCCCCTGCATTGGTGGTCAACACAGTGAAAGTTACCTCTCCCCCCATTCCACACATCCTCACCCTGGCATAGGTGGTTATGGCAATGAATGTTAGCGCACCATCCCTTCTCCCATTGGTGATAACTTACTCATCACATACTCCCGCTTCATTCTCTCTAGCTTCCCAGGCTGTGACTTTACTTGTATTTTGGGAAAACTCTGCCCACAGTACTTGGCACCTCACTGCCACTCTGCATTCTACATGGTGGCCAACAGCCTGCAGGCCTCGTGTAGACAGGTGCAGTTCCCTTTTAAGGGTTGCTTCTCCTAGTGGTGGAGTGATTACGTACTGTGCCCTATATAAGGTTGGATGAACTGGGTCTTGGGGAGTTGGGATGGTGATAAGGGTTGGGATAGGTTGTATTTGGTGTTTCCCTCTTCAGGGGAGCATACCTCCCAACTTTTTGAGATGGGAACTGAGGGACACCTATTAGCAAAAGTATGTAGGCTTGGGACACACCCCCTGCCACGCCCCTTAAACTCACAAGTGCTTTTTTTTTTTTTACCACTACTATCCCTTTATACTGTCTTTTGACGTTTACAAATGCAGCAATTTAGAATTTGGATGAAATGTTTAGCACTGGGAAACACTTTTTGAAACATAAATAGTGCATTTTATATACAACTATATAGATCAGACCAAAATGAGGGACAAATGAGGAGGAAAGAAGGACAGAGGGACTTTATTCCAAATCAGGGACAGTCCCTCGAAATCATGTACAGTTTGGAGGTATTGGGGAGGGTCGGCAGCCATAGTCTATGGGAAGCTCATTGAGGATCTAGTGAAAGAGATAATCTGGGATTCGAGCACCATAATGCTCCAACTGTTCTGATGGGGCTATGTTGATGCTGAAACCATTGAAACCATGATTTCCGAAATCTATAACCAGAATTTGGACTGTATTGCCTGTATAGTTCTGCTTGAATGGAACCAAGTAAAGAAGTTTGATTGCAACACAGAGCCTCTGTGTGATGACCTTATGTAACCTAGGTAAATATAGCCAATACCTGGGGCAGAGGAGAAATATGTGCTTTACTGGTACAAGCCTGGTTGTTTCTGGCGTGGGTGATGGAGGAAAATGAGTCCTTACCTGAGGGTGAGAGTGAACCCCTTATGTAGCATGGATCACTTGGCCCAGTCCCCCCCCCCATGTCTCATGAGCCCCAGCTGAATGGTTGGGTTTCTGGAGCTTTTATGTGGACCACATGTCAAACATAGGCCTATGTGTGTGAGTACTTTGGGCAGCAGAGGGTTAAAATGTGAAGTGACCATGAGGATGGGGAGAAGATGTCTATGATCAACATCTGTGCACATGACAGAGAGTGGTTTGCTCTGAACACCTGTGTGATGCCCTGCAACTCTTTATATAAAGGTGGAGCTCAGCTGTGAGTGTTAACTTGTGGAAAAAAGCTGTGCCCCCCTTCAGACTTGATGGGCACCTGGGCTCTACAGCTTTTCTCAACCAGGAGGCTGTGGCACCCCTGACAAACCCAAACACCGCCGCACCCCAGCTGTGAAAGGCTGCCCTAGAGTATCAATATCTCCTGACTTCTTAGCTAAGATACAACGCAAGCAGTATATGTAGATGTTAAACATCGACTGAGAGTTCCTAAAGTGAAACTTCACTCTCAGTCAACATTGATGATTTTTAATCTTTATGTTGCTAGCAATAGTAAATATATATATATATATCATATTTACTTGTTTTAAAACTTTTTTTTTTTTACTTTTTTTTGTTGCTTTCTGGTTTCCAGATCTAGGTAAATGATGTCATGCAGTCCAGGAGTCTTCAGGAGGGGAGGAGGGGCTTTCTCAGTTAAGCACACCCTCCTGTCTGCCCGAGCTAAGGGCAGATGGATTCCAGGAAGTAAATGCTATGTAGCCAAGTCCCGGGCCTCTCCAGGCCTAAATGATGACCTCCAGAGTTAGGGACAATTGACATCCTTCTGTGTAGAGTGGATTACGAGGCATGGTGGGTGCAATGTAAGATAGATCAATGGGCGCCAGACACTTCTTGAATGCAAAGAGATTTATTTTCTCCTTAACAGAACTGTGGGAGAGAGGGTTTAGGGCGAGAACTCCCTTTAGTAGTTGCAATGTTAATTAGCAGACTTTGAGAATTCTATAGGTAGACATCCATGCAGAGAAAGGCATCCAGCAAGACACCACATCTGCATGTGTAGACACGCTGTCTCCTATGGCAACATCTTGAACAGTTTCTAACAAAGGTTGCAACAAACTCTTTCACTTTCTCCACAATCTCCTCTTTCAATATTTTACTCAACCAAGCTCCCAGTCTATCACCTAGACCCGCTGATCCTCTGCCACTGGATCTCCTGAGCTCTTCCAATCCTCCCACTGAGTATCTTCCTCAAGCGTCACCCCCGTGTCCTTGCTGGGTCCCTAGCTTGGCACTTACAGATACTCCTCAAGCGTCAGCTCACTGGCCTGCTCAGCCCCTGGCTTGGCACACAAGACTGCTCTGCAAGCGTCACCTCTGCTGGGTCCCTGGCTTGACACCTGCTAAAGTTTCCCAATTCTTTACCGTCCCTGGTTGGTCAGAATACTGCTCTGGTACTTGCTTCAGCTACTCACGGTGGTCCCTGGTAATAAGGTGGATGGTCCCTTAGTGGTGACAGCTTCCCCTCTACCTCTGACCATGATAGGTTCTCCATCCGGCAGAACCTTCACTTTTGGTTGGACTGTAAGCCGCAGTCCCAACCCTGCGCTGCTCTCTTGCTTCTGGATAGGCCCTCAGACAGCCTAGCAGCTCGATGTCCCCGGAATAGGCCTCAGGCTCTGGCTTAGCAGCCCGGGGCAATACAACACATGTCCACCCAGATAGCCCTCCAGGTGGCACAGAACACAGATCACCTGATCTCACCCAAATAAATAGGCTCTTCCAGCAGGCCAAGTGACCCAAGAAGATCCCAGCCCATTGGCTGAGATACCCCATCTATACCTAATCTGTCCTTGCAATGCCCTTGTCTTATCTAGTGCCACCAGATACCCGGCCATCTAGTGACAGAAGAGAGAAGTGCAGCAATTCCAGAATTAGAGTGGAATCAATTGATCTCCTATCAATTGGCCAAGGCAACTATACCTGGCAGGTAAATTTACTAGCAACCCTGCCTAAACATCAGGGTGCTACATCTACTTGAAACATCTGCCCTTACTCAAGATGGCCATGAGCAGAAATGTTGGGGGGGGGGTTTGAAAGCGATTTCTCAGCAAAATAAAGCATTAAGACATGGATGGATGGGTGAGCTTGCTTTGAATATTAAAAACAAATTAAAATGCATTTTTGATTTGATGTGCTCAAATGCAGTGTAGTTCCATTTTAATAATCTTTACGCAATGCTGTATCCAGCAAAGCTACTTATTGTTGTAGATGATGGGACTCCCCCCAGATAATTCTTCTTACGTCAATACACAGTCTTTGAACAATGCAAGTTCAAAGACGAGTCTCTATTATATTGTCAAGACGAATTACACTATACTGGTCTGGCGGTGATCGGGTCACTGTGACTGGCTCCACTGTGGTGACACAGTACTGGTATGCAGTGCTAGGACAAGGAATCTAGTGCCCAGGAAGAAGAAGCCAAACTGCACCCCCTTACCACTACTATGTGTAAGCATCATGTCTCTGCAAAAATCACCCCCCCCCGCCCCCCCAAGAAATACACTAATCTGCACACTAACACCCCTAGTATCAATTCCCTCTGCAAGCCAAAATTCTCCCTACAAATGCAAAAAATCTCCTTCCTCCCAGTACGAATCCCCTTACACAGCACAAATCTTTGTCCCACCCCCAATGTCCCTTCCCTGGTCAAATCCACTCAATCCCGTCTCCTAGCACAAATATCCCCACCCCCTCCAAATAAACACCCCTCCTAGCTCAAAACCTGCCTCCCCAATTCCTCCTACTAAAACAAATATCTCCCAACCTCCCTCCTAGCATTATGTGTTACTTCCTGTATTCAGGAACACTGCACTGGCAGAAAGGAGAAGTAGGAGGGGAAGAGAGCACAGCCCACACCTCCTTCCAGCTCTTTCTTCCTCACTGCTGCTGTGATGACTACTCCTGTAGCGGGTTCACTGTCACTACTCCTCTAGTGTTCACCTAGTAGTCTGAACTCACCATGCAGTACTCCCCTGCCAGACTGAGTTCTCTGTGCCTGGCCTCCCCACCTGCACCCCCATAGTCACCCCAGCCCTGTTGGTGTGGCTAGTGACTAGAGACATTTGCTGGCTGCACTGTCATAAGAGCAGCCAGCCAGTGTCCTTGATCACTAGCCACCGCAGTACAGTGTAGTGGCGGCTGGTGCTCAAAATTTGGGGAGGGGGCCCAAACAAACTGAAAAATTAGGAAAAATACTGAAAAAAAACCCATCAAATGCAGCCACTGTGCCCATCAAACGCAGCCACTGTGCCCATCAAATGCAGCCACTGTGTCATCAATTGCAGCCACTGTGCCCATCAAATGCAGCCACTGTGCCCATCAAATGCAGCCACTGTGCCAATCATATGCAGCCACTGTGCCCATCAAACGCAGCCACTGTGCCCATCAAACGCAGCCACTTTGCCCATCAAATGCAGCCACTTTACCCATCAAATGCAGCCACTTTGCCCATCAAATGCAGCCACTGTGCCCATCAAACGCAGCCACTGTGCCATCAAACGCAGCCACTGTGCCAATCATATGCAGCCACTGTGCCAATCATATGGAGCCACTGTGCCCATCAAATGCAGCCACTGTGCCCATCAAATGCAGCCACTGTGCCCATCAAATGCAGCCACTGTGACATACGCGACCCCTACATCTGCAGGCGCCCCCCCAGGTGTCACTTCATATAGGGCACTGACAGGTGACAGCAACCCCCCCACCCCGCGGCCAGTCCGGTGACACTTACCGCTCGTGTGACGGGGCTCTGCTCCTCTCCTGGAGTGGCGGGGCTCTCCTCCTCCTCTTCTGAAGTGGCAGGAACCGGTGTCTGCTTGGCTCCTCAGGCTTCCTCCGCCTTGCCTCCTCTTCCGCCAAAGTGTTAGGCATCCAATAGGATCGCCTGACGCTTTGGCCAATCGGGAGACAGGTCTCACTGACCTGCCTCCTAAATGGCGGGGAGGAACGTTAGTGTGAAAATAGCAAAAATTCATTCTCTGTTGTCACACAACAGGGTGCAGAGCATTGCGTCCCGAGCCCACTCTATTTTGAAGCCTATTAGAGCCTCTGGCTCTAATCGTGTGCTTCAAAATACACCCCCCCGCCTATCCCCACCATAGTAATTCATGTGCTTCGCATCCTGAAAGGGGCAGGGCGCATAAATAGGGAGGGCGGCAGAGGTGTTGGGGGGGGTGTGGCATAGTCCGCCACTGGTTCAGTGTCTGTGCTGCTCTAGTATCTGTGGTGGTTTTTTTTGTTTTGTTTTTTATACACAATAAATGTTTCCAAAAGTGTCCAAGCAGGACTAATAAGGCACAGCAATCACATGGTACAGGGTCAAATTCAATGGCTCTGCACCTCGATCTGTGATCTGCTGTGAATGAGCCACCCGGTCATTTTGATACAGTCGCTGGATGGCAAGTGGTTAAAAAGAAGCTGCCTAGTCTCCCTTTCTACCTTTGAAATTTGTGGCCCATAAAACATGCTTAAAATCTGTGCTGATAATTTACTCCTTTGTCACAAGAAGAATACAATTTTTAGGGATGCACAGATAACCTTTTTTTATCAGCGAGTATGAGTACCGATACTTTCAGTCAAGTAGAAGTACTTGCCGATACCGAGTACCAATACTTTGCAGTGCGATTGGAGTCCATAGGAAATGAATAAGCGCAAATCGCACTGCAAAGAATTGCATGCGATTTAAACAGGAATGCAGTGCAATTACTGTCCGAAAGGCATGCGGTGTCCCCACCACTCCTGTGTAAATCTGGGCTTTGATGGTACTCTTATTGAGCCCCCAGTAGATAGCGGTCTGGCTGAGAGCAGGCTTGCTTTACCTCCAACGTTAAAGTACATACCCTTAGAAGTGGTTAGACACCTTGGATGCTAGCATTAAGGTCAGCAATGTTACCTATGATTATATCTCTAATACATTAAGGTTTACTTTACTTGTTTTGCCTTCTGTTTTTGGAATCTTTTTCCCTTTGTGAGGATTTTTGTTATTCCTTGCAGGCATCTTTTGTTCATTATTCTAGGACCCTACTTAGTATGTGATTGACCCTGTCTCATATACCTGCTACCTTCAATCACAGATTGGAGACCATGTAAGTGGTAGTGTTTTAATTGACTCTGATATTATATGAGATATATCTATTAAATAACGAGACTGATTAAATAATTCACCTTTATTTATATGTATTACAAATTTAAAGCTTGTCCCCTTCAATATATTCCCCATTTGCACTAATATATTGCTGCAGTCTTGTTTTCCACTGGTAGAAGGCATGGAGAAAATCAATTTTTGTCAGCTGTTTCAACACATACACCGTTTTCTTCTTTACAGCATCAAATGACTCAAAACATGTCCCTTTAACCCTTTCATGACTAAGCCTATTTTTGACATTTGGTGTTTACAAGTTATAATCCCTATTTTTTGCTAGAAAATTACTTAGAGCCCCCAAACATTATATATATATATTTTTTAGCAGAGAATCTAGAGAATAAAATGGTGATTGTTGCAATATTTCATATCACGCGGTATTTGTGCAGCGGTGTTTTAAACGCAACTTTTTGGGAAAAGGGACACTTTCATTAATTTAAAAAAAAAACAAACAGTAAAGTTATCCCAGTAAATAGATACCAAACATGTCACACTTTATAATTGCACGCACTTGTGGAATGGCGACAAACTACGGTACCTAAAAATCTCCATAGGCGACGCTTTAAATTTTTTTTACGGTTACCAGGTTAGAGTTACAGAGGAGGTCTAGTTCTAGAATTATTGCTCTCGCTCTGACGATCGCGGCGATACCTCACATGTGTGATCTGAACAACGTTTAGATATGCGGGCGCGACTTCCGTATGCGTTTTCTTTGCTGCGTGAGCTCGCGGGGACGGGGGCACTTTAAAAAAAATGTTTTCTTATTTATTTTATTTATTTTTAGATTAATAAATTGTGTTTTTTTTTTTTTTAAATTTGACCACTTTTATTGCTGTCACAAGGAATGTAAACATCCCTTGTGACAGTAATAGGTGGTGACAGGTACTCTTTATGGAGAGATCGGGGTTCTAAAAGATCCCCGATCCCTCCTTTGCACTTCAAAGTATTCAGATCGCCGTTTCCGGCGATTCTGAATACTGTATATTTTTTTAAAACCGGCGCCATTGGCAGCCGAGTAAATGGGAAGTGACGTCATGACAGACTGTTACTAGCTGCTGGAGGCAACAGGTTGGCGATCGGGCTTCCCGATGGAACGGGAGGCCCGGTAAGAGCGGCAGGAGGCAGCGGGAGGGGGGACATCCCACTCCTCTGGTATAACAGCCAAGCGGCTTTTAGCCGCATCGGTTGTTATACCAGGAAAGACGATCGCTGACTCTAAAAAAACAGTACCGGGAAACACACACGCACGAACCAGGCCATCATTCCCATAAGCTGTAGTAAGCATTTGAAAACATTCTGTTGGTGTTTTGTGCAATTTTACTAAAAATTTCAAATTAACACTTTGTTCAACTTTTAAACTTTGCATTTTTTCAGCACACTACCGAAAATACAATCAAACTAAATGGCGACTCACAATCAACTGAACATCATAGAGTGTTGCTGCTTGTCATGCAGGTTCAAGCATGTTCAAGGTCACCACGCATGTAGTTGTAATCAGTTCTGACTGCTTTGTTTACTAGGTGGGATCACAGTCTCATTATATAATAGACACACCTCGTATACCAACGTAAACCACTCTTAACTTACCTCTAGATGCGCTCCTATATCCACTTTTGGGACCCAGGGTGTTCCCTTAGCTCAGCAGTCTCTTTCCACCTGCCTTAGCCATTCCTAACATATGCTGTATATGTTGTAAGTGGAATAATGCAAATATGGTACTTATTCATGTACAGTTTTTCGGTTTATTTGTTTATTGTATGTAATGTTTACTGTCTTTCTATTTCTATCTATACAGAAGATTTTAATAAGCTCCTGAAGAAGCGCACTTGTCAGGAAACATGTTGATCAGGACTGAGAGCTGGATCCTATCATTCATGTATTTGGCTGCCTCAGACTTCAAGCCAATTTAGGGCATATTATGTCTACCATCTATTACCCTAACCGGGGGGGGGGGGATAACTTTTGAATTAGGGCTGATATTTGTACCCGCTATTTATTTGTCTATGATGCAAATGAGCATGAATTTTAAACTTTTTTTATTGTCCTATACATTGCTTTGAAAAATTATTGATACCCCTTGAAATTTTCCACATTTTGTCATGTTACAACCAAAAACGTAAATGTATTTTATTGGGATTTTATGTGATAGACCAACACTAAGTGGGACATAATTGTGAAGTGGAAGGAAAATGATAAATGGTTTTCAACAATTTTTACAAATAAAAATGTGAAACGTTACAAAGTTACATAGTAGCTGAGGTTGAAAAAAGACACAAGTCCATCAAGTCCAACCTATGTGTGATTATATGTCACTATTACCTTGTATATGCCTGTATGTTGCGGTCGTTCAGGTGCTTATCTAATAGTTTTTCGAAACTGTCGATGCTCCCCGCTGAGGCCGCCGCCTGTGGAAGGGAATTTCACATCCTTGCCGCTCTTACAGTAAAGAACCCTCTACGTAGTTTAAGGTTAAGCCTCTTTTCTTCTAATTTTAATGAGTGGTCACGTCTCTTGTTAAACTCCCTTCCGCTAAAAGGTTTTATCCCTATTGTGGGGTCACCAGTACGGTATTTATAAGTTTAAATCATATCCCCTCTCAAGCGTCTCTTCTCCAGAGAGAATATGTTCAGTGCTCGCAACCTTTCCTCATAATTAGGGATGGGCTGAACACCGTTAAAGTCTATGGGACACGAACTTGAAAAATCAAAAGTGCTAATTTTAAGGGTTAATATGCAAGTTATTGTCATAAAAAGTGTTTGGGGACCTGGGTCCTGCCCCAGGGGACATGTATCAGTGCAAAAAAAAGTTTTAAAAACAGCCATTTTTTCGGGAGCAGTGAAAAAAGTGAAATATTCCTTTAAATTTCGTACCTGGGGGGTGTTTTTTCAAGAGCAGTGATTTTAATAATGCTTAAAGTGAAACAATAAAAGTGAAAAATTCCTTTAAATTTCGTACCTGGGGGGTGTCTATAGTATGCTTGTAAAGTGGCGCATGTTTCCCGTGTTTAGAACAGTCCGAGAGCAAAATGACATTTCTAAAGGAAAAAAAAGTCATTTAAAAGTACTAGCGGTAGTTCCGGCTGCTATAATAAATTGTCGGGTCTCTGCAATACACATAAAAGTAATTGAAAAAAACGGCCTGGGATTCCCCCACAGTGCATTACCAGGCCCTTTGGGTCTGGTAAAAATATTAAGCGGAACCCCGAACCAAAATAAAAAAAAAAAATGTGTGGGGTTCCCCCCAAATTCTATACCAGGCCCTTTGGGTCTGGTAAAAATATTAAGCGGAACCCCGAACCAAAATTAAACAAAAAATGGCGTGGGGGTGCCCCTCAAAATCCATACCAGACCCTTCAGGTCTGGTATGGATTTTAAGTGGAACCCCGTGCCAATTTTTAAAAAAAAAATGGCGTGGGGGTCCCCCTAAAAATCCATACCTGACCCTTATCTGAGCACGCAACCTGGCAGACCGCAGGAAAAGAGGGGGGACAAGAGAGTGCCCCCCCTCCTGAACTGTAACAGGCCACATGCCCTCAACATGGGGAGGATGCCCCCATGTTGATGGGGACAAGGGCCTCATCCCCACAACCCTTGCCCGGTGGTTGTGGGGGTATGTGGGTGGGGGCTTATCGGAATCTGGAAGGGGACAAGGGGACTCAAGAAGAACAGAAGTGTCACACAGCGGGAACCTCCCATGGATGCGGATTGTCCAGGGAATGAAGCGGGGAAGAAGAAGCTGGAGGAAGATGCGGACGAGAAGACCGAAGGGAGAAGCGGAACGGAGGAAGAAGAGGAAGAAGCAGAGGAAGAAGCGGGGGAAGAACAAGATGGATGAAGAAAACCGAATGAAGACCAGAAGAAGATGGAAGAAGAAGCGGGGAAAGAAGAAGACATTAATAAAGGAATCGTCAAAAACCGTCTCTTGTCTTTTTTAACATTTTTGACACTTTTTTTGTGAAATGGTAGGGGTACACTTGTACCCCATTATCATTTCACATAGAGGGGGCGGGATCTGGGGGTCCTCTTGTTAAAGGGGACTTCCAGATTCCGATAAGCCCCCCACCCGCATACCCCCACAACCACCGGGCAAGGGTTGTGGGGATGAGGCCCTTGTCCCCTTCAACATAGGGACATCCTCCCCATGTTGAGGGCATGTGGCCTGGCATGGTTCAGGAGGGGGGGGCCACTCTCTCATCCCCCCTCTTTTCCTGTGACCTGCCAGGTTGCGTGCTCGGATAAGGGTCTGGTATGGATTTTTAGGGGGACCCCCACGCCATTTTTTTATAATTTTGGCATGGGGTCCCCCTTAAAACCCATACCAGACCTGAAGGGCTTGGTATGGAATTTGGGGGGACCCCCACGCATTATTTTTTTAAATTTTGGTTCAGGGTTCCCCTTAATATTCATACCAGACCCAAAGGGCCTGGTAATGCACTGTGGGGGAATCCCAGGACGTTTTTTTCAATGACTTTTATGAGTATTGAAGAGACCCGACAATTTATTATAGCAGCCGGCGCTACCGCTGGTACTTTTAAATGACTTTTTTTTCCTTTAGAAATTTCATTTTGCTCTCGGACTGTTGTAAACGTGGGAAACGTGCGCCACTTTACAGGCATACTATAGACACCCCCCAGGTACGAAATTTAAAGGAATATTTCACTTTTTTCACTGCTCCTGAAAAAATGGCTGTTTTTAAAACTTTTTTTTGCATTGATACATGTCCCCTGGGGCAGGACTCAGGTCCCCAAACACTTTTTATGACAATAGCTTGCATATTAACCTTTAAAATTAGCACTTTTTATGCCTCCCATAGACTTTTAAAGGGTGTACTTGCTCCATTTCTAGTACATCCTTCCTGAGGACTGGTGCCCAGAACTGGACAGCATACTCCAGGTGCGGCTGGACCAGAGTCTTGAAGAGTGGGAGAATTATCGCTTTATTCCTGGAGTTAATCCCCTTTTTAATGCATGCCAATATTCTGTTTGCTTTGTTAGCAGCAGCTTGGCATTGCATGCCATTGCTGATCCTATCATCTACTAGGACCCCATCCCATCCTAGATTCCCCCAGAGGTTCTCCCCCCAGTGTATAGATTGCATTCATATTTTTGCCACCCAAATGCATTATTTGACATTTTTCTACATTAAACCTCATTTGCCATGTAGTTGCCCATACCATTAATTTGTTCAGATCTTTTTGCAAGGTTTCCACATCCTGTGGAGAAGTTATTGCCCTGCTTAGCTTAGTATCGTCCACAAATACAGAGATTGAACTGTTTACCCCATCCTGCAGGTCATTTATGAACAAATTAAATAGGATTGGTCCCATCACAGAACCCTGGGGAACCCCACAACCCACCCCTGACCTTTCCGAGTACTTCTCATTTATCACCACCCTATGAACATGAACTCGCCCTTGTAGCCAGTTTTCAATCCATGTACTCACCCTATGGTCCATGCCAATGGACCTCATTTTGTACAGTAAATGTTTATGGGAAACTGTGTCAAATGCTTTTGAAAAATCCAGATACACCACATCTACAGGTCTTCCTTTATCTAGATGGCAACTCACCTCCTTATAGAAGGTTAATAGATTGGTTTGGCAAGAAAGATTCTTCATGAATCCATGCTGATTACTGCTAATGATACCGTTCTCATTACTAAAATCTTGTATACAGTCCCTTATCATCACCTCCAAGAGCTTGCATACTATTGATGTTAGGCTAACTGGTCTGTAATTCCCGGGGATGTATTTTGGGCTCTTTTTAAATATTGGTGCTACATTGGCTTTTCTCCAATCAGCTGGTACCATTCCATCAGTAGACTGTCAGTAAAAATTAGGAACAATGGTCTGGCAATTACTTGACGGAGTTTCCTAAGTCCCCTCGGATGCAAGCCATCTGGTCCCGGTGATTTATTAATGGTAAGTTTCCCAAGTCTAATTTAAAATCTGTACTCTGTTAACCATGGGGGTGCTTCCTGTGATGTGTCATAAGGATAAACACTGCAGTTTTGGTTACAGAAGCCACCCCCGCTTCCCTCGTAAAGAGTGAGGAGAAGAATAAATGTAATACCTTCGCCATCTCTCCATCCTTTGTAACCAGATTTCCTTACTCATTCTTTATGGAGCCAATATGGTCTGTCCTCCCTTTTTTACTGTTTACGTACTTAAAGAATTTCTTGGGATTTTTTTGCTCTCCACCGCTATGTGTCTTTCGTGTTCTATCTTAGCCACCCTAATTGCACCCTTACATTTCTTGTTGCATTCTTTATAAAGTCTGAATGCTGATGATGATCCCTCAACCTTGTATTTTTTTGAAGGCCTTCTCCTTTGCTTTTATATGCATTTTTACATTGGAGTTAAGCCATCCAGGACTTTTGTTTGCTCTTTTAAATTTATTACCCAATGGGATACATTGGCTAATGCCTTTATTTAATATGCTCTTAAAGCAAACCCATCTCTCCTCCGTGTTCTTTGTTCCTAAGATTTTATCCCAATTTATGCCTTCTAGCAAGGTTTAGTTTAGGGAAGTTGGCTCATTTAAAATTTAGTGTCTTTGTATTCCCCTTATGTTTCCTATTTGTGTGATTTATACTGAAGCCAATTGACCTGTGATCGCTGTTTCCTAAATTGCCCCGTATTATTTTTGATCAGGTCTGTATTGTTGGTAATCAGTATATCCAGTAACGCTTTATTTCTAGTTGGTGCGTCTACTATCTCAACCATGAAATTGTCCTGCAAGACATTTAGGAACTGGCGAGCCTTAGACGAATGTGTGGTTCCCTCCTCCCAGTCTATGTCTGGATAATTAAAATCCCCCATTATGATAACACTTCCCATCCTTGGTACTAATCCAACTTGTGATAGGAGATCCGTCTCCCCCTCCTCCCTCAGGATAGGAGGCCTATAGCATACTCCCAGTATTATTTTTCCCTTAGCTTCATCCCTTTGGAGCTCTACCCATAAGGATTCCACCTCCTCCCTAGCTCCCTTAGTGACGTCATCTCTCACATTCACTTGTTCATTATTCTTGATATATAGGCATACCCCTCCCCCTTTTTTACCCTCTCTATCCCTCCAATAAAGGGTATACCCTTGAATGGTTGCCAGCCAATCATGAGAGCTGTTGAACCAGGTCTCTGAAATTCCCACAAAATCCAAATCCTCCTCGTACAACAGTCTCTCTAGTTCACCCATCTTGTCCGCCAGGCTCCTGGCATTGGTGAACATGCCACGTAGTTTAGACCAGTTACATACTATCCTCTTATTGGGTGTTCTGAGATTGCAACTAGGACTTGTTACTATACTTACCTTGGGCTTATGTGTCAACCTACATCTAATGTCCCCAATACTACCTTCTGGAATTTGTTATGTGGTGACTATCCCTACATATGCCCCCCCCCCCCCCCCCCCGTCGCCTAGTTTAAAAACCCCTCTAACTTTTTGGCCATCTTTACTCCCAGCAGATCTGCACTCTCCTCATTTAGGTGAAGTCCGTCCCTTCTAAAGTGTGGCGTGCATTTGTATTCAGCCCCCTTTACTCTGATACCCCTAACTAAAATCTAGTGGAACCAATTGCCTTCAGAAGTCACCTAATTAGTAACTAAGAGTCCACCTGTGTGTAATTTAATCTCAGTATAAATACAGCTGTTCTGTGAAACCCTCAGAGGTATGTTAGAGAACCTTAGTGAACAAACAGCATCATGAAGGCCAAGGAAAAAACAGACAGGTAAGGGAAACAGTTGTGGAGAAGTTTAAAGCAGGGTTAGGTTATAAAAAAAATATCCCAAGCTTTGAACATCTTACGGAGCACTGTTCCATCCATCATCCGAAAATGGAACAACTGCACAACTGCAAACCTACCAAGACATGGCCTTCCACCTAAACTGACAGGCCGGGCAAGGAGAGCATTAATCAGAGAAGCAGAAAAGAGGCCCATGGTAACTCTGGAAGAGCTGCAGAGATCCACAGCTCAGGTGGGGGAATCTGTCCATAGGACAATTATTAGTCGTGCACTCCACTAGGGATGAGCCAAACACCCCCCGGTTCGGTTCAACCAGAACATGTGAACGGGCAAAAAATTTGTGCCAGCATGCGAACAACGTTAAAGTCTATGGGACACGAACATGAAAAATCAAAAGTGCTCATTTTAAAGGCTTATATGCAAGCTATTGCCATAAAAAGTGTTTGGGGACCCGGGTACTACCCCAGGGGACATATATCAATGCAAAAAAAGTTTTAAAAACTGACGTTGTTTCAGGAGCAGCGATTTTAATAATGCTTAAAGTGAAACAATAAAAATGAAATTTTGCTTTAAATATCGTGCCTGGGGGCCCCCTTAGTCTGCCTGTAAAGTAGCGCATCTTTCTGATGTTTATTACAGTCCTGCAGCAAAATCACATTTCTAAAGGAAAAAATGTCATCTAAAATTGCTCGCGGCTGTAATGTATTGTCGGCTCCTGGTAGTATAGCTGAAAAACCATTGAAAAAAAAAACAGAATGCAGTCCCCCTCCAGGCCCTTTGGGTCTGGTAGGGATATTAAGGGGACATCCACGCCAAAATGCAAAAAAAAATGGCGTGGGGTCCCCCCAAAAATCCATACCAGGCCCTTCAGGTCTGGTGTGGATTTTAAGGGGAACCTTGCGTCAAAAAAATTATAAAAAAAATGCATACCCGATCCTTATCCGAGCATGCAACCTGGCAGGCCACCTGAACCGTACCAGGCCACATGCCCTCAACATGGGGAGGGTGCTTTGGGGTTCTCCCAAAGCACCTTGTCCCCATGTTGATGGTGACAAGGGCCTCATCCCCACAAAACTTGCCCGGTGGTTGTGGAAGTCTGCAGGCGTGGGGCTTATTGGAATCTGGAAGCCCCCTTTAACAAGGGGGCCCCCAGATCCCACCCCCCCATGTGAATGGCTATGGGGTACAATTGGCTTTGGCCAATTTTGGCTCTCGAAGAAGAGCAACAAACGGACACCCAATGTTCGAGTCAAACTTACGTTTGACTTGAACCGTGGGCTCATCCCTACACTCCACAAATCTGGCCTTTATGGAAAAGTGGCAAGAAGAAAGCCATTGTTGAAAGAAAGCCATAAAAAGTCCTGTTTGCAGTTTGTGAGAAACCATGTGGGGGACACAGCAAACATGTGGAAGAAGGTGCTCTGGTCAGAGGAGACCAAAATGGAACTTTTTTGGCCTAAAGCAAAATTCTATGTGTGGCGGAAAACTAACACTGCACATCACCCTGAACACACCATCCCTACCGTGAAACACGATGGTGGCAGCATCATATTGTGGGGATGCGTTTCTTCAGCAGGGACAGGGAAGCTGGTCAGAGCTGATGGGAAGATGGATGGAGCCAAATACAGGACAATCTTAAAAGAAACCTGTTGGAGTCTGCAAAAGACTTGAGACCGGGGTGGAGGTTCACCATCCAGCAGGAAACGACCCTAAACATACAGCCAGAGCTTCAATGGAATGGTTTAGATCAAAGCATATTCATGTGTTAGAATGGCCCAGTCAAAGTCCAGACCTAAATCCAATTGAGAATCTGTGGCAAGACTTGAAAATTGCTGTTCACAGATGCTCTCCATTCAATCTGACTGAGTTTGAGCTATTTTGCAGAGAAGAATGGGCAAAAATATCACTCTCTAGATGTACAAAGCTGGTAGAGACATCCCCAAAAAGACTTGCAGCTGTAATTGCACCAAAAGGTGGTTCTACAAAGTATTGACTCAGGGGGGCTGAATATAAATGCACGCCACACTTTTCACATATTAATTTGTAAAAAAAATTGAAAACCATTTATCACTTCACAATTATGTGCCACTTTGTGTTGGTCTATTACATAAAATCCCAATAATACATGTTATGTTTTTGGTTGTAACATGACAAAATGTGGAAAATTTCAAGGGGTATGAATACTTTTATGAATAAATATGAATATTTTTTCAAGGCACTGTATGTATTATGTATGATAAACTATTTAAATTTTAACAGTCATGTGTATGCGGTGCTATTAAAGTCCATTCTCTCTTTGTAAATCAAGTATTGCTTTTGTTGTTAAGTTGGAAGATGAATTTCTCTATAATGCCTATAGCTGTAAAGATGAGTAAATGTTTTTACTACTTGTTTAGCATGTTATATTTGCAACACAATATAGTACAGGCATACAATCCTGGAGCTATTCCAGAGGTGGAGGTGCAGATGACATCTGGCATGAAATTATATATTATTTTGCAGAAACAAAAATATGTGTGTGGTGTGGTGTGGTGAACAATGCCCTGCTTAACTTGTAATAACAATATTATTATTATTATGATCATCAGTGTCATATGATGATGGGAACATTTCAGTTCTATGAATATACACCCTCAGCTCTCAGAGCACAATCAGCAGCTAGAGAAAACAGCTGTCCATGGTGTAAGGCTTCTTTCACATGGGCTGCTGAGGAGTGGTAAAAACAGGCAGCTGACCATTCACCGATAGTGTACAATACAGCTGGAAGAGGCTATTCACATGCTTCTTGTCATTGCTGCAGCAAATTTACCATGGCATGTCAAGTTGACAGGTGAAACCAACTGTGTTTGCCATTCAAGTCAAAGGGGCCACACTGCATACGCACTGTAGCTCATGGTTGTGGTATAGGAAGAGCACTGTAAATTGGCATTCTGCAAAAAAAAAAAATACAGCCAATCAGGAGGTGGCAGGATCACCTCCTGAACAGAGCAGGCTCTAGGCTTTGTGAGTAGGGTTGCCACCTTTTCTTCAAGCCAAACCCGAACACTTTTAGTGGCACAGGGCAATTTTTTTCCCCCAGTAAACACTATAGGATTATAAAAGACCTGGGACATATTTGGGTGCCCCAAGGAGAGTAGTAATGCGGCGAACAGTGGGTGTGGCCAAATTGCTCTTGCTGGCATCATAGCCCCACCCTTCAGCGATTCCATGCCTTCCCCCAGACAGCTGCCCGCAGCTCCCAGACAGCAACAGACTTGTGTGTGACAATCTTGGTTACTTGGGGAGCCACAGCCCAGTCTGAATAATGTGTCTGGGTTTCAGGTGGACTAAAACTCGGACACATCATTTAAAACCCGGACTGCCAGGGTGAATCCTGGACAGGCGGCAACACTATTTGTGAGGCAAAACTTAGACATAAGGCCGCACTCATGCCCATAATGGGAATAATAAGCTCCAAAGCTCCAGGAGTCTTAGGTTACACGAGAGGTGAGTGTGACAGGGCTCTTAACGCAGCCTACACACAGCAGTGTTAAGGTGTCCTGTCACCTCTAAAATAAAGTCAGGCACCTGTCTCCACTTCTTACTGGCTGGGAACAAGTATACAGAACAGGAAGGTCAGGAGTTCATATTTGCATACTTGTTTTGAGTCAGTGGCCCAAGTTGGTCTGCATTTTAACACAATACTGTTGCGGTATATTGTGACATGTCTGGCATTTGTTCATACAGTCAGTAATATTACTAGGGTTGCACTGATATTGTTTATTGAATGGGGAGTACGAGTACCGATACCAAGTACCGATGCGATTTGCGTCAATACAAAACATATTGGCGCAAATCGCAGTGCGAAGAATTTCATGTGATTTGAACAGGAATGTGGTGCGATTCATGTCCGAATTGCATGCAGTTTCCCCCCTTGCTCCTGTGTGTGTGTATAGAAAAGAAAAAGCGCCATCTAATGGGCAGTTTACATACTGTATCTGGCCACATGCAAAATAATCTACATAGGTGTCCTGGTCCGCCAGTGATAGTAAATCAGGGCTGCTGGAGGTGCTCACAGGGCTGGAGGAGAAGTCCCTGGTAAAGGTGATGTCAGTTTGGGGGCGGACCACCTCTACATCTCCTCCAGCCCTGTAAGCACCTCCAGCGGTCCTGATTTGCTATCATCGGCGGACTGGGACACCTATGTAGATTTTTTTGCATGTGGCCAGATATGTACTGTTGTCAGAAACCATGAAAGCAGACCAAGACAGAAGTACAGTTAAATCACACTTGCTTAATAATAAAAATAAATAAAACAAACGTAGTCAAAACATAGCCAGAGTTCAGGAACCGGAATGGATAGTCAGACAAGCCAAACGTCAGGGACCCAGAGATGAGCGTAGTAAAACAGCAAGCAGGATCTGGAGTCAGAAGGGATGTCAGCCAAGCAAGTCTTTTAACAGGAATACAGGAGAGCATCTCTGTGATGTTGACTAAGAAGGCAGAGATCCTCTGGGCTGGATGGCTTAAGTAGGCAGGACTGACGAGCAGGATATCATCAACAGCTGAGTACCTGTGGAGAGATAGGAGCTGGCAATTAGCCGACAGCTGAGCGGCCAGCTCAGAGAAGGAGGGGCTGAGCCCAGCCCTGATAACTGTGAGTTCTAACATTTTTTAAACTGCCCGCTAGATGGAGCTTTTCCTTTTCTATACACACACACAGGAGCGGTGGGGGAAACTGCATGCGATTGGGACAGGAATCGCACCACATTCCTGTTCAGATCGCATGCGATTCTTTGCAGTGCAATTTGCACCCATTCATTCTGTATTGACGCAAATCACACCGCAAAGTATTGGTATCGGGAGCATTCGGGCGAGTACCAATACTTGCGCAAATGCTTGGTATCGGTGCATCCCTAAATATTACTAATAGATCCACTTTAAGGAATTGTCCTTTTTGCTGGTGATCGTTGCATGCGTATGTACATAATAAAATAAAAATACATAAAATTATGTCTTTTGTGCATAAAGTATTGATAGTCACTACAACTCTGAGTCTCAATCTGAAATAATGACGGTATGAAGGGGGTGAGGCGGGGATTGTCTTCTGCCTGTAATCAAAGCCATTCCTGGAAATCTCTGTAAGCTGGGAGTTATACAAAGATACAAGAAAGCCTACACGAATATGTTCGTCATGAATCAATGACAAGACAAGCTTGCTCATCACTATTTTACTTTTGCCCTGAAGGGTAAAGACTCGCATGCAATATTTTCAATTAACCCTCTGCATGCTGTCATATACCTTTATATACTTCCAGCAACCCTGGATTCCCATACACACTGATCAGCCATAACCTTAAGATCATTGACAGGTAAAGTGAAAAAAATTGATTACCTTGTTACAATGGCACCTGAAAGTGGGTGGGATATATTAGGCAGCAAGTGAGCATGTTGTCCCTGAAGTTGATGTTTTGAAAGCAGAACAAATGTTGTGCATGGGGGTGCTTAGCCTTAGACCAGTCAGGATGCCCATGTTCACTCGTGTCCACAGCAAAAAGCACCTACAATGGGCACATGAGGAAAAGGTAAACGAGACATGGAGTCGAGGGGTGGAGCAGACGGTCTTAGGTACAGATGATGATTGTTTGCCTCCACAGTGTCTGTGCAGTTAGCGCCAGGCTGGGTAGGAGGGCTGGCAGGGCGGCATATAGGAGAACCAATCCTTCTCATGCAGCCTCTGAAAGTCATCCCTGTACCTAGGACCGCCAGTTCCGGCTCCGCCCCCAGCTGTGGCTCAACAAGTGCACTCCGCTGTGAGCCTCTCTCCTCCTCATGACGTCACTGGTTACTAGACGCCAGGCGGGCCGTGGCTAGCACCCAGGTTGGGCAGTGAACCATGAGCTAGAGAATAACACAAAAGGGGTCTCCGCCAGCCAGGGGCCCACCACAGTGAGTGACAGCAAAAATGCAAGGGCTATTTTAGGGGTATCAGATTGTCCCAGGGCCAGGAGGCATTACCGGACACTGTATTGTCCTGGAATGAAGATGCCCGGGATCCAGGACAGAGCTGCCAATTGCGGGACTGTCCCAAGCAATCCGGGACTTTTGGGAGGTATGGAGCAATTTGAAGGAGATGGCTTGATCTGAGGAACCACATTTTCTTTTACATCACGGGGATGGCCGGAATGCGTGTGCATCACTTACCTAGAGAAGAGAGGCAGTGTAATGCTTTTGGCAATGTTCTGCTGGGAAACCTTGGCTCCTGCCACTCATGTAAATGTTACTTGACACATACCACCTACCTAAACATTGACAAGTACACCCCTTCAAGGAAGCAGTATTTCCTGATTGCAGTGGGCTCTTTCAGAAGGATAATGTGCCCTACCACACTGCAAAAATGATTCAAAAATGGTTTGAGGAACACAACAAAGAGTTTGAAGTGTTGACAGTGGCATAACTAGAACATTCAGGGCCCCAGATGCAAGAAACCATGAAGGCCCCCGTGACCCCCGACCGGAGCCCTTCACTTCAGGCCCGGTGGCGGAACGCCAGGGCCCAGTCACAAGTGCGATGTATGTAACCCTGCGAGTTCTGCCACTGGTGTCAGTAGTTTTTTTATTTTTATTTTATTTTTCTACCATTTGTTTTATTTGTATTTATTTTTTTCAATATTATTTTTTCTAAATATATTTTTAGGAGCCCCGTTGGGGGACTTTGGTGAGATATCAGGGGTCTATACAGACCTCTAATGTTTCACCTTTGAGACAGAGAAAGGAGATTGAGGCTCCATCCTTACAGATGCCCTGCAGAAACCATCGGGAGAGGGGAGGGGGGAACCCTGTATAGCTGTGGACAACTCACACAGTCTCACATGTAAATTGCTAAATGCAAGGGAATGTCTCCAACCAACACGATGGCCGAACTCCATGCTCGGTGACGTTATGCGATCCAGCTCCACCTAAGCCACTTATATGGACTTTTCTTGAAGCGCTGCACCTCTATATGTAGTTATGCAATATTGAGGACAATCAAACCCACCAGGTAAGCATGGGTCCCACAGAGTCTTGACCTGACCTTGACCTGACCCACACACTGTAATGTTGCATAAGTCTGGCTATTGTATATTTCAATTATAGACTTTTGAATTTTCATATATTTTCTTTTCTTTTGTTTAGTAGCATCACTTACATGTACTTCCTGATGAAGCCAGGATGGTGAAACATGTAGAAGATCACATGTAAAAGGGCTTTGTTTTTATCTGCAACATGTACACAGTACTGCTACACTAATGTATCATTGTTTTAATGACTTCTGTAAATAAAAATCCCATCCTAAATATCTTTACTAGTATTTTGACAATTAAGGGATGATGGTGCCAGTCAGGTTTCTTCAAGGAAAAGTAGCTCTGTGTGATCTGGTCAGAACCTAGAGTTGGCTGAACCAGGGTATTTAAATGAGTTAATGATTTGCCTTAGGGCCCCTTCACACCTGCATGTTTTAGAGAAGTCGCAGTGAGATTAAAAAGCCCTGCTTAATGAATCTTTGATAAGTAGTTCATTTAAAATCCACATACTACAGTACACAGTGGCGGCTGGTGCTCCATTTTTTGGGAGGGCAGCAAACAATACCCCCCCCCCACTAAGTGCGCACTAACCCCATCCAGTATGAGGGTGGCTTCCGGCCAATCCAGTCTTAAGATCCGCTTCCTGTCCTGATTGGCCGGGAGGAGAAGCAGGAAGACAATAGCGAATATTGATTCGCTAATGTCACAAGTGGGTAGGCTTGGGGTGCAGTGCTCTGTGTCCCAAGCCCAACCTTTTTGAACCCAATTAGAGACTCAGGCTCTAAGCATGTGCTTTAAAAAAAAAAAAAAAAAAAAGCTTGTAGAAATCTACGTTTCTGGCGTTCCCGCATGGAGATTAGGGGCCGGCGCATGGAGATTAGCGGGGGCGGCGCCCCTTCACCCCTTATGGACTGGCCACTGCTGGTAGTACACATGTTAAGTGCACACACACCACAACTGGAGTATCAAAGCACAGGTTCACTTTACTTATAATGTGTACATAATTATTTAATATTTTGCTACTACAGTAGAAAGTGAACAAGGAGAAATACAGTGGAACCTTGGTTAACGAGTAACACGGTTAAAGAGTGTTTTGAAAGACGAGCAACTTTTTTTTTCAATTCTGACTCGGTTTGCGAGTGCCATCTCTTGCAAAACTAGCAGAATTCAAGCTAATGGGGTGTGCAGTACCGCATTTGGCCAGAGGTGCAGGGGCGCCGGTGACACTCAGAATGGTTCAAAGCTGTTCGGAAATACTCGGGAACACTCGGGAACGGAGTATTTCTGAGCCTTTCCAAGTTCAGCCGAGCTGTCCCCGAGTATTTCCGAAGCTCTCCGCAGCCCCCCCACCTCTGGCCACATGTGGTATTGCATGCAATAGAAGTCAATGCGGAACAAATTATCTTCGTTTCCATTAACTTCTATGGGGAAATTCGCTTTGATATGCAAGTTCTTTGGATTACAAGCATTCTCCTGGAACAGATTATGCTCGTAATCCAAAGTGCCACTGTACATTGAACTCTATATTTGCATTTGTTTGCTGGTAAGTGCAAACAATCAGCTGTTGAATTTTGATTTTAGGTGTGCTGCTGAGTAACTGGGCTTGTTATTTGTCCGGAGGGATTTCCAACAATGAGACATAGATGAAATGCTAGTTCCCACACTTGTCCTCCATGCTGCTATTGATTTATTAAGCAGAACATACAAGTCATAACTCGTCTCCTGCAAGTCTAATGAGGATGGATGGATAGTGGAGAATGTTGTATTTTTCTAAAATCAGTATCATGCAGAGATATTCCTAAATCCTGAAAGTTCTAACAATTCTAAGGTACAGCATATTGCAACGCAAGTGGTTGGTGTGTGTGTGTTTCTTTTTTATCTTTAACAACTTTACCAACTTCAGCCCCGGAAGGATTTGCCCCGTTAATGATCAGGCCATTTTTTGCATTACGGCACTGCGTCGCTTTAACTGACAATTGCGCGGTCGTGCGACGTTGTACCCAAACAAAATTGACTTTCTTTTTTCCCCACAAATAGAGCTTTCTTTTGGTGGTATTTGATCACCTTTGCTGCTTTTACTTTTTGTGCTATAAACAAACAAAGAGCGACAATTAAAAAAAATATATATATTTTTTATTTTTTGCATATCCATATATACATATCCAAAAAAATATATTTAAAAAAAAACTAATTTCTTCAGTTTAAGCCGATATATAGTCTTCTACATATTTTTGGTAAAAAAATCAAAATAGGCGTATATTGATTGGTTTGCGCAAAAGTTATCGCAACTACAAAATATGGGATAGATTTAGGGACTTTTTTTTTTTAATTATTGTTTTTACTAGTAATGACGGCGATCTGCAATTTTTCACGGGACTGCAACATTGTGGCGGACAAATCTGACCCCAAATTACACTTTTTGGGGACCAGTGACATTATTACATTTATCAGTGCTAAAAAAAATGCACGGATCACTGTAAAAAATGACACTGGCAGGGAAGGGGTTAACACTAGATGGCGATCAAGGGGTTAACTGTGTTCCCTAGATGTGTTCTAAACTGTAGGGGGGATGGGCTGCCAGGGACATGACAGAGATCGCTGTTCCTGATGACTCGGAACAGCAGATCTCTGTCATGTCCCCTGTCAGAACGGGGATCCGCTTGTTTACACTGGCAGATCCCCATTCTGCCTCTGTACTAGGTGGTCGTGGGTCGCCGGAGGACATCAAGTCCGCCCGCCCTGCAACTGCGCCTGCCGCTACGTGCAGCTACGACAGCGGCTGGTCAGCAAGGGGTTAAACAAGCTAAAGTTAGAAGCTGATTGGCTACCATGCACAGCTGCATCAGATTTTGCACTGTCCAGTTTTAATAACCACTTAAACCCCGGAAGGATTTGCCCCCTTAATGACCAAGCCATTTTTTGTGATACGGCACTGCGTCGCTTTAACTGACAATTGCGTGGATCGTGCAACGTTGTACCAAAACAAAATTGGCGTCCCTTTTCCCCCACAAATAGAGCTTTCTTTTGGTGGTATTTAATCCCCACTGCGGTTTTTATTTTTTGCGCAGTAAACAAAAAAAGAGCGACAATTTTTTAAAAAAAACAATATTTTTTCGTTTTGCTATAATAAATATCCCAATTTTTTTTTTAAACACATTTCTTCATCAGTTTAGGCTGATATATATTCTTCTACATACTTTTGGTAAAAAAAATTGCAATAAGCGTATATTGATTGGTTTGCACAAAAGTTATAGCGTCTACAAAATAGGGGATAGATTTTTGGCATTTATTTTTTTTATTTTTTTTTACTATGGCAGCGATCATTGATTTTTATCGGGACTGAACTCTGCACTTAATAGGCAGCACACCCCTGAACTCTCTACACTCTAAAGGCAGCACATAGCTGAACTCTGCACTCTATAGGCAGCACACACCTGAACTCTACACTCTATGGGCAGCACACACCTGAACTCTGCACTCTATAGGGAGCACACACCTGAACTCTACACTCTATAGGCAACACACACCTTAACTCTGCACTCTATAGGCAGCACACACCTGAACTCTGCATGCTATAGGCAGCACACACCTGAACTCTACACTCTATAGGCAGCACACACCTGAACTCTGCACTCTATAGGCAGCACACACCTGAACTCTACACTCTATGGGCAGCACACACCTGAACCCTGCACTCTATAGGCAGCACACACCTGAACTCTGCACTCTATAGGCAGCACACACCTGAACTCTGCACTCTATGGGCAGCACACACCTGAACTCTGCACTCTATGGGCAGCACACACCTGAACTCTGCACTCTATAGGCAGCACACACCTGAACTCTGAAAAAAAAAATATATAAAAATATTGCACTGTCAGAAACAAACGTATGTAAGCAGCTAACACATACAAGTGATCTAATCCTGTAAATAAAACCATATAAAGAAAAGTGCAGCGCTAACAACTATAAACATAATCAATACCCATATTCATAGTCTGATCCAGTGTGTAAAATACAAAGATGTGTATAATGATCCTTTAGAGTAATACACATTAAATCTGTAGTACAAAAAAGTGCTGGTGATACACTTGTCATAAAATATCCTTGAAAAGTGAGAGTCTTTAGAAGGTATATAACACCAAAAAAGTGAAAAAGACTTGTGAATGTGTTGATAGAAGATCCATATAAAAAGCTAAAAATAAAAATGTTATTTGAAAATTAAAAATCAAATAATTTATTTGAAAAAAAATTATAATTTATAATTTATTTGATTTTTAATTTTCAAATAACATTTTTATTTTTAGCTTCTTAACTTCTCCTTGGATTTAAATCCTATTAAATTCTTTGGTACTACTATGTATGTCGAGCCATAGGAATTATGCGTATACATGGGATGTACCAATTTATATGCCATCTAATAGCCAACAGAGGGGACGTACTTTATGTGCTGCCCTCTTTATATATATCATTTTGATTGTATGTCTCCACATATATTCCACCCTATTGACATACTCCCTAACAGGACTTTTTGCATCTCCTCATTTTTAGGTAAGTGTTTTGTAACCAGTTTTAGGGCATTCCCCTTGTGGGCTTCATCTTTTCCCCTTTTCGCTACTAGACTTGGGAGACAGCGCCGTGACGTCATGACGCTGTCCCCTCTATCCACACGCTGCTTATTGTAGAAAGATGCCGTTCATGCCAGCGCTTCTGAAGCGAGTCGTGGAGCGCATGACACCGTGACCCGTGCGTTCTATTCCATCTACCTGAGAGTGAGGCTTGAGGCGCACGCGGCCGTTGCCATCTTGTCGATACCCGGAAGTTGCTCTAATAGAGTGAGGAAGCGGATTGGAGCCACAGTCCAGCATAGGGGTCCCTTATTATATAAAAAGGCAATGTTTGGGGTGGTGCAGCACCCCAGATGATGTCCCCTAGGACGAAACGCGTCAGGATGAACTGCTGACACCACCAACATTGCCAGATATCTGCATTTTAAAGCGCTGTTTTTTCTTCTGAAATGTGAGTGTTCTTACTTTCAATAAATGAGTTTTAAACCCTTTATACAGTGTCACGCTATGTACTCTCACGTTTTTTTCATATATACTCTGGATGATCTTCTATCAACACATTCACCAGTCTTTTTCACTTTTTTGGTGTTATATACCTTCTAAAGACTCTCACTTTTCAAGGATATTTTATGACAAGTGTATCATCAGCACTTTTTTGTACTACAGATTTAATGTGTATTTCTCTAAAGGATCATTATACACATCTTTGTATTTTACACACTGGATTAGACCATGAATATGGGTATTGATTATGTTTATAGTTGTTAGCGCTGCACTTTTCTTTACACACCTGAACTCTGCACTTTATAGGCAGCACACACCTGAACTCTGCACTCTATAGGAACTCTGCTCTTTATGCACAGTGCACACCTGCTCTCTTCACTCTATAGGCAGCGTACACCTGAACTCTGCACTCGTATCTGTGTTTGAGCTTTGGGGTGCACACCCTAATGCCACAGGCTGCGCACACCAATGGAGCTGAGGGAGAGGGTAAATATTTGGATCCACCTACTAGAATAGTCTTCCCTCCTGGACTGGTGCTGGGGGCAGGTGCTGAAGACCCAAGGATTCTTAGCTCGCTATACACTAGTAGAATTTTAATCGACATGTATCAATTTAACCACTTACTGTCCAGCATTGTACCGATCAGTGGTAGCCCATCCATTAGGGTCGCCCAGGCGCCGCCCCCTCTCTCCTCTCCACCACCTATATGCAGTGGATAAACTCATGCATTGCAGGAATCTATCCACGGCCGCCGCGGCCGCCCGCTATTCATGTGTCCAGCCCCTATCGGGGCACCGGGCACATGAATTACAGCGGCCAGGTTTTTTTAAGCACCTGATTAGAGCCATAGGCTGTAATAGGCTTCAAAATAGCGTGGGCTTGGGTCGCAGAGGATGCGTCCGGAGACCACCCAGGTGTGTAGCAACAGCGAATGAATATTGTTAAAATATGTGTAAAATATATGTTGCAACGCTGATCCTCCTCCCGGCCAATCGGAAAGCGGGTCTAGTACCATCACCCGATTGGCTGACAGTACAGGTGATCCTATCGTATGCCTTGCAAGGAGAAGAGAAGAGACGCATGCGTCACTATGAGAGGAAACAGAGCCGCTCCCAGGGCACATCTTGATGCCCTTCACCCGCTGCCTGATATGCCGCTAAGATGGGGTAAGTGGGGGTGTGTGGTCCCTTTAAACGATATATCTGCAGGTCCCCAGCACCTTCCCCTTAAATTATACAATTCATACATATACATCATGCAAAACTATATCCAAATGAAATTTATATCATTTTTCCACACAAATAGAACTAGAATAGAAGAATAGAGTAGAAAATTTAGAACCCCCCCCCCCCCCCCCCAACAAATAAAAATCTGATTTCTTTTATAAAACATATCCAATAAAAAAATGACTTTATACATTTAGGCCAAAATATATTCTGCTAAATGTCTTTGTTAAAATAAAAACCTAATAAGTGTATATTAGGTGGTTTGCATGAAAGTTATAGTGTCTACAAACGATGGTGCATACAGTATACTGGAATTTAGGCAGATATGATGCCATACTGGTAATGGCGGTCATTATTGACTTATAGTGGGACTGGGATAGTGTAGCGGGCAATCTGACACTAACAGACCCTTGCTGGGAGGTACACTAACTGACACTGACATCAATGATGACACTAATACACTGATCAGATATAATACTGTACACTGTCACTATACTAATGACAATGGCTGTGAAGAGGTTAATATCAAGGGGCGTTAACTGTGTGCCTAACAAGTGTAATGTGTGCTGCTTTTACCAAGAGATTTGACTGTTTTTTCTCCCTGATTTGTGTTTGTAAGCACTGGTGCTGTGATTGGACACAGCTGATCAGCAGGTCTCAGCCATAAATTATTGGCCAGGACCTGCTGACAAAATCCTGCCGTGTCCAACCGTAGCAAGGGTCAGCAGGAGTGCACGACTGCGCTCTGCAAACCAAAAGCAAGCCAGCGACATTTATTTACGTTGCTCAGCCTGCAGCTAAATCTACTGTGACTGCGCAGCAAATAGTTAAAGAAGCATCCAGTGACATCACTTTTTCCTATTAATTTGCTGGCAAAGTATCCCTGGCCATGTAAACAAAGAGCAGTGATAGCTCAAGAACTAGTTCTGGCCAGCTCTGTAGATTGGTTGTAACTGGATAGCAACATTTATAGGCAATAACACCAGAAATTGTTGATCCAGGGAATATCCAACTGACTTCTGGGCTATCAGGAAGGAATTTATTTTCCCCCGCTGGAGCATATTAGACCATGCTTCACAGGGGTTTTGTTTTTTTTTGCCTTCCTCCAGATCAACTGCGGTTATAGGATTCTCTGTATGGAGGTTACAGTGCCTTGAAAAAGTATTCACACCCCTTGAAATTTTCCACATTTTGTCATGTTACAACCAAAAATGTAAAAGTATTTTATTGGGATTTTATGTGATAGACCAACACAAAGTGGCAAATAATTGTGAAGTGGAAGGAAAATTATAAATGTTTTTCAAAATTAAAAAAAAAATAACATCTGAAAAGTGTGGCGTGCTTTTGTATTCAGCCCCCCGAAGCCAATACTTTGTAGAACCACCTTTCACTGCAATTACAGCTGCAAGTCTTTTTTGGGTATGTCTCTACCAGCTTTGCACATCTAGAGAGGGACATTTTTGCCCATTCTTCTTTGCAAAATAGCTCAAGCTCTGTCAGATTGGATGGAGAGCGTCTGTGAACAGCAATTTTCAAATCTTGCTACAGATTCTCAATTGGATTTAGGTCTGGACTTTGACTGGGCCATTCTAACACATGAATATGCTTTGACCTAAAATGTTCCATTGTAGCTCTGGCTGTATGTTTAGGGTCGTTGTCCTGCTGGAAGGTGAACCTCCACCCCAGTCTCAAGACTTTTGCAGACTCTAACAGGTTTTCTTCTAAGATTGCCCTGTATTTGGCTCCATCCGTCTTCCCATCAACTCTGACCAGCTTCCCTGTCCCTGCTGAAGAAAAGCATCACCACAACATGATGCTGCCACCACCATGTTTCACGGTGGGGGGTGGTGTGTTCAGAGTGATGTGCAAAATGCTACACGTAGCGTTTTGTTTTTAGGCCAAAAAGTTCAATTTTGGTCTCATCTGACCAGAGCACCTTCTTCCACATGTTTGCTGTGTCCCCCACATAGCTTCTCGCAAACTGCAAACAGGACTTCTTATGGCTTTCTTTAACAATGGCTTTCTTCTTGCCACTCTTCCATAGAGGTCAGATTTGTGGAGAGCACGACTAATAGTTGTCCTGTGGACAGATTCTCCCACCTGAGCTGTGGATCTCTGCAGCTCCTCCAGAGTTACCATGGACCTCTTGGCTGCTTCTCTGATTAATGTTCTCCTTGCCCGTCCTGTCAGTTTGGGTGGACGGCCATGTCTTGGTAGGTTTGCAGTTGTGCCATACTCTTTCCATTTTCTGGTGATGGATTGAACAGTGCTCTGTGAGATGTTCAAAGCTTGGGATAGTTTTTTATAACCTAAACCTGCTTTAAACTTCTCCACAACTTTATCCCTGACCTGTCTGGTGTGTTCCTTGGCCTTCATGATGCTTCACTGGGGTTCTCTAACAAACATCTGAGGGCTTCACAGAACAGCTGTATTTATACTGATATTAAATTACACACAGGTGGACTCTATTTACTAATTAGGTGACTTTTGAATGCAGTTGGTTAAACTAGATTTTAGTTAGGGGTAGCAGAGTAAAAGGGGGCTGAATACAAACGCACGCCACATTTTTCAGATATTTATTTGTATTTTAGTTCTAGAATTGCACTGTCTGTCAAGGAGAGAGAAACTCTGTGCAGGGAAGGAATGCTGTTGAAACATGCTAAGATATAAGAAGCAAGGGGGTTGGTCACCATCACCTATCTAAAATTGAAAATTCCCCTTTTGGGAGATTAACAGGTGCTTCTTTGTGCCTGGAGGATTATTGACGGAAACTAGGTGTGGATCCTGAGAAACCAGTCTGGTGACTTCCACCTCTATAAGAGAGCAACAAGTCTTAGTCTCAGTTTTACAACTCACCAGCCTCATATGCGGATGAAGATCCCATCCAGGAAACCAGAATGGCAGGTATATTTTTAGTGGGGCTTTTTGTTAATTACATCAGACATAACAATTTTTTTTAAATGTAACCTTCCAGGCTATGTACTTGCTGAGATACGCAGATAACTGTAGGAGTTTATTACATGCAATAATAATTTTCATCAGGAACATTTTTTTTCTTTTACAAGTCTTTATTTATATTTTTCTCCACATTTAGATGCAGACCAAGCAGTCAAGCAAAAGTGACAGTTGCAAGAGTTAGGACAAACCAAATTACTGTTGGGGGTGCTTGTGCAGTTATACCACTTTTTTAAGAAAAAAATGTTTAAACCTTCCCATCCTTTTCAGCCATGAAAGCTGCCATCTTAGTCTCTTTTGATCTGCACCTGCATTGGTGCTGCACATGTGATCAGTTATGATATCAGCCATTTGATAGTTTGACAGTTTGGGTGAGCTCAAAGGCAAATGTGACAGTTAGAATATAACTGTTTTTTGAAAGTTAATCAATGGGTTCCGCTTTAAACTATGTGAATAAGAAGTAAGATTTAAAAATACCCCTGACAGCGTTATATGGTTTGACCCCCCATTACTGTCAGATTTTTTTTCATATTTATATAAAAATCACATACTGAATATTATCATTATACATTAGTTGCACACATTTACAATGTTGTTCAAGATGGTGGCCATTTAAATTGTAATTCTTAACTGCAGTAACCAATATCAACCAATCACAATTCACTCTGTTCAGATTTGTGAAATATGCTATGAGCTGTTGCTGTGGGTTTCTACATTTAAGAGTTAATACTTGAAAATAGGAACTGATGGTGGCAACAGCAGTGGTTTGCAGTAACCAGAAAAAAGTTTGGTGTGAAAAAATGTATACAAGATCTGTTGCTATTGGTTACAGCATACTATTGTTTTTGCCAGCTGTTATCAACTAAGCTACATTTTACATTGGGAAACTCTTTGTATTTGATTGTGAGAATAAGGATTATCAGATGGCCATATGTGCTACAATCTGATTGTACAATCCCCATACAACCCCTTTTAGAATTGCTAACAACTGTGTGGTTTGAGGGCAGACCTAAACAACCCATTACATTTTCATAATTACATTACATAATAATTATTACTAAAAAACAAGAACACATACATTTATATACAATTTGGAAGGTCCCTGCACCATATAGTTGTTTCTAAATCCAAAAGAGAATTCACAATAAGATTGTAATCTGTATGGTCAACTGAAGACCCATGTTAGGGTCTACACCTCAAATTTAGGATCATCGGTAAGAAACAGCTCTTTTATGTTTTATGGAAGATTTGCTGTCATCACACCTCTTCATTTATAGTTTTTTTTGTATTACATAGATTTGCTTTGTTCTGGATCTAGAATAATTTGTAGATATATTCAATAAATCTGTATTAGATATTACACGTGGAACATCTCAATATATGCACATTTCTACATGTTTTTAGTTCTTTAAAGATTCTGCATGCGCAAAAAAAATACCTGCTGATCTCCCAGGAATGCACACAGCACCTAATTTAATTCCTGCTGTTGGCAAACACGGGCAGGGATAGCAATGCACACTTGGTGCAAATATTGCTAGCTGGCAAGGGGAACTAAGTTAATTTTTCAGGGCTGCCACATTTGGTGGGAGTCTCTTTTCAATCCTTCTTGGTCCTCATTGACCTTTTCCTGTGAGTCTTCCTCCAAAGAGGGGAAGGGCAGGCAGCACCAGGGAAGTGAAATTACTTCCACCTGAGGGTTGGCATAACACGAGTACACATACTCCTAGCTGCTATAGCAGCTGGGAGTGTGCTTAAAATATTACATTTTATACAAATATGTACAGTCTGTAGGAAAGAAGGGAAAGGGAAGACATGATTGAAACCTTCAAATACATCAAGGGGGTGAAAAGGGTTCAGGAGGGCAGGCTTTTCAATATGAAGCATCAAGAATACTGGGACATGACCTAAAACTATCAGGAAGAAAGTTCAAAACTAATTTTAGAAAGTATTATTTTACCTAAAGAGTAGTTGAAGCTTGCAGTCAATCAACAGTGAAGTGAAGTGAATTCCAACATGCTTGGAACATAGATCTAAACTCAGCCAAAAAATTAATATACAGAAAAAAGTTGATGGACAACCTGGTCTTTTTTCTGCCGTCACTCTTGCATGTTAGACAACATTTTTGCTTTTGCGTTTACATAAGCTTTAACCAAATAAAGTTATAAGAGTACAATATTTTAGTGATGGCAGTGCTTAAATGGTTTTAGATGGGATGATACATACGCAAAAAAACCTTTTGTCATTTTTCCCTACGCATATCACAGCTCTTCAGCCTCAACTATTGTCCAGGACAAAGCAAAACACAGAAAAATGGGACTTTGTGTATACCTCCAGTAGTAAATACTGTATTTATTGGCGTATAACACTCAATTTTTCACCATGAAAATCGGGTGCAAATAGTGTGTGCGTGTTATACGCCAATACTTCAGTTTTAGCTACCTCGGAGGGGACAGCGAGGGGGGGCAGGACGAGCGCTGTCAGATTACATACAGTGAGAATCTCCTGTTTACTTGGCGGCCTCTGTAATAGGAACTCCTGTCTCCTGGGCCTCCATTGGACCACTGTTCTGTCTATCATAGGAGATTCTCACTGTATGTAATCTATTGGCGCTCGTCCCGCCCTCCTCCCTGTCCCCTCTGGGCTGCAGATGGGCATCGATCAGGCTGCATTGATGGCAATGGTGAGGCTGCATTGATGTGGACTGGGGAGGCTGCATTGATGGCACTTGTGAGGCTGCAGATGGTCATTGATCAGGCTGCATTGATGGCAATGGTGAGGCTGCAGATGGGCACTGACCCTTATTTTGCTTCAAAGATCCTTATTTAAAATTTAAGTTTTTTTCCTGAAACTTCCCTCTTAAAATGAATGTGTTATACGCCTGTGCGTGTTATATGCCGATAAATACAGTACACATAAATTAAAATATCATTCAATTTTTATTGCATACAAAAGGTTAAAATCATGCTTGTTACAAACACATCATAAAAGCATTTCATCTCGTGTGTACAAGGTCAATAAGTGATACCATGAACCTGTTAATATGGTTGGCCAGGATAGGGTTGACACATTTCATGGGACACCCTGCTTCCTCAGGACCTCTAATGCCCTGTATACACGGTCGGACATTGATCGGACATTCCGACAACAAAATCCATGGATTTTTTCTGACGGATGTTGGCTCAAACTTGTCTTGCATACACACGGTCACACAAAGTTGTCGTAAAATCCGATCGTTCTGAACGCAGTGACGTAAAACACGTACGTCGGGACTATAAACGGGGCAGTAGCCAATGGCTTTCATCTCTTTATTTATTCTGAGCATGCGTGGCACTTTGTGCGTCGGATTTGTGTACACACGATCGGAATTTCCGACAATGGATTTTGTTGTCGGAAAATTTTATAGCATGCTCTCAAACTTTGTGTGTCGGAAATTCCAATGGAGAATGTGTGATGGAGCCCACACACGGCCGGAATTTCCGACAAGGTCCTATCACACATTTTCCGTCAGAAAATCCGACCGTGTGTACAGGGCATAGACCTCTTTCGAATTCATATATGACAAAAGTGTATAATTTAAAACTAAGGATAGACAAAATATTGAATTATTATCAGATCATCATGAACAATGACACTAACAATATACAATTACAAAGGTTATCAGTTCAAAAGGATGCAAGAATGGAAAACGAGGAAAAAGGCAAAACTTATCACCTTACTACAAAAATTGTTACCTCAAAAATGAATACTTGAAAAAATCCCATCAACAACATCCACATTGGGTGAGAAAGCATTGTATTCCACAAGCAAAGTCCTGGGCTGGCTTCTTCTAATGTGGTTGGAACAAACATGATTTTAACCTTTTGTATGCCATGATTATTTTAATGTATGTGTATTTACTATTAGAGGTATACACTAAGTCCAATTTTTCTAGTTTTTGGTTTGATTTATAATTTTTAGGGATGATAGCTCCTTTGGTATACTGATGTTTATGTTTATTTTTATTGTCCAGGACAGTCGCAATATAAAACACATCTGTGCTACAAGGTTGTCCACAATTTTGCTCCTCTGGTTTAAGCAACCGTACTACAGTAAAGACAGTAAATACTGCTGCTATGACTCAATTGTTCACCAAACCAGAATATGTAATAACTCTCTCTCCCCAACAGGTCCCCTTGTGTGGGCAAAGGTGGTATTTTGGCAGAAGTTGAAGCAAAATCCTCCTTGGAAACCCTTCTTCCTGGTCACACACACAATTAATAGTCAATATTAAGCTATTTAAGACCAACAGGATCATCTAAATGGATCAAGGCACCCTTCCATCAACACATTAATTGGTTTTACTATTTTAATAGAGTCTGTTGCCTGCAATTATCTATCACTTGAAAAATAACACGTGTGCCCAACATTACTCTTCGTATACTATTCAGCTTAACACTTTAGGCAGGCCACATACATTAAAACCTGACGTTGACAAAACTTAAGCAGATTGTACAAACTGTGTAAAATAAGACCTTACCAGATCAATTTGATTTATATCTAATAAGGTAGGCACTCATTTTACGTAGCTGATGGTAAACCTAAAACAGCTTATACTATCATATTGCAACATGTATGGAAAAGTTGAGGGCTTATCACCATGGAATTTAAAGATGCTACCCTCATCTCCTCCAACCTCTCTTCTAAGCTCCACTTACTTGACCCAGAGCTGAGCTCTCTTCTACCTCTTACAACAGGCTTCATGGGAGCTAATAGAAGTTAGTCGCATTTAAGTGAATGATGTTTTGTAGCGCATCTGCACCACTTCTTAAGTTCCAATCGATAATGGGAACATACCCTAGTATTTATACCCACACAGGTAGAACAGACACCTTAACCCAACCACCATGAAATGTGTCAAGGCAGATATTGATTGTCCAAGAAAAGGATGGTTGGTATGAAAGTTGTGGAACCACCATGTTTTAGTTACATAATCCCATTCTTGGTGCCAAAAAGTCTGCATATGTGTTAATCTTTCTATTCACATTATTCTATACACACACACCTGAAGGTCTGAATTGTTGTCAAATTGCTGGGTAGAGATATTCTTGGACAATCAACATGTACCTTGGCACATTGGATTAAGTTGTCTGTGCTACCTGTGTGGATATAAATGCTGGGGTATGTTCGAACTTAAAAAGTGGCTTGGAGGAGATATTTAACATCTTTAACATTACAGAACAAGTCCAGTTGAATGTGACCAACTACTACTAGCTATACCATCACCTGGATACATGAGAACCATTATAGACATTTAGGAGAGTCCCTTGAACAATTTTATTATAATCCCTACACTTTCAGCATAAGGACTACACAATTATTGTGCCACGTATGGCCACTCCTATTCTTCCCCTCTAAGCAGTGTGACCTCTGACGGTCATTCGTGTATTTCTTCCATGTACCCACAAAAAACCACAGCTATGAAAAGAAATATATGGCAATAAATGTGTTGGTGTCCGTGTCTGTTTTTTTATTTCTTTTTCTTACAAAAAAAATTCTTTAAAAATCTGTGTTACTTGAATCTGTTTTTTTTTTCTAAATGAACATTCAAAAAAATGCAGCACATATATAATTAACTGTGACCTACAATAATTTGCAGATACAATGAAATAAAACAAATGAATTGTGACCAAAGTAATAGTGCAGAATATGGACCAAGTGTAAAGTACCCCAGTCCCCCATCTGGAGCCTAACGCCCCGGGGGATCAGGGCAAGGCCCTCTGATTTTAGATGGCTTGTGTACACCCGTTGCAGGTTTTTGTGTTTCACTCTTTATGTATGTACACATTTTTTTTGGCACCGGGTGAAGTTTTTGAGTATGTTTCACACGCCATGGGCTTTCAAAAAAACAATATCTGTATGTAGTAAAACTACCTCTTCCCTCACATTCTCAAAATAATTTAAATACCTTTTTCTACCGAGCTGCTGAAACATTTAAATAGACACAATAGTCCAGTTTCATCAAGCAGCATTCATTCTTAAGTATATCTAAGGCCAAAACGTTTTCCTATTTTTGGATAAAGTAAGTGAGGAATAGAACCTTTCTTAGGTTTTGATTTTGTCTCTCCCACTAGGAATATCTCCCCAAGAGGAACCCAGAAGTAAAACCCCAAAGAGGATACAGCCCCTCTTTGATCTATCCAAAATGCAAAAGTATTAAACAGATTTCCACTTCAACTATGTACGGTACCTTTCTCTGGCTGCCAAGACTTACTAAGAAATGTCAGCTGTCTATGGTGTCAATGAATTAGCCAGAGGTGACATGTTAACAGAGTAAACAATCAGGCTTGCTTATTGCTTAATAGGGCAAAAAAAACAATGTGTGGCATACACTAACCACTAAACAAAAACATGTACTGATGTAACCCTTTGAGCAGTCACTACTTCCAAAGGTATATACAGTATGCTGAATCAAATTTCTAGCAATATTCAAATAATAGCCAGGTTTTTGGAAAAATATAATAAAAAAAAATAAAACCCCAACTTATTGCCACAATTAAAAAATCAATAAAAACAATTCTACAACTTACCATGAAAAAGCCGTGATCATCCCTACTCTGTAACTCTGTAAACATCAGTCAAAGTGTGCTTTATAGTCATATGGACCTTTATATCAGAAATCCATTATATTGGTAGCTACCTTATTTATTCATGCTCTGAAGTTTTTATTTAATTTATTTTTTTATTTAAAGCTGGCTAATATTTGAAACTGAAATTTGATATAACACATATCAGTTCAGAGATAATGATGGTTCAAAGCGTTACATGGGTACATGTTTTTGTTTAGTGTTTGTACACCCTCGGTTCTCTTTTCATTGCCCTACTGAATAATGTCGAGAAGAAATAGCCAACGCCTGCAAACAAGTTGCGATTCCACAATATTAACTGAACACACAGTCAAACCTACAGAGAAGCAAATGAATGAATAAACCTGCTTAGGCAAGTGTCTATAAGACAAATCTTGGTTTGCCGCGCCCCTTTAAACAAATTTTGGGCTTTGGAGGAAGTGAATCCCAAACCCGGAAGTAATTACCCCACCCTCTGCAATATCACAGTCGCGTGGACGCTGGCCACCATCTTGCAGAGAGCCATTATTAATAAAGAATAAAACAATTAGCAAAAGGTGTATCCCGGATGCTCGGACCAGCTCTACAGACAGGACCGGCAAGGTAAAGACAAAATCTTCCTTTTGCATAGTTATACCGGCACCGTGCAGTCGCCATGCAGGAATGATGCCCATATGTACATTTTACAGTTTGAACGATTTAGGTTGTTTGTAATCTTTAATGAAAATACAACATAAATACTTACACTAAACAACAGGTAGCACGGTTGATGTTTCATCCAAGGTTACGATAGACAGGGTTAATACTTTATTTGGGCGTTTCCTACCTGGCATTTAATTGGTTTCTAAGAATAAATGTTCAACGTAAATGTTTCAAAGAATCTTTTGTTACAAACTTCCTGTTATAAGCTGTTTACATGATTAAGAAAATGGAGGAACATGGAGGTTTGAAGGAAAATGAAGATTGGGTATTTGGACATTTTACGGCCCCCAAAGGGCAATCCAAGGAATTTCATGTGTACGAAGGATTTGATTTTATATTTCCTCACTGCACAGTTTGTACACAAAACTGACTGGTGTTGATTTACTAAAACTGGTGAATACAGTATCTGGTGCAGGTGTGCATAGTAACCAATCAGCTTCTAACTTCAGCTTGTTCAATTAAGCTTTGACAATAAAACCTGGAAGTTGATTGGTTACTAAGCATAGCTGCACCAGATTGTCTGTGCACCAGTTTTAGTAAATCTCTCCCACTGTCTCCTTACTCTGCTCGTCTACATATTTGGCAGAGCATAGATCTCTTAAAGGGGTTGTAAACCCTTGTGTTTTTTCACCTTAATGCATCCTATGCATTAAGGTGAAAAAACACCTGGCAGTGACCGGCCCCCGAGCACCCCCGTTTTACTTACCTGAGCCCTGGAACTTCACCCAGCGGGGACGCGCTGTCCCTCTGCCCAGGGTTCTTGGCTCTTGATTGGATAGATTGATATCAGCATTGGCTCCTGCTGCTGTCAATCAGATCCAATGACGGGGGCAACGGGGGGCGGGGCCGAGTCATGCATTCAGTGGCTATGGATGCCGAATGATGGACTTGGGAGCGCGCCCGCGAGGTAACCCCCCCGGGAGAGCGCTTCTCCCAGGGGATTATCTGATGTGGGGAGGAGCCGCGAGAGCCGCCGAGGGACCCCAGAAGACAAGGTTCGGTGCCACTCTGTGCAAATAGAGCTGCACAGTGGAGGTAAGTATGACATGTTTGTTATTTTTTCTTTTAAATAATCAAAGCTTTACAATCACTTTAAGAAGTAACAAGACTTATTCCTGATCTGCACAATTTTCCTTTAGGTTATCCATTTGTCATAGGCATGCACAGAGGGTGTGCCTAATCCAGGGGCCTGTCCAGGAGCATGCTTGGGTTCACCCCCATCTCTGCGACCATCTCTGTCACTGGGTCAGCAAGGTCTGCCTTTGATATTCTACCCTGGCTGCAGTGTTCCACTAGTGCCCCACGCAGAGCACACTGAGGCTTGCAGCCAGCGGGGACTGTGAGTTGTGCAGTATCTCCCCGGGCTGAGGAATTGGTGGGGCTGATGGCTGCTCTGGCTATTAGAGCTGCTAAAACTGGTAACATGGTGGAGCAGAGATGGCAGCCCGGGAGTCTTCTACTTCCAGTAATGGGTTAAGTGGCTGATGGGGAGAGGTCTACCTTAATCACTGCAGGAGTTCCCTCTATGCTCCATCTGTGCTGCTTCAACCATTACACTGCAAACAGATAACTGGAGAACTGCTCCCAGCCCTCCCACATACATACTGCCCATTGGCTGTCCTCACAGCACACTGCTCACTGACTGGCTGTCCTCACCACACACTGCTCACTGACTGGCTGTCCTCACCGCACACTGCTCACTGACTGGCTGTCCTCACCGCACACTGCTCACTGACTGGCTGTCCTCACTGCACACTGCTCACTGGACTGGCTATCCTCACCACACACTGCTCACTGACTGGCTGTCCTCACCACACACTGCTCACTGACTGGCTGTCCTCACCGCACACTGTTCACTGACTGGCGGTCCTCACTGCACACTGCTCACTGACTGGCTGTCCTCACCGCACACTGCTCACTGACTGGCTATCCTCACCACACACTGCTCACTGACTGGCTGTCCTCACCGCACACTGCTCACTGACTGGCTGTCCTCACCGCACACTGCTCACTGACTGGCTGTCCTCACCGCACACTGCTCACTGACTGGCTGTCCTCACCGCACACTGCTCACTGACTGGCTGTCCTCACCGCACACTGCTCACTGACTGGCGGTCCTCACCGCACACTGCTCACTGACTGGCTGTCCTCACCGCACACTGCTCACTGACTGTCCTCACCACACACTGCTCACTGACTGGCTGTCCTCACCGCACACTGCTCACTGACTGGCTGTCCTCACCGCACACTGCTCACTGACTGGCTGTCCTCACAGCACACTGCTCACTGACTGGCTGTCCTCACTGCACACTGCTCACGGACTGGCTATCCTCACCGCACAATGCTCACTGACTGTCCTCACTGCACACTGCTCACTGACTGGCTGTGCTCACCACACACTGCTCACTGACTGGCTGTCCTCACCGCACACTGCTTACTGTCTGACCTTACTGCATTTTTGAGTGAAAAAAATGATAGTGTTTGTTTTCATTCATAAGTGTCTATTTAATAAAAAAAAATTATATATATATATATATATATATATATATATATATATATATATACACACACACACACACGCACGCACCCATGTGTGTTTGGGCTTAGGGGTGCACCCTAATGCAATAGGTGGCACACACCTATGAGTATAATTATTGATGAGCTCCAGGTTCAGTTCAAAATTCAGCGGTTCGAAGGTTTGGATTTAAAGTGATAATTTTGTTTTTAAAATTACAAACATGTTATACTTACCTGCTCTGTGCAATGGTTTTGCACAGAGCAGCCCCAATCCTCCTCTTCACAGGTACCTCGCCGCTCTCCTGGCTCCTCCCTCCTGTCGAATGCCCCCACAGCAAACAGTTTGCTGAAGGCACACCAAAGCCAAGCCGCAGCTCTGTGTGTCCATTCAGACACAGAGCCATGGTTTAACCCCACCCCCTCTCTTTCCTTATTGGCTAACTGACTTTGATTGGCAGTAGCAGGAGGCAATTGCATCACTGTTGTGTCTCAGCCAATTTAGAGGGAGAGTCTCAGACAGCTGAGGCACTCATGGATCGAGATGGGGCTCAGGAAAGTATTAAGGGGGCTGAGGGGGGCTGCTGCACACAGAAGGTTTTTTTATCTTAATGTATAAAATGCATCAAGATAAAAAAAAAAACCTTCTGCCTTTAGAATGACTTTAATCCAAACTGTTGTGGTGTTCATCTAGAAGATCCCACAATGCATTGAAAAAAACATCACTGGCCAAATTTACAGGATCTTCTGAGGCAGGCTAAAAGAGTGTGTAGCACACACCCAGCCAGTGTTCAGCCTGGCGAAGTTCAGTGTGAAATTTGTCTGCCTGCAAACCATCTGATAAATGATATGCTCACCCAGTGGAACTCAACCTAGCCCATGCTGCAGCAGCTGCACGTGAATCAGAGGGCCATAGTATGGTGCAAGGAGAGGTTTGGGAGAAATAGTTTGTTTTCCTCCACCCCAGTGGCTCCTTATTCAGGATGCATTCACCATGTTGTCACCATTTGAGGAGGCAACTAGAATTGAAACCATGACAATGTAGGCATTAGCATAACTTTTTCTGTAGTGTTTCTGCTGAAGCAGTCACTGTGTGGGATAATAGACCGGGCACTTGGACCTCAGGACCTGCTTAACACGTACTCCCTCCCTATGAGGCAACAGCAGGCAGAGGAGGAGGAGAATGTTTGCCATGGCAGTGCTGAGAAGGAGGAGATCATGGGGCAGGCTTCCAGCGGTGAACATGGGGCAGGCTTTCATCCATCGCTATCCCTAGGATATGTACATGGTTGGGGGGGTTGCTAAGGACAATGCTGTCCTGGACCCCCTCCCCAACTTCCCCCCCGGTCCCACTAAACAGAGGTCCTGCGATCACGCCCTGTGACACATTCGGTCGCTGCTTCACCGGTCCAGGGATTTAAAATCTCCTAAACGTACCTCGTAAAGGTACATATAGGAGGCATTCTAATTGGTCGGTGCCATCACATGGATGACGCCGACCAATCAGAACCCGCCTAGCCCGTCCTGTCAGTGCTGGAGAAGAGGGGAGAAAGCCATGGGGATTTCAGATCCCTGGACCGATAAAGCAGCGACCCGATGTCTCACAGCGTGTGATCGCGGGAGTCAGGTACAATAGTTAGTGATATGACTGATTTCTGATTGGGACTCTAAAACAAAGTTAATACTGCAGCTGCAGGAACAGATTCACAGGACTCAATCACTGTGTTTAAAATGTCCATTCAGAGAAAAATTTATTATTACATGTTATTTTATACATAGATAAGAAAGGGGTGGTGTGAGATGTTATTAAAAACTAACAAATAGCAATATGTTATTAAAAGCTAACAAATAGAAATATATTATTAAAAACTAGCGAATAGAACAATTGCAAAAGTAAAACCTTGAAAAGGGAGGGGGGAGTAGAGAGCGTTTAGTAGGAGAAGTGTCTGTGTGTTAGGTGAAGGTTACAGAACACATTTCAACAGTGAGAACAAAATGGATTCTCTTGTGCTTAAATGAACAGTACAATGAATGTCCATGTCATTTCCCCCCTTTTGTTTATTTGACACCATTCTTCTCCGCGTTACGTTCAGCCGATTGCTGTTACATTGGCGCAGAGAGACGGCGTCCTGTTCAGCTCTCTCCTAGCTTTCTCACAATAATGGGTTCATCAGGGCTGGTGGTACATTTGTTGGTACAGCGGGTAGTCACACAGAGGCATAGCCTGATGAGGAAGTAAATAACAAACATGAGAAATAGGAACATCACAATGTAAGCGCCTAGTTTCTGTAACCATGTTGCTATGCCATATAAAAAATCACCAAAACCTCCTAAACCCTGAAAGGGGTTCCATCCATCTTTAGCAATATCTCTGGCCTTATTCTGTAGTTCTCTTATCTTAGCAAGATGCCCTTTAATAATGTCCTCATTATCAGAAATGTATATACAACAGTCAGTGCGAAATATCTTACACATCCCACCTTGAGCTGCAGTGAGATAATTTAGCGTTAATCTGTGCTCTAATACTACTTTTTTAAGCTGAGCCATTTCTTCATTTAATAAACCTATATCAGTGGTAGTAAGGTTAATAATCTCATCTACAATTCTAGTGTAATTATTTAGTCTTTTCATTGCTTCAATTCCCCATCCTGTCCAGGAAGGGAACCATGACCATGCCATGTCACCTTCAGTGAACAGCTCTCTTTTGAACACTAAAGGGTATTCTGGACTTTGATCTGGTCGCACTGTATCTTTGCGAACAGCCAAAGCAGGTACTAACTTCCCAATGTAACATGTACCTGTAACATTAGTAGGAAGCCAGGCGTAAGCTTTATTTCCACATATATAATATAACCCTCTACGTATGGACGGTATGCAAAACTTGAAGCAATAACATGGAATCTCAGGAAACCGATATTTTCACATATTGGAAACTGTGAGCAATTTGTACTATAAAGGGTTCTATTTAGTTCTGGATCTGGGATATAATAATATTGACCATAGTTTCCTCCATAAACTGTAATTTTTGCTCCGCTGCAATCTGAATTGCCCAACCGTCTACATTTAGTGTTAAACGGGCATGTGATGTTTAAACAAATCTGTGGAGTGTTTATCTGTTTCGAAACCATCAAAGTTACTGATCTGTGCTCATTAGCTGTGGAGACTATGTATGAGCCATTTATTCTGGTCCTTGAATTATTTAGATCAGTGAAATTGAGAGGCATTGCTATCATGGGTATTGTTCCTGTTTGGGGATGTAAGTGAGAACACACCCAGCAGTTACTAGCGTTGCTATGGGTTGCATACAATTTTAACATTTGGATGAAAGGGTTATTTTTCCATGTCTCTGTTCTCACAAACAACAAAAAGAAAAGAAACATTATCATCTTTTTTTCAAAGGATATCATCACTTCAGGATTTTCTTGCAGTGACTGGCGTGAATCCAGGTGGGCTTTCCTTCCAACTTGACAGCAGAACCGGTTGTCAAAAGCACCAAATGTGGTCCGTCAAATTTTGGTTCTAGTGGCTTTCTGACGTGTCGCTTGACCACCACCCAGTCACCTGGTTGGATTCTGTGAATACCTGAAACAGAATCTGGGTCGGGGATAGATTTATAAACACCTTCATGTATTTTATTCAATGTTCTTTGCAAAATCTGAACATATTCTAACAGATTAGAGTGAGAAGCCTGCAACTGTTGGGGAAAATATAGCCCTGTTTTGGGTGGCCCTCCAAATAAAATCTCATAGGGGGACAGCCCTCGTGGTTGTTTAGGGGTAGTTCGTACAGAATATAGGGCTAATGGCAAAGCTTCCACCCATCCTTTTCCTGTATCTGCTTTAATTTTTGCACATCTGTTTTTCAAAATTCCATTAAGTCTCTCAACTTTACCACTACTTTGTGGATGATAAGGTGTATGGAAAGCTTGCTGTATGTGAAGTGCTTCCATTACCTCTTTCATTACTTCCACAGTAAAATGGGTTCCTCTGTCAATCTCAATAGTTTCAGGAACTCCATATCTACAAACTATTTCATTCAAAATTTTCTTTGCTGTTGTTTTTGCATTTGCTTTGGCTACTGGCCAGCTCTCGGGCCAACCTGAAAACATGTCAACACACACTAAAGCAAACTCATAGGTGCCTATTCTGGGCATCTGAATGTAGTCTATTTGAATTCTTTGGAAAGGGAAATCTGGCTTTGGAGAATGCCTTTGGGGAACATGAACAGGCCTCCCTGCATTGTACAGAGCACAAGTGAGACATGAAGCACAAAACCTGGCTGCAAATGCACTAAATCCAGGTGCTATCCAATAGCAGTCAGTAAGTGCCACCATCGCCCCCTTGGCAAGATGACTGACGCCATGTGCCAGCTGTGCTAAAACTGGGTACAAACTTCTGGGTAGACACCACCTGTTGTCAGCGCTCCACAGGCCCTGCTGATTTTGGGTAGCATTACATTTGATCCACTTATCCTTCTCTTCATCAGGGGCCTGGTTCTGCAACTGAATTAGAGTTTCTACATCCCACTGCTCTTGATGAGGGGAATCTGTCCCCGCTACCTGGGCGACCCCTACAGTGGGTGTGACTCCAAATGCCATAAGGGCAGCATCCTTTGCCGCTTGGTCCGCTAAAGCATTTCCTCTGGCTGTCATGTCACTTCCCCTTGCATGCCCTTTTACCTTCAAGATGGCAACTTCTGCTGGTTTCTGAAAGGCCTCAAATAGCCGCTCTATGAGTTTTGCATGTCTCACTGGCTTCCCTGCACTAGTCAGAAAGTGCCGTGCTTTCCAGATAGGCCCAAAATCGTGGGCTATTCCAAATGCATATCTGCTGTCAGTGTAGATGTTTCCCCTTTGATTCTCTAGGAGATTACATGCTTTGACTACAGCACACAACTCCGCTTCCTGTGCTGACATCTGGGGTTTCAATGCTTCCTGATGTAAAATGGTGTCTGTAGTGATTACAGCAAACCCTGTGTGTGGCCGACCATCATCAGTGTAAAATCTGGAACCATCTACGAATAAGTGTGTGTCACAATCTGATAAGGGCTCATCTTTTGCTGGTGTGACAGAGGCCCTTTCTACCTCCATAACAGCCATACAATCATGAGAAAAACTCTCAGGTTCTGCATCAGTACCATTTGTTGCATCTTCCTCATCAATTATAGGAAGAAGAGTAGCCGGATTTAAAGTAACACATCGTTTGATTGTTAAATTCGATGGAGCAAAAAAGAGCAGACTGGTACTTGTCAAATCTACTGGCAGACACATGTCTAGTATTTACTTGATTCATGATTTCCTGTACTGCATGTGGCACATACAGGATCAGAGCAGAATCTAGTACAAGCTCAGTTACTTTGTCTAGCAGCAAAATGCAGGCTGCTATGGCTCGCATACAACTGGGGGAGCCTTTGATGACAGGGTCTAATGAGGCTGATACATACATCACAGGCCTCTGTTTGTCTCCATGTAGCTGGGTGAGTACACCTGCAGCAAATCCATTGACTTCATGACAGAACAACGAGAAAGTCTTAGTATAGTCAGGAAGTCCAATGGCGGGAGCTTCAGACAAAATTTTAATAAGCTCCTTCATCTGCAATTCATTGTCCCATGTGAGTTTGAAAGGGTTTCTAGTGGTAGCCTCATATAGAGGAGCCATAAGTTCTGATGCATTTGGAATCCAGTCCCTACAATATCCCACTAACCCCAGGAAGGCACGTAGTTGCTGGACATTTCTTGGCTTTTCAAAGTTTTGTAGAGTTTTAACTCGATCTGGGGTGACGGATTCCATGTGAAATGCAGTGACCCAGGAAGATCACTTTCTCTTGGCAGTATTGTAGCTTATCTTTGCTAACTTTGTTGTTACTGTTATAGAGAAACAGGAGAAGGCTTACTGTTTCTCTGCTACAAATGTCCTTTGTATCAGAACAAATAAGCAAATCGTCTATGTACTGAAGCAAAACTGTGTTTGGGTGTGAGGGGGACCATTGGTCCAATACTTGCTTTAACGCAGTATTATATTCAGAGGGGCTACTCACACAGCCTTGGGGCAATCTTGTCCATGCTAACTTTTGGGCATCATGGGTAAATGAAAAAAGGTGCCAGCAATCTGGGTGCAGGGGCACCGAAAAGAAAGCATTTGCAAGATCAATCACTGTAAAGCAGGTGCTGTAGGCAGGTATTCCACTTAGTAAAGTGCGGGGGTTGGGCACGATCGGGGTATCTGCCTCTATTATATTGTTAATGGCTCTCAAATCATGCACCATGCGATATGTCACCTGCCCACCCTTCTTGTCTGGCTTCTTTGCAATTGGGAACAGGGGTGTATTGACCTGGGACTTAATTGGTACAACAACCCCTGCTGCTTTCAGTTGAGTGATTTGATCCTTTATCCCCTCAGTCTGAGCAATACTCAGTGGGTACTGTTTAATCTGTGGGAGATGGGCTCCTGGTTTAATTTTTATCATGACTGGGGTGCAATCCAGCAGACCTACATCATATTTACTGGTGGCCCATAATTCAGTGGGAATCACTTTCAATTCTGGTGGAAATGGCAGAGTGGAGTCTTGGATTAAAAATACTTCACAGGCAGAATTTAAAACTTCTCCTGATAGACTACTGACCACTTGGACTCCTGTAGGAGTGTAGTCTATGTTTGCTAAAATTTATTTCAAAATGTCAGCTCCCAAAAGATTGGTAGGAACTGTGTCTGAAACTAACACTTTAGTGACAATTTCTGTTTGCTGTCCTAGCCTGAGTTTAAGTGGCTTGGACTCAACCAAATCAGTAGAGGTCCCGGTTAGGCCAACACCAGAGATAACATTTGTAGATAATAATCCTGGAGGTAAGTCCTCTATATTAAAAACACTTCGGCTTGCACCAGTATCAATTAAACAGGTTAATTCTGTTTCTCCTCCAGGATAGGGGAGTTCTTGTAAAAATACTTTTACTCTGGCCTCGGGACCATTGTCTCCCCTATTTAACATGATTGATACTGACATGCCATTTTCCTATGCCTGATCCGCTGCTTTTGGCAGGGAACTGGGATCAGCATGAGGGGCCTCTAAGCTCTTTTCCAGTCTACGGTCAGGAAGATGGCAGAATTTGGCTATGTGTCCTTCCCCATCACAATTGTAGCATATAATTGGTCCCCAATTGCCAAGATTTCTGAAATTGCCTTTGCCTTTTCCTCTCTGCTTCCCCATGTACACTACCTTGGGTTTGCTGTCTTTTTGGTTAATCCTGTTTTCTATGGATAACAGGATAGGCAGGACGTCTCGAATAGACATATTGCCTGCCTCAGGCCTTGCTGTGAACAACTTTTCTTTCAACTGGGGTATTAAACCATCAAGAAACCTTTGTTTCACCAGTTGTGTAGATGGACTTGCAGTTTCTCCCGCCTTCTCTTCCTCTATTTTAATGCCTGCTTCCTCAGCCATATCACTTAACCGCCTCCAATAAGCCCCTGCTGCTTCCTCTTTCCCTTGCTTAGCATTCATAAATTCAGCATGTCTGGTTTGTCCATATATTTGGGGCAATTTTTCCTTCAATTTCTCACAAACCTCCCGTCCACTAACCATCTTACCTAGATTTTTTACGTCTACACCACATTCTTTAAGTATATAGCCAGACATGTTGCTTCCCACTGCTTTAATAAGAAGCTGATGAATGTCAGTAGGAGAAGCCTCATATGCTTCCTGTGCAGCACTAAGTTTGTTTGCAAACCCAATTGGATTCTTTCTAGGATCTCCCAATCCCTCTAATATGGCTCTCATATCTTGGGGACTAAAAGGTACATGCCATTTAATTTGAGACTTACTGTCAACAGCATCACCTTCAAAAACTAATTGGGTTCTGACATGATAAACTGCAACAGATTTCTCTATGCCAGGGGCAGAAGGCCTGGCATCTCCCTTCCTTCTCTCTTCATCTTGCTGCCACAATTTGGAAATTATGGTTTGCTCTGGAAGTTCAGACTCTATCTCTCTTTCTCTGGCCAAAGCCTTAAGTTCAGAGAGATCTAGGTTTGCATATGTGGCTTTTGATTTATGCCAATCATCTGTTTCTAGGATACGAGCCAAATCCTCTTTGTAGGTTGATATGGGGCTGTTAAACCTCTGCTCTCTACTATATTGCATAGCTCATCTTTTGTGTGTTCCATGTAATCTAATTCTTTTGCTTTTGTGCGTGGACCCCTTAAAGCCAAACTGGCAGCCACATAAGGTGGGGGGTCCTCCTCTACAGAGTCTTCTGGCCAAACGTAGTAAATAGGGGAGACAATAGACAAAACACTCATTAAGAGACCCTCCTCATCTCTTCTCTTCTCTGTGAGTTTTATCTGACCCTTCCATGCGCCTCTGACCCAGGTCGCCCTCAAGGAGTCAACGCAGGGAACTGCAGAGGATTTTCCCTATCCACACACAGTCCAACCCATGAAGGGGGACACAAACACATTCACACACACACGTTACCCAACCAGAAAGGTCCGAGAGTGGTCTGGTTTCCTTGAGAACCGACAGATAGGATACATAGGAAAAGGCAGAAATATAGCAAGCTTAAGGGCAGCTTACCTAGCCAGCATTTGAGGTCTGCGTTTCCCGATGATCCCGATCGAAGCGCGGTTCCTTCTGGAGACTCTGCCAAACTCCTGGCTGGCTCGCCAAGACTGATATGACTGATTTCTGATTGGGACTCTAAAACAAAGTTAATACTGCAGCTGCAGGAACAGATTCACAGGACTCAATCACTGTGTTTAAAATGTCCATTCAGAGAAAAATTTATTATTACATGCTATTTTATACATAGATAAGAAAGGGGTGGTGTGAGATGTTATTAAAAACTAACAAATAGCAATATGTTATTAAAAGCTAACAAATAGAAATATATTATTAAAAACTAGCGAATAGAACAATTGCAAAAGTAAAACCTTGAAAAGGGAGGGGGGAGTAGAGAGCGTTTAGTAGGAGAAGTGTCTGTGTGTTAGGTGAAGGTTACAGAACACATTTCAACAGTGAGAACAAAATGGATTCTCTTGTGCTTAAATGAACAGTACAATGAATGTCCATGTCAGGTTGAAAAAAGACACAAGTCCATCCAGTTCAACCTTAAAAACAATAAATAAATAAAATAAAAAATATCGTACAATCCAATATACCCAATTTTATACCCTCAGTTGATCCAGAGGAAGGCAAAAAACCCCAGCAGAGCATACTCCAATTTGCTACAGCAGGGGAAAAAATTCCTTCCTGATCCCCCAAGAGGCAATCGGATTTTCCCTGGATCAACTTTACCTATAAATGTTAGTACCCAGTTATATTATGTAGATTTAGGAAAGTATTCAGGCCTTTCTTAAAGCAATCTACTAAGCTGGCCAGAACCACCTCTGGCGGGAGTCTACTCCACATTTTCACAGCTCTTACTGTGAAGAAACCTCTGCGTATTTGGAGATGAAATCTCTTTTCCTCTAGACGTAAAGAGTGCCCGTGTCCTCTGGATTGACCGTAAAGAGAATAACTCAACACCAAGTTCACTATATGGACCCCTTATATATTTAAACATGTTGATCATATCTCCCCTTATTCTCCTCTTCTCAAGAGTGAATAAATTCAGTTCCTCTAATCTTTCCTCATAGCTGAGCTCCTCCATGCCTCTTATCAGTTTGGTTGCCCTTCTCTGCACTTTCTCCAGTTCCCCGATATCCTCTTTGAGAACTGGTGCCCAAAACTGAACTGCATATTCCAGATGAGGTCTTACTAATGATATGAACAGGGGCAAAATGATATCTCTCTCTCTAGAGTCCATACCTCTCCTAATACAAGAAAGGACTTTGCTCGCTTTGGAAACCGCAGCTTGGCATTGCATGTTATTATTGAGCTTATGATCTACCAAAACCCCCAGATACTTCTCCACCACGGATTCCCCCAGTTGTACTCCCCCTAGCATGTATGATGCATGCATATTCTTAGCCCCCAAGTGCATAACTTTACATTTCTCAACATTAAACCTCATCTGCCATAACGTCGCCCAATTAGACAGTGCATTGAGGTCGGCTTGTAAATTGGAGACATCCTGTAAGGACGTTATTCCACTGCATAGCTTGGTGTCATCTGCAAAGACAGAAATGTTACTTTCGATCCCAGACCCAATATCATTTATAAAGATATTAAAGAGTAAGGGTCCCAGCACTGAACCTTGGGGTACACCACTGATAACCTTAGACCATTCAGAGTAAGAATCATTAACCACTACTCTCTGAATTCTGTCTTTTAGCCAGTTTTCTATCCATTTACAAACTGATATTTCCAAGCCTATAGATTTTACCTTACACATGAGCCGCCTGTGGGGAACTGTGTCGAACGCTTTTGCAAAATCCAAGTATACCACGTCCACAGCCACCCCTCTGTCCAAGATTTTACTTACCTCTTCATAAAAAGAAATCAGGTTTGTCTGACAACTTCTGTTTTTTATGAATCCATGCTGTCTGTTGCTTAAAATGTTTTTTTCCAGCAAGAACTCGTCTATGTGGTCTTTCATTAAACGTTCCAGTATATTCCCGACTATAGAAGTTAAACTAACAGGTCTATAGTTACTTGGTAAAGACTTTGATCCCTTTTTAAATATAGGCACCACGTTCGCCCTGCGCCAATCCAGTGGTACTATTCCCGTCATTAATGAGTCCCTAAAAATTAGATACAATGGCTTTGAAACTACAGAGCTCAATTCTTTTAGGATCCGTGGGTGGATGCCATCAGGTCCAGGTGCTTTATCCACCTTTATTCTGTCTAAATAATTCTGGACCATATCACTTTTGAGCCATTGTGGATCATTCGGGGCTGTGTCACTACCACCCCCATCATGGACATAAGCTCCTCCATACTCCTTTGTATACACAGAGCTGAAGAAAGTATTTAATAAATTTGTCTTCTCTTTGTCCCCAGTCACCCAGTCTAGATTATTTTATAAAGGGCCTACATGCTCAGACCTGACCTTTTTACTATTAATATATTTGAAGAAATTTTTGGGGTTTGTCCTACTATCTTTTGCAATCTGTCATTCGTTTTGAATTTTTGCATCCTTGATTTCCTTTTTACATGTTCTGTTAAATTCTTTGTAACATTTAAACGACACTAGTGTTCCTTCATTTTTATATTTTTTAAAGGCTCTTTTCTTATTCTTTATAGCTTCTTTAACTTTGACTGTGAGCCACATAGGTTTTGTTTTTAGCCTTTTAAACGTATTGCCCATGGCAATATACTTTGCAGTGAGGTCCCAAACAGTCTTTTTGAAGAATTCCCATTTCTGTTCTGTGTTTATCAATGCAAATATTCCCTCCCAGCCTGAATCCTGGAGAGCAGCCCTCATCCTAGGAAAATTCGCTCTGTTAAAGTTAAGTGTTTTTATCTTTCCCGTATGTATTTCTTGTTTACAGCTAACATCAAATGAAAACATGTTATGATCACTGCTAGGTGTTCCTTTATCTGGACATTAGTAATAAGCTCTGCATGGTTTGAGATTACCAGGTCCAACAGAGCTTTATTCCTAGTTGGGGCCTCAATAACTGGACCATAAAATTGTCCTGTAATAGGTTTATAAATTTTTTGCCCTTTAACTGTCCCAGCAGTGCCATTACTCCAGTCAATTTCTGGGTAGTTAAAATCCCCCATTATTATCACTGTCCCAGCCCTTGCAGCCCTTTCCATCAATGTGACTGGGGGGGATGGGGTCCCATGTAAGTTCACCTTACAGATTTTCTGGTATTTTGTGGCGTATGGGTTCCTTCATTCTCTAGTGCCTGTAAAGGGACCCCAAGATTTGTGGCATCAAAGAGAGGGAAAATTACTGGTTTGACACCCTCCTGGATCCTTGTTAAAAGTCAGAAAGCTCATCCAGCCCTTGCAGGGGGAGCAAAAGATGAAACACCCTGAGGATATGCTGTGGAGATGCCTGTTAGCCTCTTCCAGAGGCCCAGAGGATGGAAAACCAGTATACCATTTCATAGATACCATTTCTGGTGTAGAAAGGAGGGGTTTGGGTTCCTGGAGAACTGGTCTAACTTAAATGGGGAGGGTGTAGCTCTGCTCAGAGGCAAGATGGCTGAAAAGTTAGAGGGGCTTTTAAACTAGGTGTTTGGGAGGAGGGTCCAGATGTAGTGCTAGCCAGCATTAAGAAAGGTTCAGTGGGTAATATTAAGGGCATTAGTGGTAAGGTGATTAGAATACCTAAACCCAAGGTAAGTAAGTTGGCAAATTCCAATTGCACCCTCATAACAACTAACAAAGAAAAATAGGATTTTTTATAACAGCTTACCTGTAAAATCCTTTTCTTTTGATGTACATCACGGGACACAGAGCCTCAGTAATCACTGATGGGTTATATAGGTATCACTAGGTGATTGGACATTGGCACACCCTAACCAGGAAGTTCAACCCCCTATATAATCCCTCCCCTTACAGGGATACCTCAGTTTTGTAGCAAAGCAATATAAGTGTATTAGAAGAGGGGCGGGACCTCTGTGTCCCGTGATGTACATCAAAAGAAAAGGATTTTACAGGTAAGCTGTTATAAAAAATCATACATGGCAGGACACAGAGCCTCAGTAATTACTGATGGGATGTCCCAGAGCAATGCTATCTGAGGGGAGGGGAACCACAACCAAGTAGGGTGCAATCAGACCTGAGGACCCTGTACCGCTGCCTGCAGCACACTACGCCCAAAGGCGATATCCTCATGCCTTCTCACATCCACCTGATAAAATCTGGTGAATGTATGGACTGAAGACCAGGTTGCGGCCTTGCAGATTTGAGCCATAGAGGCCCGGTGATGCACTGCCCAAGAAGCACCAATAGCCCTTGTGGAATGTGCCCTGATCTGAAACGGAGGAATCTTCTGTTTCAAACCGTAAGCTTGAATAATCAATTGTCGAATCCATTTAGAAATGGTAGCTTTTGACGCTGCCTGTCCTCTATTGGGACCCTCTGGCAGCACGAACAAAACATCCGTTTTGCGAATTTGAGCAGTTGCTTCCAGATAGGCCTTGACTGCTCTTACTACATCCAAAGAATGTAGTGACCTTTCTTCTGAAGAACAGGGATCTGGAAAAAAGGAAGGCAGAACAATGTCTTGGTTTAGATGAAAATCTGAAACCACCTTCGGTAAAAAATTAGGATGAGGGCGCAATACCACTCTATCCTTGTGTACAATCAAATAAGGCTCTTTACAGGAAAGAGCTGCTAATTATGATACTCTTCTAGCAGAAGAAATGGCTACCAGAAAAATTAACTTTCTTGTCAACAAGACCAAAGGAATCTGAGGTATTGGTTCAAAAGGCTGTTTCTGTAAAACAGACAGAACCAAATTTAAGTCCCAGGGGTTTAGGGGCGCCTTGACCGGAGGATTAAGACACGTCACCCCTTGCATAAAGTTTCGGACCAAAGAATGTGAAGCAAGTGGCCGTTGAAATAATACTGATAAGGCCGAGACCTGGCCCTTGATAGTACTCAAGGCCAGCTTCATCTCTAATCCCAATCCTCTCATGGTGGGCACCGTTTGGAAAAACCTTCAGAGTCTGGGGCCCCCTACGGATAGGGGGATCCGTAGTTCTGGGCCTGTAAAGCACCCGGCCAGAAATAAGGTTAGAAAACCAGTTTCTGAAATGCGGGGTCCAGCTCTCTAAAAAGAGGAAGCGTTACAGGTAAAACCTTGTTTCTTCGGACACGAGGCCCGGGTACCATCCAATTCGGCCTATAAAGGACACTTTGAAATGGATCCGGTTCGCCTGGCTTGCCCCAGTATAGGATATAGGATATTCCCTTTGGAGCTCAGCACAGGACATCTTTAAACGTCCAACACCTAAGACACTGGCATAAAAACTAAGGTATCCCTGTAAGGGGAGGGATTATATAGGGGGTTGAACTTCCTGGTTAGGGTGTGCCAGTGTCCAATCACCTAGTGATACCTATATAACCCATCAGTAATTACTGAGGCTCTGTGTCCCGTGATGTACGAGAAAGAAAGGATGTTTTTGGAAATTTACAAAGGTGGACTTTGTAAGCACAGATTTATAGAGTAAAAATATGAAAATGTATTTAATTATATAGAGTTAAAAAAAACTTATGTACAGCACATAAAAAAACACACGTCATAACAAATGACAAAAAATGTTTGACCCTGGGGACGCAAATAACACTCAAATTGTAATAAAGAATTATGCCATTGATAATTATAGTGAATTGTAACCAGTAGCACTATTCAACATGGGTAGCGTGCATGAGGTGGTTGAGTCCAGACGAGGGTAACAAAAAGTTTTGTTGACATGTTGTGCCTAGCAGCGCTTTTTATAATATGTAGATTAATATGGTAAGGTATGCAGAAGAAGTATATAATAATTCAAATAAGTAGTCCTTGCTAAAAGAATTTTAATTTAGTATTTTAATATAGTTCAATGGTTAGAAGGGCCTATAGAACAACAAAAGTTGGTGACAGACATCGGGGGTTGGAACAGACTCAGCGTGATCGATAATAGTGGTTTAGACTGTAGTAATAGCCAGTGACATAGTCTGTTCAAAAGTCAGGAAAGGGCTCAGAGCACTTGCTGCCTTGAGTTTGAGATAAGCACGTGGAGAGACCATATTGATGTATACACCCCGATGAGCAAGCAGGCCTCATGCACTCCACCCATGTTGAATAGTGCTACTGGTTACAATTCACTATAATTATCAATTGCATAATTCTTTATTACAATTTGAGTGTTATTTGAGTCCCCAGGGTCAAACATTTTATGTCATTTGTTATGACGTGTATTTTTTTATGTGCTGTACATAAGTTTTTTTTAACTCTATATAATTAAATAAATTTTCATATTTTTACTCTATAAATCTGTGCCTACAAAGTCCAACTTTGTAAATTTCCAAAAACATCCTTTTCCTACACTATTGGGACATGGGTACACTTTTATCAAGTGTATACACAGTATCACCCTGTGAGGATATACGGTAAATTTCCTTAATTGTAATAACAACTAACAAGGAAATAGTATGCAACAGAACAAAGTTACGAGGCTTGTACACCAGTGCTAGAAGGCTAGCTAAAAAAATGGGAGAACTGGAGCTGCTAATGTACGAGGAGGATTTCGATTTTGTGGGAATTTCAGAAACTTGGTTTGACAGATCACATGATTGGCTGGCAATCATTCCAGGGTATTTCCTATATCGTCGGGACAGGGAGGGTAGGAAAAGGGAAGGGGTATGCCTGTACATCAAGAATGACTTGCAAGTAAACGCGAGGGATGACAAATGGGGCAAGGGAGGAGGTAGAATCCTTGTGGGTGGCACTACAAAGGGTGGAAAATAATGGGAGAGTAATAGTGGGCATCAGGGATGGGCTTTATGTTCGGGTTGAACATGGGTTCGACTCGAACAATGGCTGTTCGCCCGTTCGCCGAATAGCGAACAATTTGGGGTGTTCGCGGCAAATTCGAAAGCCGCGGAACACCCTTTAAAAGTCTATGGGAGAAATCAAAAGTGCTCATTTTAAAGTTTAATATGCAAGTTATTGTCATAAAAAGTGTTTGGGGACCTGGGTCCTGCCCCAGGGGACATGTATCAATGCAAAAAAAGTTTTAAAAGAGCTGTCACCTGCGAGGACGCGTCATATGGCGTGTGCCTCCCATGGAGGCAGATCTTGTTTATTTTTTTTTTCGCTCCATCGGTGAAGGTGAATGGACTACGTGGGACAGTTTTATTTTTTTATTTTTTAATAAAGGACTTCTCCCATGGTGTGTGTTGTTTTTTTTACCATTATCACACTTTTTTTGTGAAATGGTATGGGTACAATGTACCCGTTACCATTTCAAACAGGGGGGGGCTGGGATCTCTTCCAGATTCCGATACCTTCCTCACCCGCAGACCCCCACAACCACCGGGCAAGGGTTGTGGGGATGAGACCCTTCTCCCCATCAACATGGGGACAAGGTGCTTTGGGGGGCTACCCCAAAGCACCCTCCCAATGTTGAGGGCCTGTGGCCTGGTACGGTTCAGGAGGGGGGGCGCTCTCTCGCCTCCCCTCTTTTCCTGGGGCCTGCCAGGTTGCGTGCTCGGATAATTGTCTGGTATGGATTTTTGGGGGGACCCCACGCCATTTAAAAAAAAAAAATTGGTGTGGGGTTCCCCTTAAAATCCATACCAGACCTGAAGGGTCTGGTATGGATTTTGAAGGGGACCCCCACACCATTTTTTTTTTAATTTTGGTGCGGGGTTCCCCTTAATATCCATACCAGACCTAAAGGGCCTGGTATGGAATTTGGGGGGTCCCCCATGCATTTTTTTTCAATTTTGGTTCGGGGTTCTCCTGTGGGGGAATCCCATGCCGTTTTTATCAATGAACTGTTATGTGTATTGCTGGACCGACAATTCATTATAGCCGCGAGTAGTTTTAAATGACTTTTTTTCCTTTAGAAATGTCATTTTGCTGTCAGACTGTTCTAAACATGGGAAACATGTGCCACTTTACAGGCATACTATAGACACCCCCCAGGTATGAAATTTAATAGAATATTACACTTTTATTGTTTCACTTTAAGCATTATTAAAATCACTGCTCCTAAAAAAACGGAAAGGGACCAAGAGGCTGCCGGAACAACCACCGACCGGAGCTGGCAGTCAAGACGACAGGTATCCTCTCTCTCCATTCTTCTCGGCTTGCTCTCCACTCTTTGTGCTTCAAGCCTCGTTTGGGACATGTGTTCCCCGATCGCAAGGCGTCACGCTCGGGTGTTTCCATCCACCAGCTCCGGTCAGTGGTTGTTCCGGTGGCCTCTCGGTCCCTTCCTTGTTCCGTGGCTGTTCCACTAACCTGCCACATATCATTGGGGATTCGATCGAGGCCTCATATTGTCCATCTGGCTCTGCACATGTTGGCTTCACTTCTCTGACGCACGGGGAAAGCCACAGGAAAGTCCCCATGCGTCAGAGGAGGGCGGGGTCACCTGGTGGCCCCACCCTCCATTATATAAGAAGTGTCAGAAGAACCAAAGCGTCATGCGGCGAAAAACTCCCACTGTGGTGGATCGTGCGGATGGAGCGGAGAAGAAGCCGGATGAAGATGTGGGACGAGAAGAGCGGAGGAAGAAGAAGATGGAGAAGAAGAAGATGGAGGAAGAAGAAGAACACCGAAGAAAGACCAGAAGAAAGAAGGTGGAAGAAGAAGCGGAAAGAAGAAGAGATTAATAAAGGACTTGTCAAAAACCGTCTCTTGTGTTTTTTTAACCTTTTTGACACTTTTTTGTGAAATGGTAGGGGTACATTTGTACCGGGGGGGGCCGGGATCTGGGGGTCCCCTTGTTAAAGGGGGCTTCCAGATTCCGATAAGCCCTCCGCCCGCAGACCCCCACAACCACCGGGCAAGGGTTGTGGGGATGAGGCCCTTCTCCCCATCAATATGGGGACAAGGTGCTTTGGGGGTCTACCCCAAAGCACCCTCCCAATGTTGAGGGCATGTGGCCTGGTACGGTTCAGGAGGGGGGGCGCAATTCCTGCCAGGTTGCGTGCTCAGAAAAGGGTCTGGTATGGATTTTAGGGAGGACCCCACGCCATTTTTAAAAAAATTTTGGAGTGGTGTAACCCTTAAAATTCATACGAGACCCTTCAGGTCTGGTATGGATTTTGAGGGGGACCCCCACGCCATTTTTAAAAAATTTTGGCTCGGGGTTCCCCTTAATATCCATACCAGACCTGAAGGGCCTGGTATGGAATTTAGGGGGACCCCCACACATTTTTTTTTTAAATTTTGGTTCAGGGTTCCCCTGTGGGGAAATTCCATGCCGTTTTTATCAATAAACTTTTATGTGTATGTGTTGTCGGACCGACAATTCATTATAGCCGCGAGTAGTTTTAAATTACTTTTTTTCCTTTAGAAATGACATTTTGCTGTCAGACTGTTCTAAATACGGGAAACATGCGCCCCTTTACAGGCATACTATAGACACCCCCCAGGTACGAAATTTAAAGGAATATTACACTTTTATTGTTTCACTTTAAGCATTATTAAAATCACTGCTCCCGAAAAAACGGCCGTTTTTAAAACTTTTTTTTGCACTGATACATGTCCCCTGGGGCAGGACACAGGTCCCCAAACACTTTTTATGACAATAACTTGCATATTTACCCTTAAAATGAGCACTTTTGATTATTCATGGTAGTGTCCCATAGACTTTAACGGTGTTCGCGTGTTCAAACAAATTTTTTGCCTGTTCTGGATGCGAACCGAACCAGGGGGTGGTTGGCTCATCCCTACTGACTATGTAACTATGGACAAAATGACTTGAAGCTTCCTGTTGGCAGACTAAACAGTGGCTTTTAAAACATTCTTTTGTACTCAGCACCCAGAACTGTCTTCTGAGCAGCTATAGGCTGTGGCTGATTATAAATTTGTCATTTACATTAAGTCAAGGGCAGATGTTGAAATCCTTTAAACAACTACCTCCTCGATTATTGGGTAAAGAAGATTGACCACTGGCCAAAGCTTGCCCAGTATGCAATAGAGCTGCTGGAAATCCCTATAGCCAGCATGCTTTCTGAATGTACATTTAGCACAGAATTGCTCCAGAAAATATTGTCTGCCTGCCCCCAGACACAGTTGACTGCCTGATTTTTGTGAAAATGAATCAGTCCTGGATCTGCAATAACTGCAAAGCCCCTGCTGAACATCAGGGATGTACGGTGAGGTCAGTGGCTGGTGAGGCACTGGCTAATATCAGAGCCAGATACACACAGGTTACAATAATTCTAGCACTAGACCTCCTCTGTAACTCTAAACATGCAATCTGTAAAAGAATTAAAAGTGTTGCCTATGGAGAGTTTTAAGTACTGAAGCTTGGCGTCATTCCACGAGTGTGCACAATTTTAAAGCGTGACATGTTAGGTATCTCTTTACATTATACAAAAAAATCGGGTTATCTTTAGTGTTTTTTTTAATATTCATGAAACAGTTTTTTTTCCCAAAAAAAAGGCGTTTGAAAAATTGCTGCGCAAATACATAAAAAGTTGCAACAACCACCATTTTATTCCCTAGGGTTTCTGCTAAAACAATATATATAATATTTGGGGGTTCTGAGTATTTCTCTAGCAAAACAATTATAATTATTACATGTAGGAGAGAAGTGTCAGAATTGGCCAGGGGGCAAGGGGTAATTACCATAAGTAATATACAAATAATTATTATATATTGTTTTTAAAGTAATTTACTATATTTTCAAAAACTGTACTCAAGCAGGTGGCTTAACGGACAAATTACTGAAGTTTGAACTTCAAACCATAAATTTCACAGTAAATAGATAAATAATATTAGGTTACATAGTAGGTGAGGTTGAAAAAAGACACAAGTCCATCCTATGTGTGTGATTATATGTCAGTATTACATTGTATATCCCTGTATGTTGTGGTCGTTCAGGTGCTTATCTAATAGTTTCTTGAAACTATTGATGCCCCCCCGCTGAGAACACCGCCTGTGGAAGGGAATTCCACATCCTTGCCGCTCTTACAGTAAAGAACACTCTACGTAGTTTAAGGTTAAACCTCTTTTCTTCTAATTTTAATGAGTGGCCACGTGTCTTGTTAAACTCCTTTCTGCGAAAAAGTTTTATCCCTATTGTGGGGTCACCAGTACGGTATTTGTAAATTGAAATCATATCCCCTCTCAAGCATCTCTTCTCCAGAGAGAATAAGTTCAGTGCTCACAACCTTTCCTCATAACTAATATCCTCCAGACCCTTTATTATCTTTGTTACCCTTCTTTGTGCTCGCTCCATTTCCAGCACATCCTTCCTCACAACTGGTGCCCAGAACTGAACAGCATACTCCAGGTGCGGCCGGACCAGAGCCTTGTAGAGTGGGAGAATTATTGTTTTATCTCTGGAGTTAATCCCCTTTTTAATGCCAATACTCTGTTTGCTTTGTTAGCAGCAGCTTGGCATTGCATGCCATTGCTGAGCCTATCATCTACCAGGACCCCCAGGTCCTTTTCCATCCTAAATTCCCCCAGAGGTTTCCCTCCCCAGTGTATAGAAATTAATATTAATAAATTAAAGTGGAGGGCCACCCTGAAAAAAAAAAATCACCAAAAATCCTAAAAAAAAATAAAAAAAAAAAAATTTGAAAAAAATAAAAAATTAAACTTACCTAAACCCTTGTTGCTAGGCAGTCTTCCTAATCTGCCTCTTCCTACTCCTCGGTGAGCGGCCCCGTTGTCTTCTGGGTACTGTGTGTGTTCCCAGAACACCATGGGGCCATTCACAGAACGGAGCGCCGCGCCGCTCGCGCATGCGCAGTAGGAAACTGGCAGTGAAGCAGCAAGGCTCCACTGCCTGTTTCCCTTTCCTAGGATGGCGGTGCGGGGACCCGAGAGCTGAGGGACGACATCGCAGGCACCCAGGACAGGTAAGTACTTATTTAAAGTCAGCAGCTACAGTGTTAGTAGCTGCTGACTTAAATTTTTTTTTTTTTTTAGGACGGAATCCCGCTTTAATATGTTATAACATATAGCATAATAATTCATTATTTAGCTTGATTATAACAGTACCTTTTCAGCAGCAGCAGATTCTCATTCTCCCTCTTAACTGTGTGAGAAAAACATGGGATTGTGGGTAAATCCGGCCGCCGGGAGGGAGGGTGCTTGTTTGCCGCCCCCGAAACGTAAAACCCACCAGCCGCCACTGCTCAGTACAAATAATAAATACAAATGTGATGAAAAAAGTGTTCAAAAAAGGAGAGTGACACACAGGAAAAATACAGTACTCTTCCTCTTCTCCCAAAAGAAACACACTCATCAGTAGTACACTATATTACCAAATGTATTGAGACGCCTGCTTTTACACGCACATGAACTTTAATGGCATCCCAGTCTTAACCCGTAGGGTTCAATATTGAGTTGGCCCATCCTTTGCAGTTATAACAGCTTCAACTCTTCTGGGAAAGCTGTCAAGGTGTCAAGGTTTGGGAGTGTGTCTATGGGAATGTTTGACCATTCTTCCATGAGTGCATTTGTGCAGTCAGGCACTGATGTTGGATGAGAAGGCCTGACTCTCAATCTCTGCTCTAATTAATCCCAAAGGTGTTCTATTGGGTTGAGGTCAGAACTCTGTGCAGGCCAGTTCATCCACCCCAAACTCGCTCATCCAAGTCTTTATGGACCTTGCTTTGTGCACTGGTCCAAATCATTTGGTGGAAGGGGGATTAAGGTGTGGGGTTGATTTTCAGGGGTTGGGCTTGGCATCTTAGTTCCAGTGAAGGGAACTCTTAAGGCGTCCGCATACCAAGGCATTTTGGACAATTGGTACTTTGTGGGAACAGTTTGGAGATGACCCCTTCTTGTTCCAACATGACTGCACAAATCAAGGCCCATAAAGATATGGATAAACCTTGTGGACGGCCTTCCCAGAAGAGTTGAAGCTGTTATAGCTGAAAAGGGTGGACCAACTCAATATTGAACCCTATGGACTAAGACTGGGACGCCATTAAAGTTCACGTGCTTGTAAAGACAGGTGTCCCAATACTTTTGACAATATAGTGTATATGGGAATGCTATTGTTTATAGCTGATAAAATGCAATACATTGTTAGGAAATGTAGATTGTCTAGGGATATTTTTAGACCCTCGATAACTCTGCATAAGGTGTACCTTACAATCCCCACAGGTCTGTGAGATTAGCCCATTGAGACAATGATAAAAAACAATGGCAAAAGTCTCGCCGAGCAAATCTAATCTTTATTCTTTGCTTTGAATATTTAAAGGGGCTTTCAGAAACTAACGCCCTTTGAACATGTCATACAAATTATCCAATCAAATACAGAGACATTTTATGACAAAAGTGAAACTAATTATTTTTAAGAAATCACGTGCTTTACAAGAAATGAAACAGTAAAGAAGATAACAGGAACATGAGAAACAAAACTAGATTACCAATACGCACCTAGTGTTATGTGAAATGGAGTACAAGGAAAAACACAAAATGGAAACTAAATTGTAAAATGGATGTGGTTAAGCTAAATATGCCTTCAATCCCCTCTTAGATCATATAAGATGATCTCTACATTCTATCCAGTGTTCTAGTACTTCTTTGGGATTGTGGTATAGATTGCCTGATGATTCTTCATGTCATGTCATGTCATGTAGGATAGAACCTTATCATCAGGAGATTGAATGCGTGCAATTATGCAGGTACAACACTTAAAACAGAGGTAAAGAATTAGAGTGAGGATAAATATCATAACAATAACAAGGACAATGTCTTTTAACCATGAAAATATACCTCCAAGCCCAAATCCTGCATTGGCAAATGGACTCCATGTTTTAGCAATGTCCCTAGCTTCCTGCTGGAGCTGGCCTACTTCTTTTCGGTGTTGTGCAATAATATCATAGTAGTCAGGCACCTTGGCAATTGTGTTAAAGATCCAAGTACAGCATTCGTAGTCCTCAGTCATTTCACATAAACCTGTGAGAGCTGCACTCATGCTTTCTATAGCTAACTCATGTAGTTCTAGCTGTTTTCTAATTGCTCTAGTTTCTATGTTTAACATAGCAATGTTATCTGAATTCCTCTCCATTATCTCATCCAATATACTTGAATAATTGTTCAACCTTTTCATCATGTCTATACCCCATACTGTCCAAGAAGGAAACCATGCCCAGGCCATATCTTGTTTATAGAACAATTCCCTTTTGTCACGGTCTTTGAGGGGGTATCTGGCCTCTAGGTTTGCACACAAAGATGTTAAATATTGACCTGCTACAAATGGAGGGGTTAGTCTGTGTCTCATTCCCTAAATTAAAACACCAATCAGGGGAATGACTTTTACCTGCTATTAGAAAGGTAACAGTATTGTTTATGTACAGAGTGGATATGTTAGTTAAGAAGACAGGAGGAGTCTCATTGAGGAAGGAGGAAATATTTAAAGGTACAGCCAAAGGGGAATTCGGACAGTGCTAGGATGTAATAATTGCTACATATCCAAATTCTTCATACCCTGATTTTTGAGCATAAGCATACTTAAATTTTAGCAAAAGCATCTTATCAGTAAAACTATCTCCAATCTCTCTCTTTGTTCTAGCTTGTGTCACTGTAATGTTTTCTTGTGTGTGTGTGTGTGTGTCCCCACAGATACTTTTAATTGCACCCAAATCTTCAGGGTGCTAGATACAGTTAGTGATGATCCAGGTGGGCAGGAACACTATTAGAGAGATCAGGATCAGGAAGCAAAATGCCTTGCCAGAAATCTGTGGGGAAATCTTCTCTGGCCGGACCTGCTTTCCCAGGAACTCCTCCTCCGTCCTGCTTGGACTTCTGCTTGAGGGCCTTCTTTATCCAAGGTCTCCTTCCTGCTCCTAGGGCTTTGGGCAACCTTTTTTACTCGGCTGGCATGGATCCAGGACTGGCAGTTTTCCACCAGGTCACTGCAACCACTGTGGTAGGAGGTCCAAAGGGATACACTTGCTTCTTATTTCTGTTCAGCTGTTGGACCACCACGGTGTCTCCCACCTTGAAGGGGTGAGTAGCTTCCTGAGAAGAAAAAGGAGAGGTGCGAGCAACATTTCTTTCGACTGTATCCAATGTTTCAACCAGTTTTCTTACATATTCTTCCTGTATTAAGTCTAAATCTCTCTTTTCTATCATTAAAGGTGCTCTGGCCCATGAGGTGGGGAAAGGCCTACCCATCAAAACTTCAAAAGGTGAATACCCTGTTGTTTTGGAAGGGGTCATTCTTGTTTCTGCCAGGACTGCTGGGAGGACCTTTTTCCAGTTGGTAAAGGTCCCTCCTGTGGCCTTTCTTATCTTGTCTTTTATTGTTTGTTCATTCTTTCTACTATCCCTGAGCTTTGAGGGTGGTAGGGAATGTGAAACTTCCATTCTATCTTGAGAGTCTTTACCAAGTCCTGGCAGACCCTGGCCATGAAAGCTGGACCATTGTCTGAGTTTATTTAAAGTGGGCATCCCCATCAAGGAAGGATTTCCTGAATGAGGATCCTCACTACTGTTTGTGCATCTTCTTTTGTGGTCACAAAAAGTTCAACCCATCTTGAGAATATAAAAATCTCTACTCAGAAGATCAGCCGTGACCTGTATACCTGCGTGGCCTATTCCGTGGTACTGTGAGATGAAGAGTGATGCACTTGCTGTTGGTATACATGGTTTCCCCTCTTTGCAGAGAAGTCCAGTTTTTGGATTTTTCTGCACACCCTTTTTATCCCAGTCCCTTAACTCATAATTTGATGCATAATCCTGGAGATCTGCAAGTGACTGTTCAAATGGGGATAGGTCAGGTATCAGCATAGCCATTTGGGTGTCTGCTGTCTGTGAGATAGCAGCTTGTTTAGCAGCAAGGTCAGTCAGAGCATTTCCCCTGGCTATCTCTGTCTGTTGGCCTGTATGTGCTCTGCAATGTACTATAGCCAGTGTTTTAGGTAGCTGGATAGCTTTTAGCAGTGACATTACCAAAGAAGAATGTGAAATGTTCTTTCCATCTGCTGCCACGAAGCCACGCCTACTCCACATCACACTAAAGTCGTGTACAACGCCGTAGCCATACTTCCAGTCAGTGTAAATGTTTACGTCCTGACCTTCAAAGAGCTGGCATGCTCTAGTGAGTGCAATTAATTCAGCAGCCTGTGCTGATTGATATGGGATAGGCTTGGCCTCAAGTATAACATCTGGAAGCTGCGCAACTGAATACCCTGCATGGTATGTGTGATCATTTGGCCTAGAGCAAGAACCATCCACAAAAACATTCTGTGTGTTTGGTAGTGCTGTGGAAAATAAATCAGACCTGGGTGATGTGTCTTGGTGAATGAGGTTTATGCAGTCATCCTGTTCTCTTTTTAATCCTAAAAGGGCATTTAAAATTGGTGCTGGGCCTGCAGTGGGAGAAGCATATTTGATGTGCAATTTTGGATTGGACAGCAAAATCACCTCATATCCGCTCAACCTTTGAGCAGACATGTGCTGTGTATATACATTTTTCAACAGGATTGACACATTGCGGGTGGTGTGAAGTGTGGTGTCATGTCCCAGAGTGAAAGAAGTGGCCATCTCAACCACCATCACACAGGACACTAGAGCTCTGAGACACGCGGGTATGCCTTGAACCTGCACTGGGACCATCTTTGAGAAAAAAAAAAAACTACAGGGCGCAGTCTCCCACCATGTTCCTGGGCCAGTACTCCCGCCATGTTTCTGCAATTTTCCCTGGCAAACAAGTGAAACATTTTGCCATATTTCAGGGAGGCCGAGGCTTGGGCTGGTAACCATTGCACATTTCAACATGGGAAAAGCATTTAACATTTCATCAGATCACTTTACAATATCAGACATTTCAGAGAGGGTTGCTTTTCTCAATATATTGTCATAGAAAGAACAATCAGGTATCCATTGGCGGCAGTAACCAACCATTCCAAGAAAGGTAAGCATGTCCTTCTTGGTAAGTGGGTGGGGCAGACCCACAAGAGCGGCAGCTCTTTTGTGACTGACTTTCCTAACTCCCGGAGACAGCACAAACCCTAGGTACTCAACATCCTGTTTACAACTGTAACAACTGTAACACTAACTCACGGTGGAGCTGCTGGTTTAAGCGGGTCTGTTACCTTCACTCTGCTTCCCTCTGTTTCACCGTCACCGGGTCTAGGGTTCCATTGAGTTTACTTCGGGATGACACACGCACCAACACTGTAGTACGTTTTCAATGCTTTATTAAAACAAATGACTTAGAAAGTAGCAGGAAAGAGGTAAAAAGGAACCTTGCAGAAGAAACTCAAATATTCTCTGGTTGGGTTCTCTTGGCAAAATGTCCTGGCAGAATTCAAATACTATTTGGAATGCGCTCCCCTCGTGGGACACACTCCTTGCTCGTCTGGATAGGCCTCTCTCACCGGTCTAGCAGCCAGCATGCAGTCTCTAGCAGCCAGCACGCAGTCTCAAAGTCTCTGCCACAGACTTGTTTGGGAATAAGATCCGTACGATCCTCTGCCACAGGATGTATAGATTTTCTGCAGTGAAAGTCAGTCACAGTGCTTGAACCTTTAAGCCGAGACGAGTCACCAGGCCCCTCTATAGACCAGCACGCGGCGTGATCTCTCCAAGATGGGTCCTCCCCTGGGATCTCCTCGGTTGTCCAGCTTCGTCACACAGGACCGACAGCTCAGGACCATTCCTCGGCCGCGGTGGTAGGCTCCAGACAAGCCTCTGGACCCACCCCTGTGCCGCTGTATCGTGGGCCTCCTGAACGAAGGTAGCTCCTTAATGCATACCTGTCGCCCAGGAGGGCCAGCAGGTGGCTGTAAAATGTACCCCAAAACATGGCGTCTGTCCCATAAATACTCTCTCCCAGAATGCAACTCGGAGGACCACCTCCACTGAGCGTGCCTCCGGGACAGAGGAGCATCCATATGCTTCGACACGTTGCCTTTCCAACCCTGACCAGTGGCAACAGCGACACCCACCGGTCAGCACGGAAACACATACGTCAGCCAAGCTGGAACAGAGGCAAACTTTAACCTTCTTAACGCACTATTTACTAAATTTACCTAACATGCGGTAGATTGCAAATCTACCAGCGCTACACACCATTGTAACTTTTTCTTAGACACTTTGTGACCACATACATGTAACCATTTCAATAAAGATAGGCTATTAGCTCGGCAGTCCTCCTCTGAAGAACTACAAATCAAAAGATTAACAACATACTGCAACAGTACAGAACCATGAGGGGCAGTCCAAGGCCCGAGGGTGGCTTGGAGTACTATGGAATAGACCACAGGTGAGTCTCTGTAACCCTGCAGCATTCTACACCAGATAAACTGACGATTGTGTTGGTCAATCGACACAGTAAAAGCAAAGAGTGGCCGTGTCTCCTCGTCTACAGGGACAGAGAAAAAAGCATTTGATAAATCAATCACTGAAAAATACTCTGCATCGTATGGTATGGCGGTAACTATTGATGGCACATCAGGCACTATTGGGGCAATCGGTACCACTAGGCTATTGATGGCCCTTAGGTCTTGTACAAACCTATAGTCACCATTTGCCTTCTTTACCGGGTTAATGGGAGTATTGTAGGGCGAGACAATTTCCCTTAAGATTTCTTTCTTTAAAAAATCCTCTTTTATTCTAGCTATGGGGTATTGTCTGTGATATACAGGCTGGGCCCCTGGTTTTAAAGTGGCTTTGTAAGGTGTACAAGGGATAAATTCCACATCCAGTGAATTTTCTACCCAAAGGCCTCCTCTATTCCTCCTTCAATCACATCTTCTGTCAAGGAGATGGATGGAAAAAGGGTGAGGATGTTTATCCTATCAGATTCTATATATAAACTTCCTTGCTTTGTGACTTTCATTGTAATCCCCAGTTTTCCTAGTAAATCTCTGCTCAAGAGATTTACCGGACAGCCAGGTATTATTACAATGATTGTAAGGGGTGGTGTTTTAAAAGAGAATGTGCATGTTATACTGAACAAGTCCTGCCTCTTGTGTTCAAAATTTCTATACGTTTTTTTTTTTTTTTTTCAGAAATCTAACACAGATTCTGCTGGCTTTTGTTTGCAAGCTGGTAGAAAAAAATTGTTGCTGCGTGTCTTCATGTGATGAGGTCCTTATCTGGTTCTGGAATGTAAGGGCGAGGAGGCAGGGCACATGTTACAAGCATAGAGAAGGTTGATTTAACCCTTAAATTTACCATCCCATGACTCTGCTAAACCCATCGTGGACAATGCTTGGGCTTGGATGCTATAGGGGGCCTCGGTCCAGCCAGGGATCTCCACAGCATGCATTTTTATTTTCATCTTTATTTTTCTTTCTAAACATTCTAAATTCTTGTAGATACTGAGTCTTTTTTTTTTTTCTTGGCAAAATGCCAATAAGCACTCCTTATGGCCAGAGGTTCCCCTGATCATAAGCAAGCTTTGTACATTATTACTTTTCTTATGTTTATAACCAAACAATTTTTATTTACATTTCACGTTCTTGGCATCGTGCCAACAGGTTCAAACAGTGCCTTCAATTGCTGTAGTACTAATGCCACAAACAATTCCCCTCTATCTATTATGGTTAGTGAGATATTAGCACTTGAACCCTGTTGGCAAAAAGCCAAAAATCCAAATTTTGCACCTGACTTCCCCTTCGCAAGAGATGTCAGTAGCAAAAGGAATTATTCAAATAGCATGTTTTCATAAAAGGTTGGCCTCACCAATTTATGTATTACCTTAAGAAAGTGTTATTAACGCTCTATGCATATTTTAATTGGTAAAGACATCCCTAATGTCACAATACTTCAAAGACCTGGGACAGACTTGATAAGTCTCCCCTGCTCTTCGAATAAGTGACATTACTCCCTTCACTGTCAACCCTTCTTAAAACACAAATTTGTTATGTAAATTAAACCTTAAAACTTGAACCCATGGTTTGCCTTCTCTAAATAAGGGTCCCTTTCCTAGTTTAAAATGATAACCCCCAGGACACTGGCTACAAGATATGTCTGAGGACCAGTATAACAGAATAACAAACCAGTAATACAATCAGGACACTTTTGAGACATTTGTTAGTACATAAAAAGAAATTAACCTGGATACTCACCAATCCAGGGTTCCTTATAAACTCTCAAATTCTTATTCAACTCTATACGGATAAATAAATCAGTAGAAGCTAAACACCAATAAGCCTTAAAGCAATAATTTCGGTATAAGACTTAGTTCTGTCAGACCACCCAATGTTTTATTTCTCTTTTTATAGTAGGTATAACTTTTAAATATAGTGATCTTACCAAGACCCCTTTTTCCTGAGTCCTTCCCAAGGATTCTCTTTATAAGTTCTCTAAGAACTTTTTGTCATAAGTCTATACTTATAATTTCCCTTTTTAGTTCTTTCCCTAAGATGACACTGAACGTCTGATTACGGCAAGGAAAAGAAAATATTTTCTTACGATACAGGTTATAACTTATACTTTAGAGTCAAAGCATTCATATGTAAATCATTAAACGTAAGCATCAATACATCACCAGATATTGTAGCATCACTCTACGTTTCATTATAACACAGTGCAGTGTAAAGGTGTCATTTTACCTTACGACACCCGACAAATTCCACACAGACAAACAGATTGCAAATTACACAGATTACAAATCATCTTATGACAGCTACGCAATAGGGAGATAAAGCAAAGAGATTGGGTTTTGTTCGGCATACCTTATCAGACTTTTTTTATAATTACAGTACTGTAAGCCCTTAAAAACTCTCCCGGAGTTTTTTATCTCACTGTTTACCCAAAACAGTGACTGCAGTCTTATTCTATGGACTTCTCCTCAAAGTCCTTGAAACCCACCCAGGGTTTTTATTGCTTCTCAGAGCAGTTAAACTTATCGAAGTCTAAAAAATTAATTATAGGTCCCTTTAAAGGAATCAATCTCTAAATAAATCACGGCAAGAGAAAAATAGATATAAATTTAGCTCACCGGACGTATTATGATTAAATTAGGAAATGTTAGGAAATGTAGATTGTCTAGGGATATTTTAAGGCCCTCGATAACTATGCATAAGGTGTACCTTACAATCCCCACAGGCCTGTGAGATTAGCCCACTGAGACAATGATAAAAAACAATGGCAAAGTCTTGCCGAGCAAATCTAATCTTTATTCTTTGGTCTGAATATTTAAAGGGGCTTTCAGAAACGACCGCCCTTTGAACGTGTCATACAAATCCAATCAAATACAGAGACATTTTATGACAAAAGTGAAACTAATTATTTTTAAGAAATCACGTGCTTTACAAGAAACGAAACAGTAAAGAAGATAACAGGAACATGAGAAACGAAACTAGATTACCAATACGCACCTAGTGTTATGTGAATTGGAGTACAAGGAAAAACACAAAATGGAAACTAAATTGTAAAATGGATGTGGTTAAGCTAAATATGCCCTCATACATTAAATAACTTTGTCTTTATTATCTTACTTATTTTCTACAGGTGATTCCACATACTTACTTCTTAACACATATAATCAGCTATGTCATGTAAGTATATTGAACCACGACTATTATTGATTTAATAAATTCATTTGTCATGCTTGTCATGGCTAAATTAAGGTCAGTTATAGATTTACAGATTCTAGGCAGCTATCGAAGTCATCCATCCTCAAAACAAATGAATAAACACTTCCGTCCATGAAGAGCACGGCCTCCATCCTGCAAAACATTTGCGTCTGTCACATGAGCAGCAAATAGATAGCTGTTTTCATTATCCAGACATATCAGACTAACAGACATATCAGCCTGGATGTCAAACCACTTCCTCAAACTGAATCTATCTAAAACCGAGCTCTTAATATTTCCTCCCCCACGTGCTCGCTCCCTTGACTTCTCTGTCAAGATCAATAGCACATCTATCAGTCCGTCCCCACATGCCAGGGTGCTAGGGGTAACCTTAGACTCTGAAGTGTCCTGAAGTGTCACATCCAATCCCTGTCCAATTTATGCTGCCTTCGCCTCCGCAACATTTCCAGAATACGCCCCTTTTAAAACGAATGACACCACCAAGCTTCTAATTCACTCCCTGGTCATCTCTCACCTAGACTACTGCAACTCCCTCCTCATTGGATTACCTTTACATAGACCATCCCCCCTTCAGTCCATAATGAATGCCGCTGCAAGACTCGATCCACCTTACCAACCATTCTCTGCCAATCCCTCCACTGGCTTCCACTCACTCAACAAATAAAATTCAAAGTACTAACAATAATTTACAAAGCCATCCATAACTCTGCCTCCAGCTATATCACTAACCTAGTCCCAAAATACCAACCAAGCCGCTCTCTTCGGTCCTCCCAAGACCTCCTGCTCTGTAGCTCCCTTGTCACCTCCTCCCATGCTCGCCTCCAGGATTTCTCCAGAGCTTCTCCCATCCTTTGGAAGTCCCTACCCCAATCTGTCTGACTGTCCCCTAATCTATCAATCTTTAGATGATCCCTGAACCCTCCTCTTTAAAAAAGCCTATCCTGCTTCTAACTAACACTGTTTTACTTCCTTGATCAGCTCATCCCCCACAGCTATTACCTTTTGTATCAATTGACCCTTCCTTTTCAGATCGTAAGCTCTAATGAACAGGGCCTTCTGATTCCTCTTGTACCAAATTGTAATGTAACTGTAATGTCTGCCTTTTTTTTGTTAAGCAATGCACAAACTGTTGGCTCTATATAAAACCTGTATAATAATAATAATAATAATTATCCGTTGTAAAATGGAACAGTTAAATATTAAAGGTCTCCAAATTTGTATTTTTTAAATAGATTGTCCAACATTTTAAAGATAAAAATGCAGTTCTCATTAAAAAAAAAATAAAAAATTAAGTAGTCCATCTAGTCTGTCCCTTTTTGTTTTTAACATTTGGGTATTTTTGTATTTATTGTTTTTTTTTTTTTTTGAGTATCCCCTTCCCGCCGAGCGTACGCAGATGTGCGTACTCGGCTTTCGGGGGTTATACTGGAATGATGCCCGCAGCTGCAGGCATCATCCCGGTACTGTTTTTTAGAGCTGGCGATCGGCTTCCCAGGTATAACAACCGATGCGGCTAAAAGCCGCTCGGCTTGTTATACCGAAGGAGCGGAAGGGGACATCCCCCCCTCCCACCACCTCCCGCCGCTCTTACCGGGCCTCCCGATCACCAATCCGCCGCCTCCGGCAGCTAGTGACAGTCTAGAACGAAGCCATAAGCGGCTTTGTTCCAACCTCCTAATAGTAAGCTCGGAAGTGACATCATGACATCACTTGCTGTTTACTCGGCTGCCAATAGCGCCGGTTTTAAAAAAATATACAGTATTCAGGATCACCGAAAACGGCGATCTGCACCTATTACTGTCACAAGGGATGTTTACATTCCTTGTGACAGCAATAAAAGTGATCAAATTTTTTTTTTTTAAATACAATTTATAAATATAAAAATAAATAAAATAAATTAATTTTTTTTTTTTTTTTTAAAGCACCCCCGTCCCCGCGAGCTCGCACAGCAAAGAAAATGCATATGGAAGTCACGCCCGCATATGTAAACGGTGTTCAAATCACATATGTGAGGTATCGCCGCGATCGTCAGAGTGAGAGCAATAATTCTAGCACTAGACCTCCTCTGTAACTCTAACCTGGTAACCGTAAAAAAAATTTAAATGAGTAGTTTGTCGTCATTTCACGAGTACGTGCAATTATAAAGTGTGACATGTTTGGTATTTATTTACTCGGCATAACATCATCTTTCACATTATAAAAAAAAATTGGATAACTTTACTGTTTGGTTTTTTAAAACTCATAAAATTGTCCCTTTTCCCAAAAAGTTTTGTTTAAAACACAGCTGCACAAATATCGTGTGATATAAAATATTGCAACAATCACCATTTTATTCTCTAGATTCTCTGCTAAAAATATATATATATATAATGTTTGGGGGCTCTAAGTAATTTTCTAGCAAAAAATACGGATTTTATCTTGTAAACACCAAATGTCAAAAATAGGCTTATGCCGCGTACACACGGTTAGACTTTTTGACCGGACTGGTCTGCAAGACTTTCCAGCGGACTTTCAACAGACTTTTGATGGACTTCCGACGGACTTTTTAACGAACGGACTTGCCTACACACGATCACACCAAAGTCAGACGGATTCGTAAGTGATGATGTACACTGGACTAAAATAAGGAAGTTGATAGCCAATAGCTGCCCTAGCGTCGGTTTTTGTCCGTTGGACTAGCATATAGACGAATGGATTTCTGGGTCCGGCGGAGTTACGACGTAAACATTTGAAGCGTGTTCCAAATCTAAAGTCCGTCAGATTTGCGACTGGAAAAGTCCGCTGAAGGTCCGGTGAAGCACACACACGGTCGCATTGTCTGGCGGATTTGGTCCGCCGGACAAGTCCAGTCAAAAAGTCAGACCGTGTGTACGCTGCATTAGTCGTGAAAGGGGTATAGACCTATATTTATTCCAGGAAATTTAAATTCACTGTTGACTGAATCACTACCTCTACTGGAAATCTGTTGCAAGCTCCCACTAAGCTTTCAGTAAAATAATACTTACTAAAGTGAGTTTTTTATTTTTCTCCATTTAGGCTTCAGACGTATTTCCTGCTGCCCTACTGTTTTTTTTTCATTGAAATTTATGCCATTTTTTTGAAAGACCTGCTGTGGGTATTTTAAAAAAAGTTGTCCAAAGGTGCAGATAGTTAATAGTAGGTGGTCACATTTAAAACAGATTTTTTGTTTTTAACATCTGAGTATTTTTGTATTTATTAATTTATTTTTTTAGTATAGACCTATGTTTATTCCAAGAATTTTAAATTCACTGTTGACTGACTCACTACCTCTACTGGAAATCTGTTGCAAGCTCCCACTAAGCTTTCAGTAAAATAATACTTATTAAGGTGAGTTTTTTATTTTTCTCCATTTAGGCTTCAGACGTATTTCCTGCTGCCCTACTGGTAGGCAAGGTAAGAGTTTTTGGGGTTTTTTTCATTGAAATTAATGACATTTTTTTGAAAGACCTGCTGAGGGTATTTTAGAAAAGTTGTCCAAAGGTGTAGCTAGCTAATAGTAGGTGGTCACATTTAAAAGAGATTTTCAGGTCAGTAAATATTTTCAAATACAGGAGGCATGGGTATGCCTATGTGTGTGCTTGAATCTTGGTGTGCTTTGTGAATTTCTTCCAGATCTGTGCAGTAATCCAATGTGAGACTATCCCTCTGTGCAGGAGCTTCCTGTAATAAAGACTGCTCACTGATGATCTCTTTCTTTGTATAGCGTGACTGGTCTTGTCTCTGCCCCCTTCTGTAGTTTTCCTGCAGCCAGCCTGTAGTGGATGGAGCTGCTGGGTCCCTCCCACAGCTCTGCTCTCTGCACAGGCTATGTACAGGATGGTGATGATGTCACTACTACTTTTATGTGGTAATATCCCAGTTTCCCAAAGGATTTTGTACACACCAGTCAATTTTTATCCTTTATGGCTGTTGAAGAATATATTTAAATGAGAGTTTTTGTATCTGGAATGTAGCTTTAATTAAAAGCAAACACAACCAGCTGATCCGGCGCTTGTGGACAAGGATCACTTGTATAAATGAATGAGCTGCTGCTATAATAAATAATTACTAGAAACAGACAACCTTAGAAGTTCATAGCATGTAATTCATAGGTTGAAGCAGCACTTAGAGGTGATAAGAATAAACACCAAATAGTGGTAAAGAGCCCTATAAAGGGCGAGTCCGAAAAAGACTTTGGTATTCCTAAAGAGCGTTCATATGGGATCTTGTCAGAAGAGATGACAGTCCTTCATGGCACCACGTGACACCGCTCCCTTCAAATTTATCACTCACCAGAAGGATCTGATAAAACAGCTTTGGTATATAAATGGATATTTGGCAAGCAGCAACACCACTTCCTTAAATCCTTATCGATAGTCTTAAAGGGTTAATACATCACTTTTGACAGATATGGCCAGTCAGATAGGATTTCCACTTTTTGGCTCATTGCTGGCTTATTGGCTTGTGACATAAGGAAAGCAAAACAATTGTCAAAGGATCTGCGGGAAAAGGTAGTTGAACTATATAAAACAGGAAAGGGATATAAAAAGATATCCAAGGAATTAAGAATTCCAATCAGCAGTGTTCAAACTCTAATCAAGAAGTGGAAAATGAGGTGTTCTGTTGAAACCAAACCACGGTCAGGTAGACCAACTAAAATTTCAGCTACAACTGCCAGGAAAATTGTTTGGGATGCAAAGAAAAACCCACAAAAACTTCAAGTGAAATACAGGACTCTGAAAACATGCGGTGTGGCTGTCTCAAGATGCACAATAAGGAGGCACTTGAAGAAAGATGGGCTGCATGGTCGAGTCACCAGAAGAAAGCCATTACTACGCAAATGCCACAAAGTATCCCTTTTACAATATGCCAAACAGCACAGAGACAAGCCTCAAACCTTTTGGCACAAAGTCATTTGGAGTGATGAGACCAAAATTTAGCTTTTTGGCCACAACCATAAATGCTACAATTGGAGAGGAGTCAACAAGACCTATGATGAAAGGTACAGAGGTGGATCGCTGATGTTTTGGGGATGTGTGAGCTACAAAGGCAGGAAATTTGGTCAAAATTGATGGCAAGATGAATGCAGTATGTTATCAAAAAATACTGGAGGAACATTTGCATTCATCAGCCAGGAAGCTGTGCATGGGATGTACTTGGACATTCCAACATGACAATGATCCAAAACACAAGACCAAGTGGACCTGTCATTGGCTACAGCAGAATAAAGTGAAGGTTCTGGAGTGGCCATCTCAGTCTCCTGACCTCAATATCATTGAGCCACTCCGGGGAGATCTCAACCATGCAGTTAATGCAAGACAACCCAAGAATAATACACAGTATTAAGAACTGGGGTATGTAAAGTTTTGTTTAGGGCCATTTGGGTAGTTTCTGTTGCCATTATGATTTAAAAAGAGTAAACACAGTTGATTGATTATAAATGGCTTCAGCCAAACACTAACCACGAGTGAAAGAAAAGTTTTTGTGTTATCAATCATATTCTCTGAAAAATGGCCAAGAAATCATAAATTCTGCCAGGGTATGTAAACTTATGAGCACAACTGTAAATGGATATTTGGCAAGCAGCGACACCACGTCCTTAAATCCTTATCAATAGTCATAAAGGGTTAATACATCACTCCTGACAGATATGGTCAGTCAGATAGGATTTACACTTATTGGCTCATTGCTGGCTTATTGGCTTGTGACATAGGGAAACAGAAACAATCCTCATAGTGTGAACCTGTTTTAAAAGTTTTATTCCAAGCAAAAGAACCCCCTTTAAGATTTACACTTACAAACTGTTAAATATAAAAAAAGAATCTCATGGTATAACCATCTGGTCTGTACAGCATAGCCCAATACTCTCTCACCGTTACAAAGAAATTTCGTCCGCAATGATGCCTGGGTGGAGATCATAGCAGCTGACAGGTACAACAAGCCGTCTACCCATGCCTAGACGCGTTTCGTCATTACGTCTTTCTCAATAGACGTGACTAGACGGGGCGGCCGTATAACTTTTATAGTCCATGTGTCTGTGTGCTCAGGTAATTTAACCCATCCTACACACACGCCATAGCTCCTCACCACGGGACGCTAATATATATATATATATATAAACAATATCATGTTTTTATAGTGTTTTCATATATGTAGTTAATAAAAGTAGATGTGGTGATTCAGTACATGAGATGTAATGTTATGTATGGTTTATATATTAGCGTCCCGCTGTGATAACCGGTGAGGAGCTATGGCGTGTGTGTATGATGGGTTGAATTACCTGAGCGAGTTTCTAGTAATTGTTTATTATAGCATCAGCTCATTCATTTATACAAGTGATCCTTGTCCACAAGTGCTGGATCAGCTGGTTGTGTTTGCAATCGATGTTGTTGTTTTAATAATCTGGCCGCTATGGATGCATTGCAACTTTAGAGTAATCGACAATTAAATTTGGATACTTTGTTTTCCACCAAAGCAGATTCTAGGGAAAACACTGGTATTATTAGTGCTTTGCTAGCTTTAGGGAATGCTCTAGAGAAACAGGTGAAAACTTGGTGGGACATTTGCTCATTTGAGCATTACCTAAAAGAGAAAATAATCATGCAGAGCCTTAGATGGGATGTCAGTCCTCAAGATGGTTCATGCCGCGTACACATGACCAGACTTTCCGTCAGAATAAACTTTGACGGTTTTTCCGACGGAGTTCCGACGGCGTCCCGACAGAGTTCCGCTGAAACGGACTTGCCTACACACAATCACACCAAAGTCCATTCATTTAGAACGCTTTGACGTACGACAGGACTAGAAAAGGAAGTTCAATAGCCAGTAGCCAATAGCTGCCCTTGTGTCGTTTTTGGTCCGTCGGAATAGCATACAGACGAACGGTTTTCCCGATAGGAATTGATTCCGTCAGAAACATGTTCTATTTCTAGGCCCGTCAGAATTTTTGAAAAAAAAAGTCAGCTGAAGCCCACACACAATCGGAATATCCGATGAAATGATTCCGTCATTCTGCCAGAAAGTCCGGTCGTGTTTACGCGGCATTAGAGGACCACGATTCCCAATCTGAATGGCTGCAATTCTTTAACGGAGTAGGGATTAGATTACAGGAATAAGTTCTTAAAAGGAAAAGATTAAAGATGAATAAACTGGAACAAAAGATAGAGGAATACAAATTAAATTAGATCCTTTTAAAACCAAACCACAAGTGATATAATTTAACAAAGAAACTAAAAAGAAGTTAGAGAAAGTCGACCGTGACACGCAAAAAAATAAATTTAGGAAATTTCATTGTGACACGGGCGCCTTAAAAAATAATCTGATTTATGCATGGCAAAATGCAAGTCAGAGCATGGAGAATATGAATGTAAAAAAAACACAGGTGGAGGGTCTCGTCATAAGAAACATTCGACCACAGACTGGAAATAATGGGACACCACGTAATGGAAATATGACTGCTCCCAATCAATCCAAAGTACAAAATTCTTCTAATAATTACAATAGAGGAAGGGAAAGTAATGCATACATACCAAGAGGTGATAGCAGTGTGCATCACAATTATTATACACCGAACAATGCTGACTATTCACAAAATAATAGTGACTATGCGATGCCATCACCTCTACCCATATCAAATCGTTATGATCCTTTGTATAATTGTGGAGATGTCTACAATCCACCATCACCCTATTCTCATATGTCATCCGCCCCTCTTTTAAAGAGAGGAGGAAGGGGCCACCACCAAGGACGTCCCTTCTCCAGGGAACAGGGCGGTCGACCAGGGAGGGGCCGCCTGCCTTGAGCATTTTATCAGCCCAGGCCACAAGGATGGTGGAACCCTCCAGAGTGGGAGAGACCTCAAATAGGACCCCCTCAGAGCACAAATACAAGAAGGATAGACCATTCAGAGAATGTAAGGCAGGACGCAGAGTCCAAGAGAAAAAGGAGAAGAGAGACAGAATAACTGGATTTTTTAACCTCACTGATGTTAAATTAACTGACAAAGAAATTTACATTTTAAACACAGGTTTAAAGTGTGCAATAAAAAAATACATACGACCATGACCAGACTGCTTGTTGTACCTGTCAGCTGCTACGATCTCTGCCCGGGCATCACCATGGATGAGATTTCTTTGAAACGGTGAGAAAGTATCGGGCTATGCTGTACAGACCAGATGGTTATACCATGAGATGCTTTTTTATATTTAACAGTTTGTAAGTGTAAATCTTAAAGGGGGTTCTTTTGCTGGAAATAAAACTTTTAAAAGAGGTTCACGCTATGAGGATTGTTTATCCTTATGTCACGAGCCAATAAGCCAGCAATGAGCCAATAAGTGGAAATCCTATCTGATTGACCATATCTATCGGGAGTGATGTATTAACCCTTTATGACTATCGATAAGGATTTAAGGAAGTGGTGTTGCTGCTTGCCAAATAAAATAAAAAAATAATATCATAATAATAAATAGGGATGGGCCGAACACCCCCTGGTTCGGTTCGTATCCAGAACACGCGAACGGACCAAAAGTTCACGCGAACATTCGAACATCGTTAAAGTCTTTGGGACACAAACGTGAGAAATCAATAGTGCGAATTTTAAAGGCTAATATGCAAGTTATTGTTCTAAAAAGGGGTTTGGGGACCCGGGTGCTGCCCCAGGGGACACGTATCAATGGAAAAAAAAGTTTTAAAAACAGACGTTTTTTCGGGAGCAGTGATTTTAATGATGCTTAAAGTGAAAAAATAAAAGTGAAATATTCCTTTAAATATTTTACTTGGGGGGTGTCAATAGTATGCCTGTAAAGTGGCACTTGTTTGTCCCTGCACAAAATGACATTTCTAAAGGAATAAAAGTCATTTAAAATGCTTGAGTCTTTAATATAATGTCGGGTCCCGGCAATATGGATGAAAATCAGTGAGACAAACGGCATGGGTACCCCCCCAGCCCATTACCAGGCCCTTTGGGTCTTGTATGGATTTTAAGGGGAACCCCGCACCCAAATTAAAAAAAGAAAAGGCGTGGGGCCCCCAGGCCCTATATACTCTGAACAGCAGTATACAGGCGGTGCAAACAAAACAGGGACTGTAGGTTTGTTCTTATGTAGAATCTGTTTGTAATTTGGAACAGGTACATTTTGTAAGTGTAGCTCCAGCCAAAAAAAATATATTTTAAAGCTGTTTGGAAAACATAGGGAGGGGTTATCACCCCTGTAACATTTGTTTTGCTAACTGTGCCCCTGTTCAGAAGATTTCACCTCACTTTCTGTTCCAATGACAAATGGATTTTGAAAATTTGGGGTTTTTAAGGAAAGCAAGGATTGGTGATAAATTAGTGGAAGAGACACCTTTTTCCCATATTAACTCTTGCAGGAGAGAATTTCCCTTCCTAGGGGTAGATTTCCTCTCACTTCCTGTTTTCTCCCTCCGTTTGTAAGTAGGAGTCGTTTGTAAGTCGGATGTTTGAAAGTAGGGGACCGCCTGTATATACTATACAGCCTGCCCTATACACTCTGTGGAAAATTGAGCCTTAGGTGTTGGTGGTACCAGAACACTGTAAGCCCTCACAGTTACTCTTGGTGGGCGCTGGAACGGGCCTTGTTGTGAAATATTATATCAAGAATTGTAATTACATGCCCCTGTTAAACGGGCAGAAAAATTGGGCCTTAGGCGGTGGTGGTGGAAGTGGTGGCACAACACTGTAAAACCTCACAGATACTCTTGTTGAGCGCAGGAACGAGCCCTGCTGTGAAATATTAGATCAAAAATTGTAATTACATGCCCCTGTTAAATAGGGGCATAAAAATTGGGCCTTAGGCAGTGGTGGTGGTGCCACAACGCTGCAACCCCTCACAGATACTCTTGTTGAGCGCTGGAACGAGCCCTGCTGTTAAATATTTGATCAAAAATTGTAATTACACGCCCCTGTTAAACAGGGGCAGAAAAATTGGCCCTTAGGCAGTGGTGGTGGTGCCACAAAACTGCAACCCCACACAGATACTTTTGTTGAGCGCAGGAACAAGCCCTGCTGTTAAATATTTGATCAAAAATTGTAATTACACGCCCCTGTTAAACAGGGGCAGAAAAATTGAGCCTTAGGCAGTGGTGGTGGTGCCACAACACTGCAACCCCTCACAGATACTCTTGTTGAGCGCAGGAACGAGCCCTGCTGCAAAATATTACAGCAAAAATTGGTCCTTAGCAACTGGTGGTGGTGCCCAGAACCAAAAATGTTCTTAGAAGCTATCAACATGAACATTGAGGAGGAATAGGATAGTCACTCAGCATAACAGGATAGTCATTGAGCAACAGCATAGGCAGTCTTGAAGGGATCTCACATTCATAAAAAAATTAATCGGTTACATCAGCATCAGGTGTTTGGTAGTTGGTGATCCAAGACTGATACATTCTTATGAAGGTGAGCCGATCAACCGAGTCAGTGGACAGGCGCACTCTGTGATCGGTTACAAAGCCTCCAGCAGCACTGAATGTGCGTTCCGAAAGAACGCTGGATGCAGGACAGGCCAGTAGCTCAACTGCATACTGTGCAAGCTCTGGCCAGTGATCCATCCTCAAGACCCAGTAACCCAGTTGATTTTCGGTTGGAAAGGTCTCCAAGTCTAATCTTGCCCCTAGGTATTCCTGCACCATGTACAACAGACGTTGGCGATGGTTGCTGGAACCGATCAGACCTTGGGGCTGCGGACTAAAAAATTGTCTGAACGCATCGGTCAGACGGCCACCTTCTCCACCGCTCCTTCTGTGACTGACCGAAGCCTCGGCAACACATTGTCCAGGAGTACCAGGAAATTGTAACATCCCAGGCTCTGGAAACGTATTGCACAAACCTTTCTGCAAGGCCTCCGAAAGATGTTTCATCCTCTGCTCCCTCTGCGATGGCTGGATAAGTTCCTTCACCTTACCCTTGTAACGTGGATCAAGAAGGGTTGCCAGCCAGTACTGATCCCTCTCCTTGATACCTCGAATCCTTTCGCAGGCTTTGCAGAATCAGGGAGGCCATGCAGCGTAGGTATGCTGAGGCATTCGGTCCGGAGTCCTCTGGGTCACTAAGGATGACCTGATCCGCAGCCGCCTCCTGCCAGCCACGTACAAGTCCATGGGTTTCTGGGGACTGGAAACGATCCCTTGAAGACTTGCTGCTGAAGTTGAGTGCCATACTCCACCTCCATGCTGACACAATCCTCCTCCTCCTTTTCCTGTGTGATAGGTGGGCCTGCAGGAATACTGTCTTGATAAAAGGGGCCTTGAGAGGTAAGGAAGTCCTCCTCTTCCTCCCTCTTTTCTGCCTCAAGTGCCCTGTCCATTATTCCACGTAGCGTGTGCTCCAACAGGTAGACAAGAGGGACAGTATCACTGATGCATGCACTGTCACTGCTCACTAGGGATGAACCGAACACCCCCCTGTTCGGTTCGCACCAGAACTTGCGAACAGGCAAAAAATTTGTTCGAACATGCGAACACAATTAAAGTCTATGGGACATGAACATGAATAATCAAAAGTGCTAATTTTAAAGGCTTATATGCAAGGTATTGTCATAAAAAGTGTTTGGAGACCTGGGTCCTGCCCCAGGGGACAAGGATCCATGTAAAAAAAAGTTTTAAAATGGGCCGTTTTAATAATGCTTAAAGTGAAACAATAAAAGTGTAATATCCCTTTAAATTTCATACCTGGGGGGTGTCTATAGTATGCCTGTAAAGGGGCGCATGTTTCCTGTGTTTAGAACAGTCTGACAGCAAAATGACATTTCAAAGGAAAAAAGTCATTTAAAACTACTCACGGCTATAATGAATTGCCGGTCCGACAATACACATAAGAGTTCATTGATAAAAATGGCATGGGAATTCCCCACAGGGGAACCCCGAACCAAAATTTAAAAAAAATGACGTGGGGGTCCCCCTAAATTCCATACCAGGCCCTTCAGTTCTGGTATGAATATTAAAGAGAACCCCAGCCAAAATTTTAAAAAAAAATGGCGTGGGGTCCCCCTCAAAATCTATATCAGACCCTTCAGGTCTGGTATGGATTTTAAGGGGAACCCCCACCAAAATTTAAAAAAAAAATGACGTGGGGTCCCCCCAAAATTCCATACCAGACCCTTATCCAAGCACGCAACCTGGCAGGCCACAGGAAAAGAGGGGGGGACAAGAGAGCGCCCCCCCCTCCTGAACCATACCAGGCCATATGCCCTCAACATTGGGAGGGTGCTTTGGGGTAGCCCCCCAAAACACCATGTCCCCATGTTGATGGGGACAAGGGCCTCATCCCCACAACCCTTGCCTGGTGGTTGTGGGGGTCTGCGGGCGGGGGGCTTATCGGAATCTGGAAGCCTCCTTTAACAAGGGGACTCCCAGATCCCGGCCCTCCCCCCTGTGTGAAATGGTAAGGGGGTACCCCTACCATTTCACAAAAAAACTGTCAAAAATGTTAAAAATAACAAGAGACAGTTTTTGACAATTCCTTTATTGAAATGCTTTTTCTTTCTTCTATCTTCTTTCTTCTATCTTCTATCTTCCTTCGGTTTCTTCCTCCATCTTCTTCTTCTGGTTCTTCCTCCCCCCCGTTATTTAAGAACCGTCAGAAGAGGAGAAGCGTCACACAGCAGGAGCCTCCCTCCATGCCATCATTGATGCGGAGCGGCCCGAAAAGAAGATGAAGACAAGAAGATGAAGAGAAGAAGATGAAGAGAAAAAGATGAAGAAAAAGATGAAGAGAGAAGCGTCAAACAGCGGGAGCCTCCCTCCATCCCATCATGGATGCGGAGCGGACCAAGGAGAAGAAGATAAGAAGACGCCACGGAGGAGATGCCGGACGAGAACACCAGGGGAAAAACCAGAAGAACCAGAAGAACCAGAAGAAGAAGATGGAGGAAGAAACCGAAGGAAGATTTAAGATGGAAGAAAGAAGATAGAAGAAAGAAGAAGCATTTAAATAAAGGAATTGTCAAAAACTGTCTCTTGTCATTTTTAACATTTTTGACAGCTTTTTGTGAAATGGTAGGGGTACTTTTGTACCCCCTTACCATTTCACATGGGGGGAGGGCCGGGATCTTGGGGTCCCCTTGTTAAAGGGGGGCTACCCCAAACAGGGCCGTCTTTAATTTTGATTGGGCCCTGGGCAAACATTTTCTTGGGGCCCCACCCCTCCATTCTGAGACATACAAAAAATAGCAGGTAGACTCAAAATCAGTTTACTGCAGCAGATCACGCAGCAATTGTAATTGTTTGCCAGAGGTTACAGCCTATCCTTACTGCTCACTGGCTGGTTTCTAGAGGTTACAACACATAATTTCTGCTTGCCGATTGGTTGCTAGAGGTTGATGTACATTATTAGCCCTCACTTGCTTGCTAGGGGTTACAGTACATCATTATCACTTACTGATTGGTTGCTAGAGATTAAAGCAGATCACTACTGTTCGCTGATTGGTTGCTAGAGGTTAATGCACATCATTACCTCTCACTGAGCAGTGGAGCAATCCCAAATAATTGAGCAAGTAAAGGGGCACATTAATACACATATTACAGGAGAGTGTCAGAGAGTGCAGACATACTGCAGGAGACAATCAGAGACTGTGGACATACTGCAGGAGACAATCAGAGACTGCGGACATACTGCAGGAGATTACCAGAGACTGCGGACTTACTGCAGGAGATTACCAGATACTGCGGACATACTGCAGGAGACAATCAGAGACTGCGGACATACTGCAGGAGATTACCAGAGACTGCGGACTTACTGCAGGAGATTACCAGATACTGCGGACATACTGCAGGAGACAATCAGAGACTGTGGACATACTGCAGGAGATTACCAGAGACTGCGGACTTACTGCAGGAGATTACCAGAGACTGCGGACATACTGCAGGAGACAATCAGAGACTGCGGACATACTGCAGGAGACAATCAGAGACTGCGGACATACTGCAGGAGACAATCAGAGACTGCGGACATACTGCAGGAGACAATCAGAGACTGCGGACATACTGAAGGAGACAATCAGAGAATGCGGACATACTGAAGGAGACAATCAGAGACTGCGGACTTACTGCAGGAGATTACCAGAGACTGCAAACATACTGCAGGAGATTACCAGAGACTGCGGACATACTGCAGGAGATTACCAGAGACTGCGGACATACTGCAGGAGATTACCAGAGACTGCGGACATACTGCAGGAGACAATCAGAGACTGTGGACATACTGCAGGAGACAATCAGAGACTGCGGACATACTGCAGGAGACAATCAGAGACTGCGGACATACTGAAGGAGACAATCAGAGAATGCGGACATACTGAAGGAGACAATCAGAGACTGCGGACTTTCTGCAGGAGATTACCAGAGACTGCAAACATACTGCAGGAGATTACCAGAGACTGCGGACATACTGCAGGAGATTACCAGAGACTGCGGACATACTGCAGGAGATTACCAGAGACTGCGGACATACTGCAGGAGACAATCAGAGACTGCGGACATACTGCAGGAGACAATCAGAGACTGTGGACATACTGCAGGAGACAATCAGAGACTGTGGACATACTGCAGGAGACAATCAGAGACTGTGGACATACTGCAGGAGACAATCAGAGACTGTGGACATACTGCAGGAGATTACCAGAGACTGCGGACATACTGCAGGAGACAATCAGAGACTGCGAACATACTGCAGGAGATTACCAGAGACTGCGAACATACTGCAGGAGATTACCAGAGACTGCGGACATACTGCAGGAGATTACCAGAGACTGCGGACATACTGCAGGAGATTACCAGAGACTGCGGACATACTGCAGGAGATTACCAGAGACTGCGGACATACTGCAGGAGATTACCAGAGACTGCGGACATACTGCAGGAGACAATTAAAGACTGCAGACATACTGCAGGAGACAATCAGAAACTGTGGACATACTGCAGGAGACAATCAGAGACTGCGGACATACTGCAGGAGACAATCAGAGACTGCGGACATACTGCAGGAGATTACCAGAGACTGCGGACATACTGCAGGAGATTACCAGAGACTGCGGACATACTGCAGGAGACAATCAGAGACTGTGGACATACTGCAGGAGATTACCAGAGACTGCGGACATACTGCAGGAGATTACCAGAGACTGCGGACATACTGCAGGAGATTACCAGAGACTGCGGACATACTGCAGGAGATTACCAGAGACTGCGGACATACTGCAGGAGATTACCAGAGACTGCGGACATACTGCAGGAGACAATCAGAGACTGTGGACATACTGCAGGAGACAATCAGAGACTGCGGACATACTGCAGGAGACAATCAGAGACTGCGGACATACTGCAGGAGACAATCAGAGACTGCGGACATACTGCAGGAGACAATCAGAGACTGCGGACATACTGCAGGAGACAATCAGAGACTGCGGACATACTGCAGGAGACAATCAGAGACTGCGGACATACTGCAGGAGACAATCAGAGACTGCGGACATACTGCAGGAGACAATCAGAGACTGCGGACATACTGCAGGAGACAATCAGAGATCGCGGACATACTGCAGGAGACAATCAGAGATCGCGGACATACTGCAGGAGACAATCAGAGACTGCGGACATACTGCAGGAGACAATCAGAGACTGCAGACATTATACAGGAGATGGTCAAAGAACTTTCAGCAATGCACAGCTTTACAGTTGAATAACACAGCTCAGGGTTTCAGCAGTCAGGCATTTTATGGGTGTAAAGACATACCTGGCCAGCCAAACTCACTACATACATTCAGGTGTGTGGGCGGGGCTTCCACTCTCTGCTCTCACTACAACAGTTCCACTGATGCTTTGTGTTGGGGGCTGCATCACCTATGAATTGGGGCCCCGATGACAGCTTTGCAGAGCGCACAGAGGATACAGGAGGATGTATTCCCGCGCTAGTCAGCTGAGAGGGGCGGGGCTGGGAGCTCCACTGACGCCGCCCACGTGCAGCCTGTGTACTCGCATCTGTAGTGAGAGCCAGTGATCGGAGTGGGAGTGTCATTGGAGCTCCCGGCCCCGCCCCCGGACCTCTGTATTCACCAGCCAGTATAGAGGAGGCGGGGCCGGGAACTCCAATGACACTCCCACTCCGATCACTGGCTCTCACTACAAGCCGTCACGTAGGCGGGGTCAGAGCGTCAGTGGAGCTCCCGGCCCCACCCCCTCTCAGCTGGTTAGCACGGAATACATCCTCCCGTGTCCTCTGCGCACTCTGCAAAGCTGTCATCGGGGCCCCAATTCACGGCTAGCGCGGGCCCCCCAACAAAGATTGGGCCCAGGGCAAGTGCCCCGTTTGCCCTGCGCTAAAGACGGCCCTGACCCCAAAGCACCCTTCCAATGTTGAGGGCATGTGGCCTGGTACGGTTCAGGAGGGGGGGCGCTCTCTTGTCCCCCCTCTTTTCCTGCGGCCTGCCAGGTTGCGTGCTCGGATAAGGGTCTGATATGGATTTTTGGGGGTACCCCATGGCCGTTTTTTTTTTACATTTTGGCGCGGGGTTCCCCTTAAAATCCATACCAGACCTGAAGGGTCTGGTATAGATTTTGAGGGGGACCCCACGCCATTTTTTTTTTTAATTTTGGTTCGGGGTTCCCCTGTGGGGAATTCCTATGCCGTTTTTATCAATTAATTTTTATGTGTATTGTTGGACCAGCAATTCATTATAGCCGCGAGTAGTTTTAAATGACTTTTTTTCCTTTGAAATGTCATTTTGCTGTCAGACTGTTCTAAACACGGGAAACATGCGCCCCTTTACAGGCATACTATAGACACCCCCCCGGTACAAAATTTAAAGGGATATTACACTTTTATTGTTTCACTTTAAGCATTATTAAAATCACTGCTCCCGAAAAAACGGACGTTTTTAAAACTTTTTTTGCATTGATCCATGTCCCCTGGGGCAGGACCCAGGTCCCCAAACACTTTTTATGACAATACCATGCATATAAGCCTTTAAAATTAGCACTTTTGATTTCTCCCATAGACTTTTAAAGAGTGTTCCGCGGCATTCGAATTTGCCACGAACACCCCAAATTGTACGCTGTTCAGCGAACTGGTGAACAGCCGATGTTTGAGTCGAACATGAGTGCGACTTGAACTCGAAGCTCATCCCTACTGCTCACCATCCTCGTGGCCTCTTCAAATGGTGACAGGACAGTGCATGCATCCTTGATCATGAGCCACTGGTGTGGCGAAAAAAAGCCAAGCTCCCCTGACCCTTTCCTGATGCCATACTTGCACAGGTAGTCATTGATAGCCCTCTGCTGCATGTGCAGCTGCTGCAGCATTGCCAACGTTGAGTTCCACCTGGTGGGTATGTCACAGATGAGGCGGTTCTTGGGCAGGTTGCATTCCTTTTGGTGGTCAGCCAGCCGAGCACTGGCATTATATGACTGGCGGAAATGCCCACAGACTTTCCTGGCCTGCCTCAGGAGATCCTGTAAGCCTGGGTACCTGCACAAGAACCGCTGCACCACCAAGGACGTGAGCCAAACAGGGCACATGGGTCAGTTGTCCCTGTCGGAGGGCGGAGAGGAGGTTGGTGCCATTGTCACAAACCACCATTCCTGGCTGAAGCTGGCATGGTGTCAACCACCTCTGAGCCTGCCCCTGCAGAGCTGACAGAATCTCTGCCCCAGTGTGGCTCTGCCCCCTAAGCAGACCAACTCAAGCACCGCATGGCATCTTTTTGCCTGAGTGCTTGTGTAGCCCCTAGAACGCCTACGGAGCACCGCTGGTTCCAAGGACAAATCTGCACAGGAAGAGGCCATAGAGGAAGAAGAAGAGGAGGGGGTTGAGGAGAGAGAAGTGGCAGAATCACCACTACCAGCATTTTGGAGGCATGGTGGCGGAACAAGCTCCAACAATACTGCACCCTGTCCTGCATCCTTCCCAGCTGCCAGCAGGGTTACCCAGTGTGACGTGAAAGAAAGGCAACGTCCCTGTCTATGCCTGCTGGACTATGAGTCAGCGATAATATGCACCTTACCACTGACCGCCCTGTCCAACGAGGCCAAGACATTGCCTTCCACATGTCGGTAGAGAGCTGGAATGGCATTCCAAGAAAAAAAATTGGCGTTTGGGAACCTGCCACTGAGGTACCGCACATTCCACAAATTCTCGAAAGGGGGGCAGAGTCTACCAGCTGAAAAGATAGCAGTTGGAGTGCTAGCAATTTAGCCAAACTATTCAGCCGCTGAGCATGTGGATAGCTGGGACCAAATTTCTTTCTCCGGTTTAGCAACTGGGGTAGGGAAATTTGTCTGCTACAATCGGATGTTGGTGTACCACTAGCAGATTGCCTCGGAAGTGCTTGGGACACCTAATTCTACACCTTTATTCCTCTCAGTGCAGGTCTCTGAGAGGACTGAAGTTATAATGGGGTTGGAGATCCAAGCTGATGAGGAGCAAGGAGAGGTCCGCCTTGTTCTTTGGTGTGTTTCTTTTAAGTACGGACTTGTCTCGGGAGCTCGACATATGTCTCGTCAAGCATGTGGTGCCCAAGCGGCTGTTGTTTTGGCCATGCTTGACAGGCTTCAGACATGTGTTGCAAACAGCAACGGTGCGATCTGCTACACACGTATCAAAAAAGGCCCTCACCAAAGAACTTTTGGAAAAACGCGCGGAGTAAGCAGTGCCCTGCACATGTGGAGCTCTGTGGTGTGATGCAGTCGGTTGCCTGCCCTTAAGCTGGCCCCTGCCTCATTGGAGATGTGGGTTTTTTGGAGTTTGGGTTAATGAACAAATCCCTAAATCAATGACCCAAGCCGAACTTTTCAAAAAATTGTGTGCAAGAGAGACTTTTTGGATATATTGCCTTGATGTTCTCTCGCCCGGCGGCCTCAATGAAGGTATAGAAATAGCCACAGTACTATAGTTTTTTATGCTCCACATTATATCTGTTATTATTGCTAATATTATGTATTTTGATGATATCATTACCTCTTACTCATTTATATTTACATGCATATCTTTGTCACTTTCATCGCAGGTTTCATTATTTTTATCTCTCTTTTTAATATATGGGGCTGGCGGGTTTGCTCCTCGTGTTTCCAGTAAGTATTGGTAACTCTGGAGGTAGCGTGATGTCATGCTCTGTTTCTATGACCCTTGATCCCACAATTTTTCCCCCTCTCTTCTTCTCCCCTCTGCTGTTCCCTGCTCCTTTTCCCTCCCCTTCTTCCTCCCCCCTGTTTTCCCCCCTTCCCCCTCCTTTATTGTTATTTCTTCCCCCCTCCCCCCACCCTTTACTTTTCTCCCCTTTTATGTTTGTTCTGTCCTCCCCCCCCCCCCTCCCCACTCCTTATCCCTGGTTGCCTGATATGTGTACGTAGACATATGCACATATCTTTGCACCCAACCTCATCATGGTCAGAACTATTTATCCCATGTTTATAAACCCACTATTGGTCTTTATCCCCCCCCCTCTCCCCTTCCTCTTAGCCCATGGTTCCATTTATTATCTTTTAAAAAAAGTCTTATTATATTATATTGATCGTTTCCTATTAGGCTTTTCATGTGCCATCTGTTATTTTTATATATATATATATATATATATATATATATATATATATATATATATATATATATATATATATCTATATCTATCTATTACCTACTTTTGATTGTCCTATTTTACTTAATTGATTCATTACATATTGATTATTTTCTTTTGACGCTAATGATCCTTAACCCCTTTTTCTAATGGTATTGGCGACACAGTGGCTTATACTTGACAAATGAATCCTGTTTTTACCAATCCAATATAGTATTTTTATATGCATTTCCTTTTAATATGCACCATGCATTTCTTCCCTCTAGCATTGTGTCTATATATTAGTGCCTTTTTCCATATTCCCAAGTATGTTTTCCCCCCATTATTATGTATGTATATTACTGCTTTTTTTTCCACATCTCCCCATCATTGTGTCTGCATTTTATTGCCTTTTTTCACATTTCCACTGGCCCCCTTTTTTCTCCCCTTTCCCTGTCCGTTCCTCTATGTATGCTCTGGCCCCGCCCCTTGCTCTGCCTATAATAATCTCCCCTGTGCTTTGAGACTCTATGCTTGAGAAAGGAATCTATCTGCTCCACCTGCCAGTTCTGAAACGCGTTGCATGCCAATGACGTCACGGCGCCGGCCTGTGTTTGCTCTCCAAGCCTCGTTTTCAATCTGGATACACGGCCGTGTCTCCCTCCACTACACTGAGGCAGTGCGAACGCTGTGGAGACACAGCATGGCTCGGCCATCCGTCCTGACGTCCAGTCCCCCCCCCCCACTGACACCCTTGTCAGCACCAGATTGTTTCCTCCTTCCTCACCGGTCTGTTATAGGCATCTGCCAGGAATACTGAACTATACTAGATTGTGCTGTGCTCAGCCATCTCCACCTCTTTCTGCCTGGATTTGATGGAGTGTCAGCCACACTGGAACTGCTGTGACCTACAGTCCCACATCATCTTCTCAGCCCAGATCATGGACCTGAACACTACTCCTCTTTCTTTCATGTGAGTGGATACTGTTATTGTAATAAATTGTTTTATGATATATACTCAGAGGCGCCCTTTTTCCTTGTTTTTAAGATAATTTGGTTAAATCCTACAATGTGCTCAGTTGCCTTCACTACATAGTGAACTCCTACCAATTGTTTGACACATGTGTCAAAACCTCTCTCAACTGGGGTAAAATCCTACAGAAAAATCCCCAAATCCTCCAATTTCCTCCTTGTAATTGAAGCAAGACAGAAGAAATATCATTTTCAGATGTATGCAGATGCAAAGCAAATGGTGCTTGCCTTTTTACTGTAGCTAGGGCTGGTGCTATTTGCAAGTCTGTTTTCAAAGATTCAAAGGCCTTTTGATGAACTTCTGTCCAAGGACCAAAACCATTTTCCTCCTTTAGAAGATCGTACAAACTTTATGCCTTCCCAGCAAATGACTTAATTAACTCTCTGGAAAAATTCACTAATCCTAGGAATTGTCTTAGTGCTTTAAATGTTGTTGGTACAACACTTTTTGCCGGCTACACAGACAACTTGATCAGAGTCTAGCAAGTGACTATTGGAACCCGCCACTTTATAACATGGAGACACTTCTGCTTTCAATTTACCAACGAAGACTGCTTGTGCAGTTCGGAGTCCTTTGTTGTAATACCAATTTGTAACTCTTAAATAAAAATTGCTATAAAAAAGAAAATGTTGTTGGTACAGGAAGTGCAGCAATAGCATTAACCCTCTCTTGCAGAGGATGACGTTTGCCCGGACTAATCTGAATACCGAGAAACTTGACCTCGCATTTCATGAGCTGAACTTTACGAGTATTTAGCTTGAGACCTGCATCTTGCAGCAGATCAAACAATTCTGCTAAAAGGATTAAATGCTCTTGCTAACTTTTCGATAACAAGATATCATCCACATGCTGCAAAATACAGTCTGGCCTAGAAAATTTTGATAAGACTTTCGCTAAGGCTTGATGAAATACGCTAGGACTTAGATGCAAGCCTTGCGGAAGATGATTAAAGGTATATTGTTCATTCATGAATGAAAATGCGAATTTATATTGACAACTTTTGGTCAAAGAAATTGAAAAAAATCAGTTAGCAACATCAAGCACAGAGAACACGTTAGCTTTAGCGTAAATTCGAGACATTATGTCAGGTGTTTCTGCAATTATCGGGGGGGCAATTTTGGGTATATTTATTCAGCATTCTGAAGTCTACCAGAAGCCTGAAAGAACTAGGGTCATCTCGTTTAGGTACTACCCATAACTGATTGTTTGTCTCTGAATTTGTTTTCCGAATAACACCCTGTTGCAAAAGTTCTTTTATGAGCATAGATACTGGTTCAATAGACTCTGGTGGCAATTTGTTTTGTTTCTGGGCTGGTGGATCCCTCCCTTGCACGTCTACCTAAATGTCTTTAAATAAACCCCTTCTCGTTTTTTCCTTGGCTCCATAGATTTTTGTATGATTTGACCAATTCTTCCACACCTTGATTGTCACCAATATCTGGCCATTAGGGATGAGCTTCGTGTTCAAGTCGAACCCATGTTCGACTCGAACATCGTCTGTTCGCCCGTTCGCCGAATTGCGAACGATATGGGCTGTTCGCGGCAAATTCGTGTGGCGCGTCACGGCCCATAATTCACTGCGGCATCGCAGTGCATTGCTGGTTGATGATTGGCCAAGCATGCACTATGACCCGCATGCTTGGCCAATCACAGCGCCGTCTGAACAGAGAGCCGTAATTGGCCAAAGCCAAGGAGGCTTTGGCCAATTATGGCTCAGGGGATTTAGTACACGCCCCACACTATATAAGGCCGCCTACACGGCGGCCCTGTGTAGTGTGTGTTCCGGCGTTGAAAGAGATAGACAGAGAGACAGTGTCATTTGATTTGATTTAGATAGATTAGGCAGAACAGTCAGTCAGTTAGCTGTACTTACAGTGTATTGTGTATATATATGCATCCCAGGTGTTGCATATATATATATATATATATATACACTGTATTCAGTTTAGCTAGATCCGTTCCTGTTATCTTCCTACTGACAGGCAGGCTTGTCTTGTTACAGTATTTACAGCTACCTGAAGAAAATTGCTGGTGTTCTTTTGATCCTATTAGTAACACAGTCAGGCAGCTAGACTATTTACAGTTAGTGCAGTGCGTCCTGCTCACAGTGTTCAGCTAGATCCGTTCCTGTTATCTTCTTACTGACAGGCAGGCTTGTCTTGTTACAGTATATATAGCTACCTGAAGAAAATTGCTGGTGTTCTTTTGATCCTATTAGTACCACAGTCAGGCAGATAGACTATTTACAGTTAGTGCAGTGCGTCCTGCTCACGGTGTTCAGCTAAAACTACAAGTTAGTGGGGTGCGTTCTGCTCACAGTGTTCAGCTAAACCTACAAGTTAGTGGGGTGCGTCCTGCTCACAGTGTTCAGCTAAACCTACAAGTTAGTGCGGTGCGTCCTGCTCACAGTGTTCAGCTAAAACTACAAGTTAGTGCTGTGCATCCTGCTCACAGTGTTCAGCTAAACCTACAAGTTAGTGTAGTGAGACCTCTGCACAGTGTTCATCTAAAGCTACAAGTTAGTGCAGTGCGTCCTGCTCACAGTGTTCAGCTAAAACTACAAGTTAGACTTGGTCGAGTGGATGACCAAGCCGTCCTCATCCTCCTCATCCTCTCTCACCCATGCCCAGGGTACTTTGTCTGGTAAAGCAGCGGCCTCTTCCCTCGGCTCAATGTCATCAGTGACTCCTTCCCTAGCCCCACCATGTCCTCCTGAGGAGTCCCTCGAACTGTTTGACCACAGTGTTGGGTACATGCTCCAGGAGGATGCCCAGCGTTTGGAAGGCTCTGATGATGATACTGAGCTTGATGAAGGCAGTAACATGAGCACGGACAGAGGGGGTGCCCAAGAAGGACAGCAATCTGGCAGTCATGCTCCCCCTGCTGCAGCATACTGCCAGGTTTGCTCCAGTGATGAGGAGGGAGGGGATGATGAGGTCACTGACTCAACGTGGGTGCCTGATAGGAGAGAGGAAGAGGAGGAGGAGGAGGAGGCAGCACATCACCAACGAGGCAGGATGCCCTCCAGGGGCCAGCCTAAGGGCAGCACATTGACTGCATCACACCCCAAAGCTCCACATGTGCAGGGCGCTGCAGTCTCTGCGCATTATTCAAAAAGTTCTTTGATGTGGGCCTTTTTTGAGAAGAGTGCATCAGATCGCACCGCTGCTATTTGCAACATATGTCTCAAGCGTATCTCGCGTGGCCAAAACATCTCCCGCTTGGGTATCACATGCTTGACCAGACATATGTTGACCTGCCATGCAGTTCGTTGGCAAGCGTATCTAAAAGACCCACACCAAAGAACAAACAGGACCTCTTCTTGCTCCTCGTCAGCTGAGATCTCCAACCCCACTATACCTTCAGTCCTCTCTGAGACCTGCACTGAGAGGAATGAAGGTGTAGAATTAGGTGTGTCACAGCCAAGTACTTGTGGGCAATCTGCTTTTGGTACACCGATGTCAGATTGTACCAGGCAAATTTCCCTGCCCCAGCTGCTGCACCGCCGAAAAAAGTTTGCTCCCAGCCATCCACATGCGCAGCGGTTGAATGCTAGCTTGGCAAAATTTCTAGCACTTCAACTGCTGCCTTTTCAGTTGGTAGACTCTGCCCCCTTCCGTGAGTTTGTGGAATGTGCGGTTCCTCAGTGGCATTTACCCAAATGCCACTTTTTCTCACGGAAGGCGATTCCGGCTCTCTACCGGCATGTGGAAGGCAATGTCCATGCCTTGCTGGACAGGGCGGTCAGCGGTAAGGTGCATATTACCGCTGACTCATGGTCCAGCAGGCATGGACAGGGACGTTACCTAAGTTTCACGGCGCATTGGGTGACTCTGCTGGCAGCTGGGAAGGATGCAGGACAAGGTGCAGTAGTGTTGGAGGTTGTTCCGCCACCACGCCTCCAAAATGCTAATGATTGTGACACACCTCTCTCCTCCACCCCCTCCTCTTCTTCTTCCTCCATGGCCTCTTCCTGTGCTTTGTCCTCAGAACCAGCGTGCTCCGTAGCCGTTCAAGGGGCTACGCAAGTACGCAGGCTAAAAGATGCCATGCGGTGCTTGAGCTGGTGTGCTTGGGGGACAGGAGTCACACTGGGGCAGAGATTCTGTTAGCTCTGCAGGGGCAGGTTCAGAGGTGGTTGACGCCACGCCAACTTAAGGCAGGAATGGTGGTTTGCGACAATGGCACCAACCTCCTCTCTGCCCTCCGACAGGGACAAATGACCCATGTGCCCTGTTTGGCTCACGTCCTTAACTTGGTGGTGCAGTGGTTCTTGGGCAGGTACCCAGGCTTACAGGATGTCCTGAGGCAGGCCAGGAAAGTCTGTGTGCATTTCCGCCAGTCATATAATGCCAGTGCTCGGCTGACGGACCTCCAAAAGGAGTTTAACCTGCCCAAGAACCGCCTAATCTGTGACATGCCCACCAGGTGGAACTCAACGTTGGCCATGCTGCAGCGGCTGCACATGCAGCAGAGGGCCAACAATGAGTACCTGTGTGACTATGGCACCAGGACAGGGTCAGGGGAGCTTGTTTTTTTTTCCCCACGCCAGTGGGCCATGATCAGGGATGCATGCACTGTCCTGTCACCATTTGGGGAGGCCACAAGAATGGTGAGCAGTGACAGTGCATGCATCAGTGACACTGTCCCCCTTGTCCACCTGTTGGAGCACACACTGCGTGGAATAATGGACAGGGCACTTGAGGCAGAACAGAGGCAGGAAGAGGAGGACTTCCTTAGCTCTCAAGGCCCCCTTTATCCAGACAGTGTTCCTGCGTGCCCGCCGATCACACAGGAAGAGGACGAGGAGGAGGAGGAGGAGGAAGATTGTGTCAGTATGGAGGTAGAGCCTGGCACTCAGCATCAGCAGCAGTCTTTAAGGGATCAGTCCCAAGAAACACATGGACTTGTACGTGGCTGGGAGGAGGTGGCTGCGGACCATGTCGTCCTTAGTGACCCAGAGGACTCCGGACCGAATGCCTCAGCAAACCTACGCTGCATGGCCTCCCTGATCCTGCAAAGCCTGCGTAAGGATCCTCGTATTTGTGGTATCAAGGAGAAGGACCAATACTGGCTGGCAACCCTCCTTGATCCACGTACAAGGGTAAGGTTGCGGACCTTATCTTGCCATCGCAGAGGGAGCAGAGGATGAAACATCTTCGGGAGGCCTTGCAGAAAGGTCTGTGCAACGCGTTCCCAGAGACTGGGAGGTTACAAACTCCTGTTTCTGGACAACGTGTTGCTGAGGCTTCGGTCAGTCACAGAAGGAGCGGTGGAGAAGGTGGCCGTCTGACCGATGCGTTCAGAAAATTTTTTGGTCCGCAGCCCCAAGGTATGATCGGTTCCAGCAACCATCGCCAGCGTCTGTTTTACGGTGCAGGAATACCTAGGGGCAAGATCTGACTTGGACACCTTTCCCACTGAAAATCCTCTGGGTTACTGGGTCTTGAGGATGGATCACTGGCCAGAGCTTGCACAGTATGCAATTGAGCTACTGGCCTGTCCTGCATCCAGCGTTCTTTTGGAACGCACATTCAGTGCTGCTGGAGGCTTTGTAACCGATCACAGGGTGCGTCTGTCCACCGACTCGGTCGATCGACTGACCTTCATAAAAATGAATCAGTCTTGGATCACCACCAGCTACCAAGCACCTGATGCTGATGTAACCGAATAATTTTTTTTGAAATCTCAGATCCCTTCAAAGACTGCCTATGCTGATGCTGTGTGACTATCCCTGAGTAATTATCCTCTTCCTCCTCAATCATCACGCTGATAGCTTGTAAGAACATTTTTGGTTCTGGGCGCCACCACCAGTGTCTAAGGCACAATTTTTCAGCTAAGTGGAGAATGATGGATGAAGGGCGCGTGATCAAGCTCACATCAAAACATAGAAAATTTATAAAATTTATTTCAGAGGAAATAAAGAGCAAATAAAAACAGTAGAATAATACCAATACTACGTATCATGCAAACAGGTGACAAAATATAAAAGACATCAGAAATTAAAAATGGGTTAAAAATATATCAAGAGCCCATGTTTAGGCAGGTATTTAGAGTTGGCTAACGCATTTCGAGGATGACCTCTTCATCAGAGCCTGTTTGAGAACCAGGGTGCAGTCTTTAATCGCCAGTAGGCCAAAGTATGTACATCAACATGATGGCTAGTTGGACAAAGCGGCCTGAAATGGAAGGTGCGATTTTCTGTGTTCCATACCAGTCCACCATCAAGCGTTCTAGGTGGAACAGAGAACAGAAGAGAAATATATATATATACATACACACATGTGTACAAATTATAGACGCGTATGCACCTGTGTGCACATGCACAGGCACACACGTATACACAGACAGTATAAAAAGGAGAACATTTGTATATGTGTGCAATTACATACATAGACAGAATATCAGCTAAAATTGCAGTATGGAGCACATGACGAGAAAATGCAACAAGAAATCAAATAAACAAAACAAAACAAAACAGGAAGCGCATGATGGGTGAATATGCATAAAACAAAAGACACAATCACACAATAAGTGAATAAAAATGGATTGATGTATGAATGTGATGGAATGGGAACTCATATGTGTACAGAGAATTGGCAAAGGAACAATATCTATCCCAATTGGATATGGCATAGTGTTTGAGGATAGTATACATGAATGGTCAAAGAGAGAAAGATATATATAAAAAATATATATATATAAACATATATATATAAAAAGATTTTTTAAAATAAAAATAAAAATAAAAAGAAAAAATGCATACATACGCATATATGTATATATATATGTGTATGACTCAGAAGGGTTAATTTAAGAGGTTGTTGTATTAGTTGGAAAATATATATATTGACAAAGGAAAAGCTGGTGCCTTGTCATGTAGAAAAAATACACCTACCTATGTGATAGTATATGGTGTGTGGGTTCTCCTTTAAGTATGTAGAGACTGGTTATGGGGTGGTGTGAACCTGGTGGAGGGGGGAGGGAGAAAAGGAACATGATGTTAGAGGAGGGGGGGGGGGGGAGGGGGGATCCCCCAGGACACTGGCAGGAAATCATATTTAGGCATGTAGCTAGATAAAAAGATGGAGAAGGCTGTGTACCTGTCACTGGCTGGGTGGAGGGAAGATTTTTTGTCTTGTAGCACTCCTGGAAAGGTATTGTCCAGTAAATGGAGGATGGAGGGGGGTAGAAGTCTCACGAGAGAATGCTGCAGCCGTGTGTGTTCGCAGCAGTCACTCTGTCTTAAGTGAGGGAGAATGGCAGACGAGGATACTTACTATAAAGCCGGTTGAGGGGGCGTGCCTGAGCGTGGGCTGTAAGAGGATTGGGTGACTGGGAGGTGTATGTGTGGCCAGCGGTGGAGCGCACGCCGTCAGGCGGGTGGGCGTGGTTGTGCGCTCCAAGGGCGGTCATGTGATCTGGCTCCTGTCAGCGCCTAGAGACAGAGAGAGCTCTAGGCGGAGAATGAGCCGGTCTGGTGTGTGTCGTGTGGAACGGATGGGGACACACGGACACACACACTCACACACAGGCGGCTCAGGTGTGCAGGGGCATCAGGAGGGGGGGATGTATATTAGAATACAGATGTAATGAAATTGAAAATGAAATGAATTTATGGGATAGCAATAGATGAAATGAGAATGAAACATGAAAATGAAAATGAAAATGGAAAAATAAATAAAAAATTAAAAAATTAAATAATTAAATAAAATTAAAGTATTTGGAATGAAAATGATAATGATAAAAAAAAAAAAAAAAAAAAAAAAAAAAATGAAAAGGTGATGAAAGAATGATGGAAAAATAAAAATGAATGGAAAATGAAAGTAGAAATAAACCTATTATTATAAATGGTAATATTACAAATGAAAGTGGTAACAGCGGCAAAACCGGTAAAAATTAAGAAAAATTTATATATGTGGAAAAAATGGTTATTATATATAATATAATATAATTATTTGATTATTATTATCATCACTATCATTAGTAAATTGATGAAAAATGATGGGAATGACAAGTCGGCAGAGGATGGGTTGGACAGAGTGGGACTGGGGGGGGGGGGGGTTGTGGGAATTGCTCAAGATGGGGAATGGTGATGATGGATGCTAATGTAAATCTGGAGCTAAATGATGCCATGTATTTCCAGATCTTCATTTAGTCCATCAGGAACCATAGACCCGAGAGAAAATATCCAGAAGGATTCTTGTCTGCAGAGTTTTTTGAATCTCCTCCCAGCATCATCGTCTTTTTTGATGGTTTCGATACCAAACACTTTGAGACCTGTTGGGTTTCCATTGTGGTGCTCTCTGAAGTGCCTGGGTACTGAGTAGTTGTGGTTTTTCTTATTTTTTATGGACCGATGATGTATATTGCTGTTGATGATGCTGCATTTGTGCTCGCTAAACCTTGTCCTCAAGGGACGTGTTGTACGTCCGACATATAGTAGCCCGCATGGGCAAATAAGGCCGTAAATCACATAGGGGGTGCCGCAATTGATGAATTGGCCAATCTTATGGTTCCGGCCGTCTGTTCCAGTGACTTCTTTTTTTCTATGTGCCATGAAAGGGCAAGCTCCACAGTTTCTGATTCCACATTTGTAGTTACCCTTCTGGTCAAACAGGGATGTCCAACGGTCTGTAGGTGTCTTGGTTTGGTTCAGTGGTTTGCGTACTTGCTATTAGACCTCTGAGGTCTTTTGCTTTCCGGAATACAACTTCAGGTTTGGGTGGTAAGATTGAATTGAGAATGGGATCTTGCTTGAGAATGTTCCAGTTTTTCTGGATGGCTCTCTGTATGTCAAAGGCTTTGGTGTTGAATTGTGTGCTAAATCTGATGGAATCCTTCATTGTCTGCTTTTTCCTCTCTGTTTTTTTGAAGGTTGTTACCATGGTAGCTGTGGGGTGTTCATCATAGAGTGACCAGTATTTTAGGAAGGCTTGTTCAATCAGATGTTCTTTATATCCTTTCTCGAAAAATTTCTTTTTTAGGATGGACCCTTGTATTTCGTAGTCGCTTCTTTTGGTGCAGGTTTTTTTCAACCTACAGAATTGCCCAAAAGGGATGTTGCGGATCCACTTGGGATGATGGTGGCTTTTGGCATGAAGATAGGAATTCCCTGCACTGGGTTTGAAATGGGTTTTAGATGTGATCATTCCTTCTTCGTCGATAAAGAGATCGAGGTCCAAGAAGACAAGTGATGTGTCATCAGTTACGTGGGTAAAGTTGATGCCAAAGGGATTGGAGTTGCAGTAGTCCAGAAATGTATTGAGATCTGTATGCGATCCGTTCCAGATGATCAGAATGTCATCGATGTATCTGGTGTACAGTGCAAGCTGATCCTTAAAGGGGTTGTTGGCCCAGATGGACAAGTCTTCCCATAGGCCCATGAATAAGTTTGCGTAGCTGGGAGCAAATTTTGCTCCCATAGCTGTCCCTTTTGTTTGTCGAAAGAACTCACCCACAAAAGAAAAGTAGTTGTGAGTGAGGCACACAATTTTTCAGCCCCTGTTTAACAGGGGCGTGTAATTACAATTTTTGATGCAATACTTTGCAGCAGGGCTCATTTCAGCATTCCAACTAGAGTATCTGTGAGGGGTTGCAGTGTTGTGGCACCAGCACCAGTGCCTAAGGCCCAATTTTTCTGCCCCTGTTTAACAGGGGCGTGTAATTACAATTTTTGATGCAATACTCTGCAGCAGGGCTCGTTCCTGCGTTCCAACTAGAGTGTCTGTGAGGGGTTGCAGTGTTGTGGCACCAGCACCAGTGCATAAGGCCCAATTTTTCAGCCCTTGTTTAACAGGGGTGTGTAATTACAATTTTTGATGCAATACTTTGCAGCAGGGCTCATTTCAGCATTCCAACTAGAGTATCTGTGAGGGGTTGCAGTGTTGTGGCACCAGCACCAGTGCCTAAGGCCCAATTTTTCTGCCCCTGTTTAACAGGGGCGTGTAATTACAATTTTTGATGCAATACTTTGCAGCAGGGCTCGTTCCTGCGTTCCAACTAGAGTGTCTGTGAGGGGTTGCAGTGTTGTGGCACCAGCACCAGTGCCTAAGGCCTAATTTTTCAGCCCCTGTTCAACAGGGGCATGTAATTACAATTATTGATCTAATATTTCACAGCAGGGCCCATTTCTGCACTCACCAAGAGCGAGTGAGGACTTACAGTGTTGTGGCACCAGCACCACCACCACCAAAGGCCCAATTTTTCTGCCCTTGTTCAACAGGGGCATGTAATTACAATTCTTGATCTAATATTTCACAGCAGGGCCCATTTCTGCGCCCACCAAGAGCGAGTGAGGACTTACAGTGTTGTGGCACCAGCACCTCCATCACCACCAAAGGCCCAATTTTTCTGCCCCTGTTCAACCATCTTCTGAAGAGGAGGAAAGACAGCAAAACAAATGTCACAGGGGTGATAACCCTTCCCTATGTTTTCCAAAAAGCTTAAAAAAGATTTTTTGGCTGGAGCTAAACACGTTAAAAATGTACCAGTTCAAAATTACAAACAGATTCTACTTAATAACAAACCTACAGTCCATGTCTTGTTTGCACCGCCTGTATACTGCTGTTCAGAGTATATAGGGCCTGGTGGCCCCACACCTTTCCTTATTTTAATTTGGGTGCGGGGTTCCCCTTAATATCCATACAAGACCCAAAGGGCCTGGTAATGGACTGGGGGGTACCCATGCCGTTTGTCTCACTGATTTTCATATTGCTAGGACCCGACATTACAATAAACCCGCAAGCAGTTTTAAATGAGATTTTTTCCTTTAAAAATGACATTTTGTGCAGGGACTGTTCTAAACACGGGAAACACGCGCCACTTTACAGGCATACTATAGACACCCCCCAGGTACAATATTTAAAGGAATATTTCACTTTTTTTATTTTTTATTTTAAGCATCATTAAAATCACTGCTCCCGAAAAAACTGCCGTTTTTAAAAGTTTTTTTTGCATTGATACATGTCCCCTGGGGTAGGACCCGGGTCCCCAACCCCTTTTTAGGACAATACCATGCAAATTAGCCTTTAAAATGAGCACTTTTGATTTTGAACGTTTGAGTCCCATAGACGTCAATGGGGTTCTAACGTTCGTGTGAATTTTCGGTCCGTTCGCAGGTTCTGGTGCGAACCAAACCGGGGGGTGTTCGGCTCATCCCTACTGGCCATTTATGGTCTTTAGCAATCACTTCTGTTAAACAGATGCTGCACAAAAATCTGCTGGGTCAATTACCACAGGCTTACGATTAATGGAACCTTTCCAGATAACACCATTACCTATATCAATTATCCAACCTCTTTGTTAAATGATATCTGTCCCAATTATATTCTCTGCACCTTGAGAATACCAAATATCAATCTCAGTATCCAAATAATCAGAAATTTCAAATGAAACTTTTTACACTTTGAAGCTTTAGTTACCTGATCCGTTAAATCCAACAACAAAAGAGGTAATTTTACACCTGTAATAGAGATTTCCGCACCTGTATCAACTAGAAAGCGGAGTTTTTGACCATTCAATTTTGCTTTGATATAAGGGCATCCACATTTATCTAGACTTATTGGTGTAACATATTCTAGATAATAAGACTTTATTTCCTTTTTATTATTTTGTAGTCATGGGGTAGGCAGTAATGGATTTGAATCACCAGTGGCTGATTGCAAGTTCTTTTTATTCATGCCATTGATGATTGATAATTCTCTGATTTGTTTTATCAGAGGAGCATAAGGGGAAGAAGATTGAGTTACATTTGGACAAGTAGGAGCAGATGGTTCAAGAGGTAAAAGTTCATTTTCTTTACCTATATTTCTTGAATCTTTCATTTGCAAATCCCTTAAGAATTTTTTACACTGATAACGTACATGGCCTGGTTTCTGACAATAATAAGTGATGGGCTCTCTCTGTCTCACTTGCTTGCACCTGTCATAGTTACTAGGATCTGTCCATCCTGTCTTGGCTGTTGTCTGACTATTCCGTTTTAAAGTGTCATTTTGAACTGGAGCTATCTTAAGATTGCCCTGTTTCATAAGTCTTCTAACTTTATCTATGAAACCTGACACTTCTGATAAAGAATATTTTTCTTGTGCGATAGCTAATGAAGTTGGATCAAGATATTTCAATTTCTTTGTAAATGCTTTAATAATCCCAGAATCACTTTCATTGTCTACCCCCAAAACCATTTTATATGCCTTTGAGAATTTTAATGTAAACTCAAACAGATCCTCTGTAACTGAAGTCTGTAAGGAGTCAAGTATTTCAATTGACGGAACATCTTCGCCCATTGTACATAATAACAATTGTCGTAATCAGTCTGAATCGTCACTGTGTATCTCCTGTCCATTGTCATCAACAATAGGTGACTTTGTTAGTCATCGATGAGCAGGTAACCAAAGATAAAATATATGCTTACGCTGATCGTCTTTGGGGATGTATCGATCAGTGTAGGACTCAAATATGTCTGCATTATAAAAAGCGTCCGCCCTTAAATCATATGCTGGAATGTCTTTTAAAACTTTCATTAATTGGTCATGTATTTGTAACTTCAATTTTGCTGCACGGTCAAGTCAAGTCGTTTTTTCTTTCTAACCTCTATTTAGTCCTCAGCGGCAACTTCATTTACTTCTAAATTATCAGGAATATAGGAAGGTTGAGGCTTTGATTTAGAGGCCTTCTTTTTGTCATCTTTTGTTATTACAGCAATCTGTGTCAATCTACTGTCATTCTGAAAATTAACCAAAAGATTTGTTTTGGAGTCAATTTGTTCCTCAAGATTCAGGAAGACTCAGTTTGGACAATTAAGAGAATCTTGAGACAAATTTTCATGTTTCCCTGTGTTCTGTACAGTGTTACCGTATATACTCAAGTATAAGCTGACCCGAATATAAACCGAGACACCTAATTTTACCACAAAAACTGTGAAAACGTATTGACTTGAGTATAAGCCTAGGGTGAGAAATGCGCAGCTACTGTAAGTGGAAAAGAGGCTGCCCATCTACAGGCTCACTGTGTGCCCATTTTTATGCCTCACTGTGCCCATTTGCAGCCATAGGTCCCCTGAACTTCAAACTTGGTAAGTTAAGGGTTCCTAGATGCCCCCCTAGCGGCAGCCAAAATTTGGGGTCTCTGGACCCAAAGGGTCCCGAAATGACATTGCTGCAGATGGACACAGTTAACCAACTTTGGGGCCCTGTATCTCAGGGCCACTTGGTGCTAGGAACCCCAAATTTGGTGTGCAAACCCAGTGGAACTAGCACTACAACATAGCTGGGGTTCCTAGCATGAAGTGGCCCTGAGATACGGGGCCCCATATTCAGTTCGGAAAATGTCAAGCACTTTTCTGCAGCAGAGAATGACATTTTCCGAACCGACTTTGGGTCCTCGTATCTCAGGGCCACTTGGTGCTAGGAACCCCAGCTATGTTGTAGTGCTAGTTCCACTGGGTTTCACTGGGTGCTCTGCGCCCCCAGCCCACCCTTTTTTGAAGCCTATTAGAGCTTCTGGCTCTAAACACATGCTTAAAAAAAAACACCCACCCTGCATTGGAATACATAGTCTGGAGGTCCGATATGTAGATCAGGGGGCCGGATGCATGGATGGGGGGGGCCGCGCCTGTGGGCCCTCTATGAATGGGCTGCCACTGCCTGGTGTCTAGGATCTTTTTGAACACTGTTTTACAGTGTTTGTGTTCCGTGGGTTGTCCCGCAGGTTCCAGGACTCTAGGCAACAATGCAGAGTGACAGCGGGGTGCCGGGTGCTGGAACGTTATTACTGCCACTGACCGACAATGCATGAGGGCATTTAATTGTTCTATCACTTATGCCCAAAGCAGACCACTCACCACTAAGTTTATTTTTTCTCCCACTGACACCGGTACCGAGTTTATTTTCAATATAGCATCCACTGACACCAACCATGGGGCTTATTTTACTCTCACTGTTTCTTCAGTGTACCCCCAGACCCTATTTAGTCTAAAACATAGCAAAGCATGGAGAAAAAGGTGCCACACTACAAGCCATTCGCCAAAAAATGACATTCACATTATTGACCACATCCACAGGTGTTCATCCTCAATACCTTCAAGGTTTCAGTATACTGGCATTATTCCTCCTCTGTTGTTTTATTGAACTTATCTTTAGCAACAGCTTTGATTTAATGTTGATGAGGTTTATGGGAAGAAAGTCCCCGTTCCCTGTGCACCACTGGCCTGCTATCCTAATAAAGACATATATTACTTACAGGAACAGTGATACCACCCAGGGTTGTATAATGGAGAATACAATAGAAGATGTCTGTACAGAGAACTTCTCTTATAATTTCACACATACAGTATATCAACAGTGCTGGAAGACCTTTTATTTAGTTTACACCTAACAACAATCAGTAATGTTGCCAGTCATTGTGCATGTAAGATTCTACAGTTTGTTTTATATTTTTCTTTCTGATGACTGCAGATGGTCAGGATGAATTGGTATCACTACCTTTCCCGGTACAAGAAGAATACAACTTCATTGACATCCGGTCTCCGAGAAGAGAACAAGTCCTACTACACAGCACCACAGGTAAAATTATAGCAAACACTTGAATCTGGGCAATATCAGGCCTCCTATTTCTTGGCAGCGGATTGTTCTGTCCTCGCTACATGTTTCCCTGTGTGTAACTCGACATGCAGCTAAACCCTCCTATTCTGCAATAACCCAGATTGAGTGTAAGCTTGAAGCTTTATTAACAAAGCAGGGTGGGGGTGAAACTTTAAGAAAAACAGATAAGAAGTACATATAATCAGTATATGAAATATACTGAAAATACAATGAACAATTAGACTCTGAATGGCAGTAAATACTTCTCACCAGCGATGCTGCCATTAGCAGATGTAAAGAGATGCAAGTTCCAATCTAACATGTGCTTTGATAGCTGGTTCCTTCTCTCTAATCTCTAAGATGGAGTCTAAGCTCCCAGGATGCACCTGTTTTGTTTTCTTTAACTGAAGGATAATGGGAACATAATGGCAACTTAAAGCTGAACAGTTTCTAGTTTCTGCAAAACTGTAGATTTTCCACCTGCTCCATCTTGTGGTCAAATCTGATATTGCAGACAAAACAATTTAATGGATATCCTGCTGGAGGCAGAACACTCCCCGTCTGATATCAATGGATACCACTATTTGGGTCCTCAGAAGAAAACAGTAAGACCAAATCAGACACTGGTCTGAGGAACACGATTGCTTCCTTGTCCCTGCAAACTTTAACTTAGACCTTTCTGACTCTCCCATATTAAAAAAATTAAATTTGGAGGAAGATGGTGCTTCCTCTAAGTGGATGGGATCTTTAGTGGAGACATCAGTATCTGTTACTAAGGTAAGCACACAATTAATGAAAGTTTATTTAAGAAAGTATTACATTTATTATCGCATAATAGCATAAAAAATACACATGATTAACATTACACATAAACCAAAGGTGATATTGGATACAAGAAATAGCAAGATGCTTGGCTATGCAGAAGGGCCGACATGTTTTGCAGATTCCTGCTTCTTCAAAAGCACCGTATGCATCTACAATTTCATCTGAATTACATAAAAAATATCATTAATAACTTAGTCTTAAGAAGCATGAATAATGATCACTTAGTTGCTTGAATGTGCGTGCTTACCCAATTTGAGACCACAGATGCTTGTACGGACGATCGCGGCGTGATGCCATGGTCAGGACTCGGCCAGAAAGACCAGCCAAGTGTAACAGTTACCCAGGTGAATTGCGCAATTCGATACCCCACTATCCAAACCTGGTGGATCTGGCTTCCACCAGATAACTGTTATGCCCCGTACACACGGTCGGATTTTCCGACGGAAAAAGTGTGATAGGACCTTGTTGTCGGAAATTCCAACCGTGTGTAGGCTCCATCACACATTTTCCATCGGATTTTCCGACGCACAAAGTTTGAGAGCAGGATATAAAATTTTCCGACAACAAAATCCGTTGTCGGAAATTCCGATCGCGTGTACACAAATCCGACGGACAAAGTGCCACACATGCTCAGAATAAATAAAGGGATGAAAGCTATTGGCCACTGCCCCGTTTATAGTCCCGACGTACGTGTTTTACGTCACCGTGTTTAGAACGATCGGATTTTCTGACAACTTTGTGTGACCGTGTGTATGCAAGACAAGTTTGAGCCAACATCCGTCGGAAAAAATCCTAGGATTTTGTTGTCGGAATGTCCAAACAAAGTCCGACCGTGTGTACGGGGCATTACACTTGACTGGTCTTTCTGGCCGAGTCCTGACCATGGCATCACGCCACGATCGTCCGTACAAGCATCTGCGGTTATTTTGCGGCTATCTAAGCCCGGAAGTGGCTGCAGATACCTGTATTGGACAGGTATCTGCACCCCTCTCCCCCTGAAAGGTGCCAATTGTGGCACCAGAGGGGGGGTGGAACTCCGCTTTAAGCTGACTGTCAGAAGTTACTGTCTGAAGTGTGAAGATCTCAGGCTAGATCCACCAGCTCAATTGTGTTACTATCAGGACACAATACAAGAATTGTGTACAAGAATGGAGGTTCTATAAACCATGTTGTGTCCTTCAGATGACATGCAGCGACAGCTCTTGTAGCATGGTCTGCAAGGGCTATAGTCAGTAGATACATAGTGCCATTGTGTTGGACAGGTAGAACTCCTAATCCTTAGCACTCTGTTGTTGACAAAAACATAGAATCGTGTAGTCTCATTATAGGTGCAGCCTAACACCACCTTGCTGTTAGTGTAGAAATTGTCATCTTTAAGGTCAAAGGGGTTGATTTACTAAAGGTAAATAGACTTTGCACCTTGGAAATTGCAGGTGCAGACTGCAAGTGCAGTTGCTCCAGATCTTTGTAAATGAGCAGAAGCTCTGCTGACTTCCGTAATCCAATCACGTGCAAACAAAAATGCTGTTTTTTTTTTTATTTTCCTTGCACATGATTGGGTATTCTTTGCAAAGTGAAGCTTTACCTCATTTACGAAGCTCTGGAGCAGCTGCACTTGCAGTGTGCAACTGCACTTTGGAAAGTGCACAGTCTATTTGCTTTTAGTAAATCAACCCTTTATCATTAGACTGGTCTTGGGAAGGGAACGTTTTCATTAGTTCTTTACTGTTGGAAGCAATCTTGTGAAGCCTGAGGTTAGAGCAGGCTAACATATTCTGTGCTCTTTTTAGGAGACTAATTGCAGACTCTTTGGAAGGTAGGTTTTTTTAAACAGTCATCTACATAAAAGTCCTTTCCTATGAATTGTCCGGCATCAGAGCCATACTTAGGCTCACCCTCTTGAGCAGAACGTCTGAGTCTGTAGATAACAACTGCAGGAGAAGGGCTATTGCCAAAGATTTGTACTCTCATGCGATACTCAATGATGTCTTTGGAGGAGTCATTATCTCTAAACCAAAGTAATCTTAAGAAGTTTCTGTCTTTCTCTCTGACAAGGAATCAATGGAACATCTGTGGATGTCAGCTATGAATGCAGGAGTCTCTGCAAAAGCGTAAGCACACCCCCAGTAGTTTGTTATTGAAGCTGTTAAGATGACATTGTTTAGGTAGACACTCTCGAATTTGGCACTAGAGTCAAACACTACTCTGATCTGGCCCGGCTTCCTGAAGTGGTATACTCCAAATATCGGTAGGTATGCTCAGTGGGCACCAGTTTTGCCCCGTTATACGAATATTACTATGGGAGGAACATTTTATTTGGAACAATAATCCCTATAAAAGGCATATTATTTACTATGGCAGGTACATTGATGATTTACTTCTAATATGGGATGGCGATGTAGAAATGTTCTTATCGTATATATCGCTTAATTTAATGGTATCGATCTGGGACTCAGTTTCTTGCATATGATCGATCCAGATCGCCTGGTCTTCCTGGAACTTGAACTGTTGTATGATGATGGTTTTATCATCAGCAGGAATCATTTCAAGCTGGTAGTTGGTTACTCTTACCTACACTAAGCTAGAGGCCACCATCCGGCATGGAAAAATAATATACTTAAAGGCCAATTACTTAGGCTAGAAAGGAATTGTTCCAAGACTCAGGACTATTTACTTCAAAGTCAAACATTGTTTGATAAATATAGAGAGGAAGGCTACCCAAAAGACCTTCCTCAAGAGGCTTTCAAATCATGCTAGGAAGACCGCCCTACACAATAAGTTCAATACAGCCCCCCGAACATAGTGCAAGATTTGTTACAGGTTTCAACAACTTCGGAACGATTGACAGTGTTATTACAAAACACTGGCATATTGTTTGATCTGACCCCACTCTAGGCCCCCATCTTTCGGGTGCCCCCAAGTTGTGTTCGGAAGGGCCTGTACATTGAAGAATCTGGTTGCACCGAGTATCCCCAAAAAACAGTTTAAAAAAAAAAATGGATATAAGAGGTTACTTTGATAACCAGGTCGGCATTTTTCAGTGCAGAAACAAGGCTGTTTCACCTGCCAATACATCCCACATGGTCAATCTTCCCTCTCGGATAGTTCTGGGAATGTTTATTCTATTAGACAATTTATTACTTGTTTGACCCAGTATGTCATATATGTCCTGAAATGTCCCTGCAACCTACTCTATGTGGTACAAACTATACATACCCTATGTACTAGAGTTGGTGAAAACCATAGGTCCATTATTAAGGAGGGTAAGGACAAGCATAGTATTCCTCGCCATTTCTCTACATTCCATGAGAAGAATTATAAAGTTCTGACTGTTTTGGCGATTGAGCATATACCCAAATGGTCCCTCACAGACAGCAAAAGATTTACATTGCTGTGTAGGAGAGAGACCCTGTTGTTTTTTTAAGCTCAAAACACTCTCCGCCCACGGGTTGAACGAGGATCTGGACATCCATACTGTTTTAGAAATGGATGTTTTTCCATTCCTCTTCTGGTCAGGTGTTTGTTTACCTAATGAAGGGGTTAATCCCTGAAACATGTAGTACGTCCTTGACCAAACCTCAGCATCTCTTCAGTTTGGATTTCATTGCCCTACTGCTGTATGAGATTGGACACAGGCCATCTGGCCCCTTAGTTCTCTGGTGCCCTCACAGTATGCTCCTCTTAGGGGAGCACTCCAGCCATGACAAGCTCCAATCGTGGGTGTCACTTCCGGGTGCGCCGGCTACTACCGGCTTTGTTCGTCCATCTGGATTTCATTGGGCTTGCCATTCACCCTTAGGAGTCCCAGGATCAGAGTTAACCATCCATTCAACCAGGCTTAGAAGCGACTATCACAGAACCTGTGAGTTATAGTGCCTCACTGGCACATCTTTCCGTTTATCTCTCTGCATAGACATTAGGTTTGATCATTATTAAAGTCATCAATCTGTCAAGTTTCTTAATGAAGGGTTTAGTGCTTGGTACTTTAAAAAAAATTGTCTCTGCCTTAACTCACTGGAACAACCCTCCCCCTCCCCCCGGTGAATATTTTTTTGCACCTCATTTGGTTTTATGAGTTGGGTAGCAGCGGCCTGGGTTTAACCCTTCCCTTTTACATGACACTTTGGACATGTCTATGTATGCACCTGGCTTCTTGTTGTTGTTCACAGTTTATATTTATTGTCCTGATTCGCCTGGCATGTTCAGCTGACTCATTTCCAAGCCATTTTATCAAGAGGTCTATCTCTTCACTGCATGACAGGTCTAAGCCTCTGAAAATGTTTTGGAAGGAAGATCACCAGGCTCTGTAACTTTCAGGGTGGTTGTCAAACTTTTAAAGTCATTTTGCGACTAACTTGTGTCATGCAAAGAACTTGGCAAAGTCTACCGTGGCTTGATTAGTTGGCTTTGTATTACTATGGTGAAAAGGTGGTGTGTGATCATACCTTTTAGAGTCTCTGGTTTAACCCAGTCCTAGGCATATGGTTCCAATGTGAAGACAGGATCTAGAGGATAATTTGTAGATCCGGTGCCATGCATGTAAGATGTCTGTCATAAGAGGTTTCACTTTGTATGGAGTCTTCTTGATTGCGGATTTGAGTCTTGTCGCTGACTGGTGGTGGTGCTATGTAACATACTTGGTTTTGTCTCCTCAACATAGTCTTGCTGCTTGGCCTGGAGTGTTGATAGACATAGCCTGAACTAAAGTGCGTTGTAGAGGATTTTGAGATTCAGCTTCTAGACCAAGCACACTGCTGTGTCTACTGTGTTTGCTATTGGGGTATATGGCTAATTTTAAGGCCTCTGCTTTATGGCTTTAGCGGCTGCCGCTTCTTTCTCTACTGTAAACTTCTTTAGGTTTGCTTCTAGTAGGGCTTTCTGCATTTCCAAGGAGGCTCCATATTGTACTCTCGCAGCCTCTAAGCGTGCCTCTTGTTGCACCTTCTCAGCCTCTAATCATGCCTGTTGCTGCGCCTTTGCAGCTTCTAATCCTGCCTGTTGTGTTGCTGCACCTTTTTGACCTCTAATCGGGCTCTCTCTTTTGTTATCTGCATTTCTTACTCAGCGAAGGTTGCTCTGGCTTTTGCAGCTTCAGTTTTTGCGTGAGCAATAGGGAGTGCATTACTTGCAGATGAGGATCTTTAGGAACCAGAGACTTTGGACCTTGTTTTCAGTAAAGGTGCCTGACTCTGTGACATGTTGATTGTGGAGGTATTTGACTGTGTAGAGACTGCTGTGTTGCCGTATGCAAGTGGCTGCGCTGACAGTGTAGCTCTATGTAGTTACTGTGTATCCCGCTTGCTGGGTAGCCACTGTTTCACTGGCAGCCACTGTTTTAGCAGCCACTGTTTCACTGTTCTGTCCTTGCTACACGTTTCCCTGTGTCTAACTTGACATGCAGCTAAACCCTCCTATTCTGCAATAAGCCAGACTGAGTGTAATCTTGAAGCATTATTAACAAAACAGGCTGGGGTGAAACTATTAAAAAACAGATAAAAATACATATAATCAGTATATGAAATATACAGAAGATGCAAAGAACAATTAGGCTGTGGATGGCAGAAAGTAATTCTTACCAGCGATACTGCCATTAGCGGATGTAAAGAGAAGCAAGTTCCAATACAACATGTGTTCTGATAGCTGGTTCCTTCTCTCTTGTCTCTAAGAAGGATTTGAGGCTCCCAGGATGTACAGTGCCTTGAAAAAGTATTACCCCTTGAATTTTTTCCACATTTTGTCATGTTACAACCAAAAACATAAATGTATTTTATTAGGATTTTATGTGATAGACCAACACAAAGTGGCACATAATTGTGAAGTGGAAGGAAAATGATAAATGGTTTTCAATTTTTTTTTACAAATAAATATTTAAAAAGTGTGGCATGCATTTGTATTCGACCCCTTTACTCTGATACCCCTAACTGAAAACTACTGAAACCAATTTCAGAAGTCACCAAATTAGTAAATAGAGTCCACCTGTCTGTAATTTAATCTCAGAATAAATACAACTGTTCTGTGAACCCCTTTAGAGGTTTGTTAGAGAACCTTAGTGAACAAACAGCATCATGAAGGCCAAGGAACACATCAGACTGCAGGCCCTGTGTCCCACATCCAGTGACATCACAGCCGACGGGGAGACGACTGCCAGCTTGACTCGGAGCCTTGGAAACCCCTGCAGCTAGCGAGACAGCAGCAGCGCCCCACACCGTTGGCTATCTGGATCAGGACTACACAGTGAGCCTCCCTATTGACTAGTCTTTTTAACCCTTACCCTGTGAGTTAAATCTTATTTTAATTTTTATGTTAATAAACTCATCATTAATCGTTTTAATATACTGCACTCAGATGAGCACCGCTGATCTCCACATTATATAAAGGTGTGAAGAAGTTGAAAGCGGGGTTAGGTTATAAAAATATATACCAAGCTTTGAATGTCTCACAGAGCACTGTTCAATCCATCATCTGAAAATGGAAAGAGTGTGGCACAACTGCAAACCTACCAAGACATGGCCGTCCACCTAAACTGACAAGGCATGGAGAGCATTAATCAGAGAAGAGCCAAGAGGTCCATGGTAACTCTGGAGGAGCTGCAGAGATCCACAGCTCAGGTGGGAGAATCTGTCCACAGGACAACTATTATGCCGCATACACACGGTCGGACTTTTCGTCTACAAAAGTCCGACGGATGCTGACAGACCAAAGCTGGCTGACAATCCGATCGTGTGTGGGCTTCCCCGGAATTTCAGCTGACTTTTTCAGCCGCAAATCTGACGGACTCTAGATTTGAAACATGCTTCAAATCTTTACGTCGTAACTACGCCGGAACCAGAAATCCGCTCGTCTGTATGCTAGTCCGACGGACAAAAACCCACGCTAGGGCAGCTATTGGCTACTGGCTATCAACTTCCTTATTTTAGTCTGGTGTACGTCATCACATACGAATCCATCAGACTCTTGTGTGATCGTATGTAGGCAAGTCCGTTCGTTAGAAAGTCTGCCGCAAGTCCGCCGCAAGTCCGCCAAAAGTCTGTCGAAAATCTGTCGGACGGGCTGTCGGACTTTTGTAGACGAAAAGTCCGACAGTGTGTACGCGGCATTAGTCGTGCACTCCACAAATCTGGCCTTTATGGAAGAGTGGCAAGAAGAAAGCCATTGTTGGAAGAAAGCCATAAGAAATCCCGTTTGCAGTTTGCGAGAAGCCATGTGGGGGACACAGCAAGAATGTGGAAGAAAGTGCTCTGCTCAGATGAGACCAAAATTTAACTTTTTGACCTAAAATTAAAACAATATGTGTGGTGGAAAACTAGCGCTGCACATCACCCTGAACACACCATGCCCACTGTGAAACATAGTGGTGGCAATATCATGTTGTGGGGATGATTTTCTTTCAGCAGAGACAGGGAAGCTTGTCAAAGTTGATGGGAAGATGGATGGAGCCAAATAAAGGACAATCTTAGAAGAAAAGCTGTTAGAGTCTGGAAAAGACTTGAGACTGAGGTGGAGGTTCACCTTCCAACAGGACAACGACTCTAAATATATAGCCAGAGGTACAATGGAATGGTTTAGATCAAAGCATATTCATGTGTTACCGAAAATAAGACCTATCCTGAGAATAAGCCCTACTGTGATTTTTGGGGAGGGCTGCAATATAAGCCCTACCCCAAAATAGGCCCTAGTTTAAAAGGGTGGTAAAATCCTAAAATGCACTTTATTGCAGTGCTATATAGTGTGGACTGTGTACCATATGTTCCTGTGATCTAAGTTTAATTAATGCCTTCTGTGCCGTGCTGCTCAGCACTCAGCTTATCCCCTACTGCTCTCCTCCTCTTCTCCCATCTGTCAGCGGGGGATCTCGGCCACCCCTCTGCAATGCTCAGAGCTCGGAGCAGGGAAGGGAGCTCTGGCGGGCCATGTAAGCACCGAGCGGTGCTCAGTTGAATCCCGCTGCTCTCCTCTTCACCTCTTCTGTCAGCAGGGGATCTCAGGCCCCCCTTCCTCTGCAATGCTAGGAGCGTGCCCTCGACTGTACTAGAAAACTAAGGTCAGTGCTCAGGGGGGCTGAATACTAATGCACGCCACACTTTTCACATATTTATTTGTAAAAAAAATTTGAAAACCATTTATCATTTCGCTTTCACGTCACAATTATGTGCCACTTTGTGTTTGTCTGTCACATAAAATCCCAATAAAATACATTTATGTCTTTGGTTGTAACATGACAAAATGTGGAAAACTTCAAGGGGTATGAATACTTTTTCAAGGCACAGTATCTGTTTTCTTTTCTTAGACTGAAGGATAATGGGATCTTTTATTAAAGCTGAACAGTTTCTAATTTCTGCAAAAACTACATTTTCCACCGGCTCCATCTTGTGGTCAAATCTAATATTGCAGGCAAAACAACTTGATTGTTTTCTGCTGGAGGCAGAACACGGAAGCTTGGCTTACCATACAAACCCTGACGGATATTGCTGGCCCTTTCTGTTTGGATTGTTGGAGGGCAGTGCGGTTGCACCATTTTTTTTAGCTCATTGCCATCTCCACATAATTCCGGCTGCTGACTGACTACATTAAAGGAATATTGTTCTGACCAAGGAACAATACCTGGGTAGGACATCTACTGCAGATCAGCGGACTAATATAGTTTGGTTTGCTTTAAAGTCCTCGATCTGTATGAAGGTCCAAGAAACCAATTTTAAAATCCTTACTCAGTGGTATCATACCCTGTCTCTCTTGCATATATATTTTCCAAATACTTCTGATCGATGCTGGCGGTGCCAGGAGGAACGTGTAATGTTGCTAGATATCTTTTGGTCCTACCCCAAACTCAGTAATTACTGGAAAGAGATTCAGAGGATTACCCAAAAATTTACCAATTATGTCATGCTGGAGGACCCAATACTCCGTCACCTCATCAATGCCGCCAAACAAGTATGTCTCTTACCTGGAAAAGCCCTCAGCCATCGTCCATTGCACTTTGGCTCAAAAAGGTCAAGGAGCTGAATCTGATGGAGGATCTGGTGCTCTCCTCACAACATAAACAAGAGGAGTACTCAAAAACTTGGACTTTGTGGAACATGTTTACCTATTTTGAGGAGGTTAAAGCCCTGTTGACGTCAGCTCCACTGGATGTTAGAGGCATCTAGTATCTCCCACCCTTTTTCTCCTCTACCCCTCACAAACTTCCTCGTCATTTTTTCCCGCTTTCCTTTTTTAATCTCACCTTTTCTCTGTTTCCCTTTTTCAATCTCTTTGTTCTTTTCTTCTTCATACATAAAACTCTGGCGGTTCCCTTTTTTGTCATAGGTCTACATTGGATCAGCCTTTACCATTACATCCTCATCCTTGTGCATCTTTGACATCCTCATCCCATAATCATAATGGCACCCCCATGCACTGGAAACCGTAGCACAGCTTCTTGCTCTGAGAACTGAGCTGTGCTTGCAGCTTGCAGGACGTGCTTTCAGAAATGTTGCAGGGACCTTTTCGTGGGCTTTTAGGATGCACAGCAGCCCGTTCAAATGAATGGGCTGCCATCCTCGTGCAAACTGTGGCTCACAGAAAGCACAAGTGTGAACCTAGCCTAAGGGAAAACTAAACTCTAATCTCCACCAGATTCTGATTTAAGGGGGCACTCTGCCAGATTCTGATTTAAGGGGACATTCTGCAAGATTCCAATGTAAAGGGGCATTCTACCAGATTCTGATATAAAGGGGCACTCCACCAGATTCTGATGTAAGGAGGCACTCTGCCAGATTCTGATTTAAGGGGACATTCTGCCAGATTCCACTGTAAAGGGGCATTCTACCAGATTCTGATATAAAGGGGCACTCCACCAGATTCTGATATAAGGGTCTCTCTACCAGATTCTGATGTAAGGGGGCACTCCACCAGATTCTGATATAAGAGTCTCTCTACCAGATTCTGATGTAAGGGGGCACGCCACCAGATTCTGATATAAGGGTCTCTCTACCAGATTCTGATGTAAGGGGGCACTCTGCCAGATTCCGATTGAAGGGGGCATTCCACCAGATTCTGATGTAAAGGGGCACTCTACCAGATTCTAATGTAAAGGGGTACTCTGATGTAAGGGGGGTACTTCTGATGTAAGGGGGACTCTCCGCAAGATTCTGATGTAAGGGGGCACTCTGCCGGACTTTGGTGTAAAGTTATAGCACTCTGGGGACACTGATGTAAAGGGTGTCTCTGATGTAAAGGGGTGAATGCTGGGGACTTTGATGTAAAAGAGGACTCTGATGTGAATGTGACGCTCATCCTGATTCTATATGTTGTTTTGTTTTTTACTTATTTCTGACCCCTGTACTTTTTATATTATGCTGTACATAGGTGTTCATTATCTCAACAGTTGCTGGTTTTACTTAAGTTATTCCTTAAAGTGGTTATAAACCCTTACTTATACCAAGTGAAGTGACTCAGGTGATACACAGAGATGAAACAAACCCTTCTAAGGAAGTTGTACCTGTTTATCTGCAGTCTTCTCTTCTATACAGCTGTTCAAAGTTCTGAACTTCCAAAGCTTGTCTGGGAGTTCATAAAAAAATGGGCAGAGAGCTGAAGTTACACTCTGCAGAGCTCAGTGAGGAGAGCTCTGAGTACTGATTTGAGGGAAAAGACATACCCCCTCCACTCAGCTCACAGGAACAGAGCTAAAGCTGGAGCTCCCTCCCCTGTCATCTTTTTTCTCTTGGTGTCAGGAAAACTTGTTTGAAGTGACTCATGCAGATAGCAGAGGAATGAAGCAGCAGACAGAAATAACACTTAGTGCTCTGGATTGAGACAAGTACACACTATAGAGGGATATGCCTCTATTTCATGTCTGAGGTTTACAACCACTTTAGAGTAGGCTCAATAAGGCAGCCCATACAGTAGTCATATTTTCATTTAACCAGGAGGTTGAATGAAAAAGAAATGAACTGATTCCCCCATCCACACATGCAAGTTTTTGCATTCTGACAGCATGGAGACTTCCTTTGTTATATTATACTTGTTATCAGTATTGTTAATGTTTACATATTATTTATACTGTTTAAAGTCTAACTTTAACTTTAGGAACATATACTTCCTCTGCCCCGCTGACCCTCTGTGCACTACCATACTCACCCCTGTACATGTCCCTGCTGTCCACCCTTCCTCTGCCCTGCTGACGCTTGCTGACCCCTGCTATTTCTCTGCTGGCCCCTGTCCTCTGCCCTGCTGACCCTTATTCTCTGTGCTACTGACTTCTGTAAACTCGCCTGCTGACCTCCCATTCTCTGTCCTGCCGGCCCACTACACACTGTCCTGCAGTCCCATGTTCTCTGCCCTGCTGACCTCCCATCCTCGGCCCTTCTGACATTGTTTTACTTCACCCTCACATCACACTGGCTGGATCCAGCCCTGAAGAACAACATGCAGAAGAGATGGTGGAGTGGATAACAAAGCCGTCCTCATCCTCCTCATCCTCTGTCACCCAGGCTCAGAGTAGTTTGCCTTCCAGCGCAGCTGCCAAAGCGGCCTATTTCACCAGCTCCTTGTCCACAGTCACTCCTTCCGTAGCCCCACCATCATGCATGGAGGAGCCCCTAGAATTATTCGGCCACAGTGTCGGTTACATGCTGCTGGAGGATGCGCAGTGATTTGAAGGCTCCGATGTTGGTTCCCAGGTTAAGGAAGGGAGTAACGTCAGCCTAGAGAGAGGGGGTGCCAGAGAAGGACAAGAAACTGGCAGTCATGTTCCCCCAGCTGCAGTATACTGCCAAGTTTTCTCCAGTGACAAGGAGGGAGGGGATGAAGAGGTCATTGACTGTACTTGGGTGCCTAAGAGAAGAGAGGAGGAAAGTGAGGAGGAGGAGGAGGCACAACTCCAACGAGGCAAGATGTCCTCCAGGGGGCAGCTTAAGGGCAGCCACCCTATTGCATCACACCGCAGAGATCCGCAGGTGCAGGGTGCTGCTGACTCCCTGCTGACTTTTAAAAGTTCCTTGGTGTGGGCCTTTTTCGACATGTGTGCAGCAGATCGCACCGTTGCTGTTTGCAACCTTTGTCTGAAGAGGATCAAACGTGGCCCGAATATCAGCCATTTGGGCACCACATGCTTGACCAGACATGAGGACCCTCCATGCAGTCAGTTGGCAACAGCACTTGAAAGACCCACATCATAGAAAAAGGCGGACTTCTCCTTGCTCATCATCTGGGATCTCCAACCCTACTATACTCCCAGTCCTCTCAAAAACCTGCACTGAGAGGAATGAAGGTATAGCAATAGGTGTCACAAGTACTTGTAGCCAATCTGCTAGCAGTACACTACCAATTGATTTCAGCAGGCAAATTTCCCTACCCTAGTTGCTGAACCGTAAAAAAAAATTCAGTCCCAGCCATCCACATGCTCAGTGTCTAATTACTAGCTTGGCCAAATTGCTAGCACTGCAACTGCTGCCTTTTCAGCTGGTAGACTCTGCCCCCTTTTGTGAATTAGTGGAATGTGCTGTACCACAGTGGCAGGTTCCAAAACGGCATTTCTTTTCACATAAGGCCATTCCAGCTCTCTATCGGCATGTTGAAGGCAACGTTTTGGCCTCGTTGGACAGGGCGGTCAGTAGTAAGGTTCATATTACCGCTGATTCATGGTCCAGCAGGCATGGGCAGGGACGTTACCTTTCCTTCACAGCACACTGGGTAACTCTGCTGGCAGCTGGATGCAGGGCAGGGTTCAGTGTTGGAGCTTGTTCCACCACCATGCCTCCAAAAAGCTGGTGGTGATTCTGCCACAACATCTGTATGCTCCCCTCCCTCCTCTTCTTCTTCCTCTATGACCTTTTCTGCAGAATTGTCCTCTGAACCAGCAGTGCTCCCTAAACGCTCAAGGGGCTACTCAAGCAGTCAGGCTAAAAGATGCCATGCGGTGCTTGAGTTGTTCTGCCTAGGGGACAGGAGCCACGCTTGGGCAGAGATTAGGTCAGCTCTGCAGGGACAGGCTCAGAGGTGGTTGACGCCATGGGCCAGTAGCTACTGATCAGGAATGCATGCACTGTCCTGTCACCATTTGAGAAGGCCACAAGGATCGTGAGCAGCAACAATGCATGCATCAGTGACATTGTCCCTCTAGTCTTCCTGCCCGGAGCACACGCTTCATGGAATCATGGACAGGGCACTTGAGGCAGAATAGCGGGAGGAAGAGGAGGACTTCCTTTCCTCTCAAGGCCCCTTTATCCAGATAGCATTCCTGTGGGGCAGCCAGAAACACAGGAAGAAAAGGAAGAGGAGGAGGATTGTGTCAGCATGGATGTAGAGGATAACACACAGCAGTCTTCAAGGGATGGTTTTCAGTCCCCAGAAACCCAAGGAGTTGTACGTGGCTGGGAGGAAGTAGTTACGGATAATGTGATCCTTAGTGACTCAGAGGACTCAGATTCAAATGCCTCTGCAAACTTACGCTGCATGGCCTCCCTGATGCTGCAGAGCCTGTGAAAGAACCCTAGGATTTGTGGTATCAAGGAGAGGGACCATTACTGGCTGGCAACCCTTCTTGATCCATGTTACAAGTGTAAACACAGAAGGAGAAGAGGATGAAACATCTTCAAGAGACCTTGAAGAAAAGTTTGTGTAATGCATTTCCAGACCCTGGGAGGTTACCATTTCCTGGTGCTGGACAACGTGTTTCTGAGGCTTCATTCGGTCCTTAGCGCCAAGGTCTGATAGGTTCAAGCAACCATTGCCAGCGTCTGCATTAACAGAGCATCCACTGGGTTACTGGGTCTTGAGGATGGACCACTGACCAGAACTTGCTGAATATGCAATCGAGCTACTGGCCTGTCCTGCATCCAGCGTGCTTTCTGATCGCACATTCAGTGCTGCTGGAGGGTTTGTAACGGATCAAAGAATGCGCCTGTCTACAAACTCCATTGGTAGGCTCACATTTATTAAAATTAATCAGTCCTGGATCAGCAACTATCAAGGACCATGTAATTACAGTTTTAGATATAATATTTAACAGCAGGGCCCGTTCCTGCACCCAACAAGAGTAACTGTGAGGGGTTACAGTGTTGTGGCACCACCTCCACCATCCAAGGCCCAATTTTTCTGCCCCTGTTTAACAGGGGCATGCAATTACAGTTTTTAACATAATATTTAAGAGCAGGGCCCATTCCTGCACCCAACAAGAGTAACTGTGAGGGGCTACAGTGTTGTGGTACCACCCCCCAAGGGTCAGTGTTTCTTCCCATTTAACAGGGGCATGTAATTACAATTTTTTAAATAATATTTAACAGCAGGGCCCATTCCTGCGCCCAACAAGAGTAACTGTAAGGGGTTACAGTGTTCTGGCACCACCAAAACCAAAGGCCCAATTTTTCTGCCCTTGTTTAACAGGGGCATGTAATTATGATTTTTGATATAATATTTAACAGCAGGACCCGTTCCTGTGCCCAACAAGAGTAACTGTGAGGGGTTACAGTGTTGTGACACCACTACCACCACCCAAGGCCCAATTTTTCTGCCCCTGTTTAACAGGGGCATGTAATTACAATTTTTGATATAATATTTAACAGAAGGGCCCATTCCTGCACCCAACAAGAGTAATGCCCCGTACACACGGTCGGACATTGATCGGAGATTCCGACCACAAAATCCTAGGATTTTTTCTGACGGATGTTGGCTCAAACTTGTCTTGCATACACACGGTCACACAAAGTTGTCGGAAAATCCGATCATTCTGAACGTGGTGACGTAAAACACGTACGTCGGGACTATAAACGGGGAAGTAGCCAATAGCTTTCTTCTCTTAATTTATTCTGAGCATGCGTGGCACTTTGTGCGTCGGATTTGTGTACACACGATCGGAAATTCCGACAACGGATTTTGTTGTCGGAAAATTTTATATCCTGCTCTCAAACTTTGTGTGTCGGAAAATCCGATGGAAAATGTGTGATGGAGCCCACACATGGTCGGAATTTCCGACAACAAGCTCCTATCACACATTTTTCGTCGGAAAATCCGACCCTGTGTACGGGGCATTACTGTGAGGGGTTACAGTGTTGTGGCGTCACCACCACCACCCAAGGCCCACTTTTTCTGCCCTGTTTAACAGGGGCATGTAATTACAATTTTTGGTATAATATTTAACAAAAGGGCCCGTTCCTGCGCCCAACAAGAGAAACTGTGAGGGGTTACAGTGTTGTGACACCACCACCACCACCCAAGGCCCAATTTTTCTGCCCTTGTTTAACAAGGGCTTGTAATTACAATTTTTGAAATAATATTTACCAGCAGGGCCCGTTCCTGCACCGAACAAGAGTACAGTGTTCTGGCACCACCAACATCTAAGGCCCAATTTTTCTGCAGAGTATATAGTGCAGTCTGTATAGTATATATACTGCAGTTCAGAGTATATAGTGCCTGGGGGCCCCCCACGCCAAATTTTGGCACAGGGTTCTCCTTAATATCCATACCAGACCTGAAGGGCCTGGTATGGACTTTGGGGGGGACCCCCACGCCATTTTTTTTAAATTTTGGCACAGGGTTCCCCTAATATCCATACCAGACCCAAAGATTTTTTATGTATATTGCTGGGTCCTGGAAATACATTACAGCCGCAAGCAATTTTAAATGACATTTTTTCCTTTAGGAATGTCATTTTGCTGCGGGATTGTTATGAACATGGGAAAGATGCGCTACTTTACAGACAGACTAAGGGGACCCCCAGGCACAATATTTAAAAGAATAGTTCATTTTTATTGTTTCACTTTAAGCATTATTAAAATCACTGCTCCTTTTTTTTTGCATTGATACATGTCCCCTGGGGCAGTACCCGGGTCCCCATACACTTTTTATGGCAATAACTTGCATATAAGCCTTTAAAATGAGCACTTTTGATTTTTCATGTTTGTGTTCCATAGACTTTAATGGTGTTTGCATTTTCTTTTCTTTGCCTGTTCGTATGTTCTGCTGCGAACCGAACCGGGGGGGTGTTAGGCTCATTTCTACTGATAATACCCATAACAAGTAATTTGGCTGGTTTATACTTAATCAGATTTTTAAAAACTGTCAGTAAATTTACTGACGATTGGTAACCCTGATTGGACCCCCAATATAGGCTGGGTTCACATCTAATACCAATGCGGCTGACAGCAGGGGTCCATTGTGTCCCTGATCTTCGTTTCAGGGACGAATCAGGCACAAATTTTTGCCTGAATTCGGACCTGAAACAGAGCCAAAAACGCATAGGACCCCTGTGCAATCCACTTTGCGGCCTCCACGGAGATATGTGAACCAGCTCCAAAGAGAGCCGGTCACAATCTCCTGAAATGCAAATTGGATATGGGGAAACCTGCATCCAATTCGCACTAGTGTGAACCCAGCCTTAGACTGGCAGGCCCTGAGGTTTTGCATACTTTTAAAGTGTGCCAAGACTAGAGAAAGGTTGAGAAGCTCTTTTATCGACTACATACAAGACAATCAATGACACCATGAAGCTACATGATCAATGTACACCTTATGCAGGTAAAAAACATAAGGTGCAACTGGTAAGGTTTATAATGCCTTTAAATTAAAACTGTTTCTTAATATTCAACAAAATGTAAAAAAATATATACTGTACATTCCTCGCCCATACTCCTATTTTTTTTTTTATTAATTTGCTTGATCTATTTTAAATGTTTAGTTGTTCAAATGTGTACCATTAAATTCAATGAAAAATAAAACAGGTACAGTATGTGTGACTATGACAGCAAGCTTTTACCGGTGGTGGTCTGGAGGGCTATAAGAAGCCAGTTGGTGACCCAGGCCATCTGCACCTAAAATGTCACCATAAGGTGGATGACCATGGCAATAAAGTATGGCTTCTTTTGCCAGCAGATAACCAGAGCGAATTGGTACCGGTGCCCGGCCTGGTACAAGAAAAATCTTCATCGACATCCAGTCTCGGAGAAGAGAAGTCCAGTAATGGTAAAATCAAGCTGAATATGATGTGTCAAGTAGCGCTTTTCTATTATATCAAACCAAATTTATAAAAAGAAGTGTAGATGCTTCCTGTTCCTTAATGCAGTGTTTCTCAACTCCAGTCCTCAAGGTGCCCCAACAGGTCATGTTTTGAGGGTTTCTATTATTTTGCACGTGTGATTTGATCAGTTTCACAGCCTTAGTATTACCACAGCCGTTTCATCTGAGGAAAATCCTGAAAACATGACCTGTTGGGGTGCCTTGAGGACTGGAGTTGAGAAACACTGCCTTAATGCATCTATTAAAAATGTTTCCCACACTGAAAAATATTTGTTAGCAACAACTGAGGGTTAATTTACACTGCTATGCTTCCACGCATGCGTCACAACGCACTAAAACACATGCGTCCAACTTCCCCATAATAACGATCGTGTCTGTTCTCATCTCAGTGCTTCAGTGCAATACATTTTCAAAAATATGACATGTCAATTTTTTCATGCATTAGGAGGCCCATAGAAGTCAATGGCAGCACATTAACCCCTTTTAAACCACCTAACACATAAGGATTGGCTTTAACTGTTTCTGTGCTGAGAGCGCACTCTACACGTTCCCCGGAAGGCTGGGGCTGTGGTCAGTTGGACTGGTGGCAAGCAGCAGGCTGTGGGTCGCAAGTGACTGACACTGCATCTGGGCAGGCTATGAGTGGCAAGTGACACTGTATATTGGCAGGCTGTGGGTGGCAAATGACACTGCATCTGTGCAGGCTGCAGGTGACAAGTAACACTGCATCTGGGCAGGCTATGGGTGGCAAGTGACATTGTATATTGGCAGGCTGCGGGTGGCAAGTGACACTGCATCTGGGCAGGCAATGGGTGGCAAGTGACACTGCATATTGGCAGACGGTGGGTGGAAAAGTGACACTGCATCTGGTGGGAGGCTGTGGGTGGCAAGTGATACTGCATATTGGCAGGCTGTGGGTAGCAAGTGACACTGCATCTGGTGGGAAGTGACACACTGCATCTGGCGGCAAGCTGTGGGTGGCAAGTGGCACACTGCATCTGGTAGCAGGCAATGGTGGCAAGTGACACATTGCATCTGGCGGCAGGCAACAGTGGCAAGTGATAAGCTGCATATGGTGGCAAGCAATGGTGGCAAGCTGCATCTGGTGGCAAGTGACAAGCTCAGGGTTCCCACTGATTCTGCATTATTGTGATTTGAACAATTTCATTACTTCTCAAACCTTTGCACGACTGCACTATATGTAATATGACTAAGCGCCTTCCCTTCATGACATTGTCTAAAAGGGCCGGAGCATGGGTGACCCTAAAATGATACACCCCCCGAAAAAAGTTCTGCAGACGCCCATGACTCCTATGTGTTTATCCCCGATACAGTTTCTATTGCAATAATGTGCCTTTTCCAGCTTTTTCAATACAATGTAATGTGTTAAAGACGTGTTAAAGATTGTACAGCAGAGCACCTGGGTCCAGACAAACACAATAGGTAGGCTGCTGCAGTCACCTGCAGGGCCAAGAAGAGACACCAGGGGGCACCAAACTAATCACAGTAACAAACAATAGTGGGTGCATATACAGTAGATTGGCAAGAGATTGCCCCGTGTGTTCCAATTGGACTTAGAAACTTTTTGCTGAACTCATTTTTATCTGCTGTACACTCACCTTATATTCCTTTTTATTTACATTTTAAAATGCACATCGTCACCCATTGATACCTGTTGAGGCACACTATGATGCGTTTACGTGGGTCATGATACGTTACTGTGCATCATCATATGCATTGACGAAATACACAGATATTCAGAGCACAGCTTTAGCGAAATAAGCAAATTTAGATAGGATTTAGATCTACTATAATGAAATCATTTGTTGCAGTCTTCCCCATACTCACCCCACCCTCTGAAGTACTTGTGCAGTGATATAAATTTACAGAACATAATGTTTTATCTTTGAATAAAAAATAATAGTAATGAAAAGGATGCTTTGCTCAGTTATTTTTTTTTCTAATTTAGGAGCTTTCAACAAGAATTCGAACTGAAATTGACGCCGGAGAAAAGAAGAAGCTGCTCTGTCTAATATTTGGACATTTACAATACTATGCTTTGACGCTTGTAATAAATAGTTAACTTCAGTATTTCAGTACGTAGGAGTGTTAAAATGGAAAGTATTATTTTAGTGAGTAGAATTTTAGGTCAGACACCAGCCACTAAAATGGGGAATCAGCCACGTGGGGCTTTTCCACACAGGTATTAAAAATAGTAGGGTTGCAATGATACTAGTATCGGTATCGGTGCAGATACCGGGTATTTGCACAAGTATCGGTACTCGTGCAAATGCACCAATACCTGAAACCGATACTTTCAGGCTCGGCTCTTTGAGCTGTCAGTGGGTCTCCCCAGTGTCAAAGAAGTCAGGTATTTGGAGCTGTCAAAAAAAAAGAGCAATGTTTATTACCAACATTGCTCAGTCCTGAAACACTAAAATAAAAAGAAACATTGTTTCTTTTTGTATATTTCTGTTTCTTCATTGGCAGATCAAAGGGATGAACAAATGTTCCTCTGTTTAACTCCTTAATCCTTAATTTAATCCCAATTCTCCTGCCTTTAATTATTATTTCCCTGCTTTTTTCCATTTGTTCACGTCTATTTTATAAATGATAAACAATTAAAACTTTTTTTTTTTGGTTTGCTTTGATAGTGAATATTTTTACTCATGTATATTAACCAGGGGCGGATCCAGGGGGGGGCAATGGGGCAATTGCACCCCCCGAGAACATACGAGCAGGTGAGCCCTGAGCCGGCGGGTGAGCGAGTAATCATGCCGCCGGCCCGGAGCAGGCGGCTGGCGTGTGACTGAGGCTGAGCGAGGCAGCGCAGCGAGCAGGCAGGTGTTGAAGCCGCTCCCCTTCTGATAATGTGACTGAAGGGACGTTGCGTCGCGGCCATCTTGGTACTCCCGCACTCGTCCACAGTAAGCCTAGTGTTTGTCGGCAAGCGGACATCTTTATACACCCACCAGAGTCTTGCTTATCACAGTTATTTTTAACAGTAAACTCAATTTATATTTCACTAAATAAGCTGAGTTTACTGTTAAAAATAACTGTGAAAAGCAAGACTCCGGTGGGTGTATAATGATGTCTGATTGCCGACTTCTAACTCTAGTCTTACTGCTGACAAGTGAGGGTGTACCAAGATGGCCGCAATGCAACATGCTTTTGCATGCATATTCTGGCTTACATGAGGTAATGAGTTACAATATCTCTCACTGCCCGCCCTCACTCTGGGACACATCCACTGGCAACTTGGCAAGTGACAATCCACATGTTGTGGCAGGCGACATTGGCAAGTGACAATCCGCATCTTGTGGCAGGTGACATTGGCAAGTGACAATCCGCATCTTGTGGCAGGCGACATTGGCAAGTGACAATCCGCATCTTGTGGCAAGTGACATTGGCAAATGACAAACCGCATGTTGTGGCAGGCGACATTGGCAAGTGACAATCCGCATGTTGTGGCAGGCGACATTGGCAAGTGACAATCCGCATGTTGTGGCAGGCGACATTGGCAAGTGACAATCCGCATCTTGTGGCAGGCGACATTGGCAAGTGACAATCCGCATGTTGTGGCAGGCGACATTGGCAAGTGACAATCTGCATGTTGTGGCAGGCGACATTGGCAAGTGACAATCCGCATCTTGTGGCAGGCGACATTGGCAAGTGACAATCTGCATGTTGTGGCAGGTGACATTGGCAAGTGACAATCCGCATCTTGTGGCAGGCGACATTGGCAAATGACAATCCGCATGTTGTGGCAGGCGACATTGGCAAGTGACAATACGCATCTTGTGGCAGGCGACATTGGCAAGTGACACGCTGCATCTGGTGGCAGGCGACGGTAGCAAGTGACACGCTCAGGGCTCCCAATGATTCTGCATTATGGTGAGTTGAACGATTTCATTTTACATTACAATGTAATAATATAAATAATGCGCCTCAATCATCCTGACACCACATCAACCATGGTGCTGTGATGATTGAAGCGCCAACACCAGCCATTGCCCCGACAAATTGCCCGCAAAATTTTATGGCAGTGCCCCTCCCGAGACTAGGCTCTGGATCTGCCCCTGATATTAACATATATTTACAAATTTCACATTGAAAAAGCGCTACATTAAAAAAAAAAAAAAATTATTTCATTTGTAAATAACTTTTCAATGCTTTGTACCATTGCTGACAGCTGAAGTTAAAACAAAACAGTTGCGGTAGGTATCAGTAATTGGTATCGGCGAGTACTAAAAAAAAAAGTATCGGTACTTGTGCTCATTGTAAAAAAAATGGTATTGGTGCATCCCTAGAAAATAGGCAGTTGTCTGGCGCTTTTACCTCTTCCCAACCACCTATCAACACCGCTCAAAATTGGGGGCAGAAGGAGGTGTGCACACTGCAGCATTAGCATTGTCTTGTGTCGCCGCAAGGCAATAATAATACTGCCGGCAGAGATCAACAGGTGTTGACACTTTGCAACCACCTCCATTCACTTCTATTGAAACGTGGCACATATGTGTAGGTGGGATGGAGCATGGTGCCCCAGCAATAACGCACAAAGTCCCAGTACAGCGGGTGGGTGGGGTGAGTGGACAGCCCAACTGGGAACACTCACAGGTCCGACAGCGTATGCGGAGAGCAGGTTTCAGCCAAACTGACAGCGCCTGTTGAGAGGGAAAAATGGCTGTCACGTGGCCCAAGCAGAAAGATGTCCAGAAAAGTTGTGAGCCCTACACTTTTCCTCCTCGTCGGGAACCTTTCCCTGCCACTAGTTCTGTCCCTACCAGGTGGAGTACCTGTCCCTAAACTACCACTTGCAAAATGTGCGCCAAACCTGGGAGCCAGCGTTTTTAACCACTTGAAGACCAGGCCTTTTCATGCACTTTTTGTTTACATGTAACAATCAGTTTTTTTTTTTTGCTAGAAATTTACTTAGAACCCCCAAACATTATTTTTTTATATCATGCGGCATTTGCGCAGCAGTTTGTTCAAGGGCAATGTTTGGCAAAAAATACACTTTTTTTAAATTTAAATGCAAAAAAAACCCCACAAAACATAACCTATTTTTTTTGAAAATATAAAAGATGTTGTTACACTGCGTAAATAGATACCAAACCTGTCACGCTTTAATCACTTCAATACCGGGCACCTACACCCCTCTTCCTGCCCAAGCCAATTTTCAGCTTTCAGCGCTGTCGCTGTTTAAATGACAATTGCGCGGTCATGCTACAATATACCCAAACAGAATTGTTATCATTTTGTTCCCACAAATAGAGCTGTCTTTTGGTGGTATTTGATCACCTCTGCGTTTTTTATTTTTTGCTAAACAAATAAAAAAAAGACCTGAAATTTTGTTTCTGTTATAAAATTTTGTAAATAAGTACGCTTTCTCCTTCACTGATGGGCACTGATAAGGCGGCACTGACGGAAACTGATAAGGTGAGGTGGCACTGATGGGCACTGACGATGGGCACTGATAGGCAGCACTGATGGGCACTGGTAGGCGGCACTGATGGGTGGCTCTGATAGGCGGCACTGATAGGCGGCACTGATGGGCATTGATAGGTGGCACTGATGGGCACTCATGGGTGGCACTGGTGGGCACTGAAAGACTGCACTGATGGGTACTTATGGGTGGCACTGATAGGTGGCACTGCTGGGCACTGATATGCGGCACTGATAGATGGCATTGTTAGGCATCATTGATGGCACTGGCAGGCATTGGGGATAGGCACTGATTGGCAGCTGCCTGGGCACTGATTGGCATTTCCCTGGTGGTCTAGGGTGGCATACCTGGTGGTCCAGTGTGGTGGCCATCCCTGGTGATCTGGCAGCATCCTGGTGGTCCTGGGTGGGCATCCGAGGGGGGGCTGCGCTGATAAACAATAAGCACAGACCCCCCCTGTCGGGAGAGCAGCTGATCGGCTCTCCTCTACTCCGGTATGTCAGGCGCGAGTAAGGAAAGGCCGATCAATGGCTCCTCCTGTTTACATCATGATCAGCCATGATTGGACATGGCTGATCACATGGTACAGAGCCTCTGTCAGAGGCTCTTTACCGAGATCAGTGTAGCGGTGTCAGACTGACACACCACACCACTGATTGCCGCGATGCGCGCGTATACGAGCCGGCGGGCAGGAAGTGGTTAAAATTGCGCATGCCTGTGCAAACATCATAAATTTTACTATCCATTGGTGATGCTTTAAAAGCCTTTACAGATTACCACTTTATATTTACAGAGGCGTTCTGGTGCTAGAATTACTGCCCATGATCTGACGTTTGCGGAGATACATAACATCGTGTGGGCTTGACGTGCATTTGTCTTTGTGCGCTAGTACGGGGGGTGGGGGCACTTTAATTTTTTTTATTAATTATTCATTTATTTTATCTTTTAACGTTTTTACACTGTTGCTTTAATTTTTTATTTTTTTTATTGCTGTCACAAGGAATTTAAACATCCTTTGTGACAACAATAGGCATGTGACAGGTACACTTTATGGAAGGATCTGGAGTCTATAAGACCCCAAATCCCTCCTCAGCCCTTAAAAGCATTCAAAACAACAAGATCATTGACATCCAGGTAAACCAGAAGTGATGTCATAGCTTCCGGGTTACCATAGCAGAGACCCGATCAAAGCCGATCCCGGCTATCCAATTGGATAGCTTCCCCAGTGACCCAGAAAACCATAGAGGAACCATGTTCCTCTAGACTTCTCCATCTGCAGGCACCACTGCGGTACCACCACTTGAAGTCAAATGAGGTACTAGGTACGTGATTTGGCGACAAGTGATAGACTCTGCCTGACCCAAGATGGCCGCCAGAGTCACATGGGGTGGCAGCATCCAATTTTAGAGCTTCCCCAGTGACCCAGGAAACCATAAAGGAACTATGCTCTTCTCCAACTGCAATGCTGCTGCGGGAGAGCGCCTCCTACAGTGGAGAAAGTAGACTGCACATGCCTCCAAATGGGCTCTAAATGCACTGTACATGTGCCTATGGTGTTTACAAAGTGTTTAGAGCACAGTTGCGACCATTTTCCGTTCATACCTTGTAAAAAAGAGATCTCATAAGTTGCTTGAGGAGTGTCACCTGACTCAACTTGAAGATCTGTCCAAGATGCTCATCAATGCCTGTGTGAAAAAGCCCCTTGTCAGCCAACTCTTATCCCGCGTTGTCCCAAACCTGTACTGGCAGGGTTGATCAATATAAATGTATTTGCACATGCCAGTGTATATTTATAGTGAGTTCATATTTAGACTTATAGCAGTATTAAATCTATTTTCTAACTTCACATTGCTCATGCATATTTATATACAGGTAAATGTACAAAATAAAGCAATTTTTAGATCACCCACCAGAGGGAGCAAGCACTAAAGTCCGAAAACACTCTCTCTGCCTCTTTAAAAGCTGCTGAGATGAGATGTCAACCACACAGAGAGTGCATGGTTTGCTATAAGTCAGTCATGTACTTGCATTGTGGAGATGGAGCAGTAAAGCACCACCACTGTGTATTGTAGTGTGTGGCTTTTTTTTTATACTTAAAGATTGATTATTACTGTATATAAAGCTAATCTCGTTTACATGTATGTCTAAAAAATAAATGTGAAGATTGTACATTTCTTTTAGAGGGTAAGCAACCAGCTATAATGATTTGCACCCTAATGCCGCGTACACACGGTCGGACTTTTCGTCTACAAACGTCCGACGGACTAAAGCTGGCTGACAATCCGATCGTGTGTGGGCTTCCCCAGACTTTCAGCGGACTTTTGCAGCCTCAAATCTGACGGACTTTAGATTTGAAACATGCTTCAAATCTTTACGTCGTAACTACGACGGACCCAGAAATCCGCGCGTCTGTATGCTAGTCCGACGGGAAAAAACCCACGCTAGGGCAGCTATTGGCTACTGGCTATCAACTTCCTTATTTTAGTCCGGTGTACGTCATCACGTACGAATCTGTCGGACTTTTGTGTGATCGTGTGTAGGCAAGTCCGTTCGTTAGAAAGTCTGCCGCAAGTCCGCCAAAAGTCTGTCGGTGTGTACGCGGCATAACTGTTTAGCAGCTGATCAGTATTTGGAAGTAGTATTAGTAAAGAGCACTGACTGTATTATTAAAAAAATGACTGAAAAAAAAAAGTTTAGTGACTACTGTCATATTTTAATCATTTGTTAAAATGTATGTAAACCCTACAGCCATTGTTCAGTATGTTTGGCATCATGTCATGCAAATCTTTATGGTATCATTCATTCAAATAATTTATGTAAATGTGTTGCAAAATTTCTTACCTGGAGATCCTGTCAGGCTGACAATGGTAAGCCACGGCCTCAAAATTAGCAGCAGCATGTTACTCCTTCATCTGGCCCTTGGGTTGCCTATCAGGGTGACAACGGTGCTGCCAATTGAGTGCCAGTGGCAGGGCTGCTGTTAGAAATCACTGGGCCCTGTACAGCCTACCTGACAGGGCCCTCCTTCCTTTTTTTCTTTTTTAACATTTTTTTTAACACCTTTGTTGGGGTGGGGGTGGGGGGAGCTTTGGTGAAATATCAGAGGTCTTAACCCCTATTGTCTCACATTTGAACAGTGGTAGCTGCTCCATACAGGGCACAGGGACTGATCCCTTTGCATTGCAACTCTGCATTAGTCAGTGGTAAATGTGGTATACACTATATACAATCACCCGACACTAGTTAGTTTCCACAATCCATGACTTCACAGTTCGCACAAATACGTTTTGTGTTCAAACACAAACTACTCACATAAAGATGATAAAAACACAGCATGTAAAGCTGACAATCGTGTTAGTTCCGTAGAGCAGCAGCGGGTGACATCATGCGTAGCTCCTCCCACGTACGCGTTACGTTCAAGCAGAACTTCCTCAGAACTTCCTCAGCCGGGTGGGGGGGGGGCTACGGCGTCACCCTACAGTCTATTTAACCACTTCCCGCCCGGCCCATAGCAGATGACGGCCGGGCAGTGGTTCCGTTATCCTGACTGGGCGTCATATGACATTCAGCAGGATAACATGCTGCCGCGCGCCCGCGGGGGCGTGTATAGCGGCGATCGGTGGAGCGTTGTGTCAGCCTGACACACCGCTCCACCAATCTTGGTAAAGAGCCTCCGGCGGAGGCTCTTTACCACGTGATCAGCTGTGTCCAATCACGGTTGATCACAATGTCAATAGGAAGAGCCGTTGATCGGCTTTTCCTCACTCGCGTCTGACAGACGTGAGTAGAGGAGAGCCGATCGGTGGCTCTCCTGACAGAGGGGGTCTGCGCTGATTGTTTATCAGCGCAGCCCCCCCTCAGATCACCACATTGGACCACCAGGGATCGCCACTAGGACCACCAGGGAAGGGGCAATATGTGGATGGCCTGGTATGTACCCCATGGCCATCCACATGTGCCCAATGTGCCAAATCTGTGCCCATCGGTGCCACCTGTCAGTGCCCACCTGTGCCCATCAGTGCCCACCTATCAGTGCATATCAGTGCCACCTATCAGTGCCACCCATATGTACCCATCAGTGCCACCCATATGTACCAATCAATGCCACCTAAGAGTGCCCATCAGTGCTGCCTATAAGTGCCCATCGGTGCCACCTATGAGTGCCCATCAGTGCCGCATACCAGTGCCACCTATCAGTGCCCATCAGTGCCACCTATCAGTGCCCATCATCAGTGTCCGTCAGTGCCACCTCATTGGTGCCACCTCATTGGTGCCCATCAGTGCCGCCGTATCAGTGCCTGTCAGTGCAGCCATATCAGTGCCCGTCATTGAAGAAGAAAACATTTATTTACAAAAAATGTTAACAGAAACAAAAAAAAACTTGTTTTTTTTTCAAAATTTTCGGTCTTTTTTTATTTGTTGTGCAAAAAATAAAAACCGCAGAGGTGATCAAATACCACCAAAAGAAAGCTCTATTTGTGGGAACAAAATTATAAAAAATTTGTTTGGGTACAGTGTAGCGTGACCGCGCAATTGTCACTCAAACTGCGACATCGCTGAAAGCTGAAAATTGGCCTGGGCGGGAAGGTGTCTAAGTGCCTGGTATTGAAGTGGTTAAATAGCACCGTTGTTATGGCAACGGCCGAAACCGGACATAGCAGGGCATGGCTAGGACGTCACACGTCAATCAAAAGCAAGCGCCGCTGTCATGGCAACAGCAGAAGCCGATCCACACGGCAAAAATATCACAGCTTATCAGACTCTAAGGACAACAATGTTAAAAGAGAGGGTTTTAAATTTGCCTACACTTAGCTCACTGAATGATCCCAGTTAATCACATCCATATTTACCATCACTGTCCAGGCTGTCCGGTGACGTCACAGACATCGACATCACCGGACTCCTCCCCCCTCCCCTTCGTTAGCAGATGGAGGCACTTGGGGAAGGGGGGAGGAGTCCGGTGACCTTGATTTCCGTGACTTTACCGGATCTCCAATGGAACTCCCTAACGACCCGGAAGCCGATGGAGAGGTGAGTACCGATCAAAATGATTTTGATCGATCAAAAAAATTAACGATTAATTGAGGAATTAATCGTTAATTTCCAGGGCCCTAATGGATTCCAAAAGGTTTTTTTTTTTGGAAGCACATGATTAGAGCCTAATGCCCCGTACACACGGTCGGACATTGATCGAACATTCCAACAACAAAATCCTAGGATTTTTTCCGACGGATGTTGGCTCAAACTTGTCATGCATACACACGGTCACACAAAGTTGTCGGAAAATCCGATCATTCTGAACGCGGTGACGTAAAACACGTACGTCTGGACTATAAACGGGGCAGTAGCCAATAGCTATCATCTCTTTATTTATTTTGAGCATGCGTGGCACTTTGTGCGTCGGATTTGTGTACACACGATCGGAAATTCCGACAACGGATTTTGTTGTCGGAAAATTTTATAGCAAGCTCTCAAACTTTGTGCGTCGGAAAATCCGATGGAAAATGTGTGATGGAGCCTACACACGGTTGGAATTTCTGACAACAAGGTCCTATCACACATTTTCCGTCGGCTTCTAATTGGCTTCAAAAAGGGGTGGGTGGGCCCACCCAGTTGTGTGACAATAGAGAATAAATATTTGCTATTGTCTTCCTGCTTCTCCTCCCAGCCAATCAGGAAGCGGGAGGATTGGAATTGGCCGAGAGGAGAAGTGATCACCTTGGCTGGTGCCGGGGGCGTGGAGCATGTATGGGGAGATCCAGAAGATGGCTACCGTCATCTCTCTGCTCTGCATCGCTGCCAGACCCCATATGTACCACTCACTGGGTGTTGGGTGGTCTTCTTTTATAATTCTAAAGGTGTTATCCAATATGACTACTGGAATCAATAATATGAACTGGGCATAGGTGTCTGCATTCAGTGTTCGTTATAACCTAGGATTTAACTTCTGTGGGACTACAAGTACCACCAGCTGAACTGTGTGAATCATGTCTAAAAGCAGTTGCCCTTACTGTAACATGGGCTATGCCTGCTCCTCACTCCAGATCTCAGATGAGGTTAGCAGTGATGCAGATGATGCGAAGACTCCAGCCGGAACTCTCTCTCTCTCTCTGTATCTTGGCTCTGGGTAATGCGTCCGCCGCACCACGCTGCAGCCCACTGGAATCTGAATTGCAGGCGTCTCTGGATGACCTGGAACACCCTCTGATCCACTGCACTGAAGAAGCGATGCTGTCCTCAGAGATCCCTCTGGGTGTAGCTGTCCGGCTACTCGCTATGTAGGCCATAAATCATCAGCAACTCCCCGTCACACAGACCTCCTGCTGGCAGAGTCAAAACGGCATCCAGAGAGGCTGATATAGGACGCGCCAGCCCCTTTTATATCCTTTCCCAGCAGTCTGTTCTGTTCACTCAGCATTCTGTTCTTTGTAGTTCTGGTCAATCCTGCTGGCACAGTCACTTCAGCATTCTGAACTACACATCCCATGATGCTTAGCCCTAGGGGGTTATACGATGTGGGAGGACCTACCAGCACCCCCGGGGGACCCCAGAAGTCGAGGATCGTGACCACTCTGTGCAAAACGAACTGCACAGTGGTGGTAAGTATGACATGTTTGTTATTTTAAAAAAATTAAAAAACTAAGCCTTACAATCACTTGAAGTATAATTACAAGCGTTTCATAAGTGTCAAAGGCTTTTATTGACAATTACACAAAGTTTATATAAAAAGTCAATATTTGCAGTGTTGACCCTTCTTTTTCACGACCTCTCTAATTCGCCCTGGCATGTTGTCCATCAACTTCTGGACCACATCCTGGTGGCAGATCATTATTGCATAATCAGTGCTTGGAGTTTGTCAGAATTTGTAGGGTTTTTTGTTCACCCGCCTTTTGAGGATTGACCACAAGTTCTCAAGGGAATGAGGTCTGAGGAGTTTCCTGGCCATGGACCCAAAATGTTGATGTTTTGTTCCCCAAACCACTTATGCCGTGTACACACGATCGGACTTTCTGGCATACTTGGTCCGGCACACTTTCCGACGGACTTTGTCCGCCAGGTGCGCCGGACTTTAAAACGGACGGACTTGCCCACACACGACCGGACTTTCCGGCGGGCTAAGTCCGCCCGTCTTTCTGACGGACTTTCGCCGGAGTTATGGCGGACTTTCAGAATGGACAAGTCCGTTCATTTTGAACGTGACTCGGGTACGACGGGGCTAGAAAAGGAAGTCAATCTTGCCGCTTTTATCGGCGAGATTGACACCTTGCGAGCCCCGTCGCGGGTCATACCAGGCCCTTAGGTCTAGTATGGATTATAAATGGAAGCCCCTACGCCGAAAAAGCGGCGTGGGGTCCCCTCTAAAATCCATACCAGACCCCGATCCGAGCACGCAGCCCGGCCGGTCAGGAAAGGGGGTGGGGACAAGTGAGCGCCCCCCCCTCCTGAACCGTACCAGACCGCATGCCCTCAACATGGGGGTGGGTGTTTTGGGGGAGGGGGCACCCTGCGGGCCCCCCCCCACCCCAAAGCACCTTGTCCCCATGTTGATGAGGACAAGGGCCTCTTCCCGACAACCCTGGCCATTGGTTGTCGGGGTCTGCGGGCGGGGGGCTTATCCGAATCCGGGAGCCCCCCATAATAAGAGGGCCTCCAGATCCCGGCCCACCACCCTATGTGAATGAGTATGGGGTACATGGTACCCCTACCCATTCACCTAGGGAAAAAGTGTCAATAATAAAACACACTACACAGCTCCGGGGGGGTCTTCCTCCGGCTTCGGGGGTCTTCTTCCGGCTTCGGGGGTCCCTCTGGCTCCTCTTCTCCCGGCGTCCGGTTGGTTCTTCTCTCTCCGGCCTCTTCTCCCGGTGTTCCAGTTCTTCGGCCGGCTCCTCCGCTGTCTTCAGGCCGCTCTCTTGCCAGCTGAGGTCTGGACTTCTGGGCTTCTTGTCTTCTTCCCTCTTCTCTTCTCCAGATGTTGACACGACTCACGGGTGATGTTGACCACGCCCCCTAAAACGTCACAGTCCCAGCATGGACAGCAGGGACTGTGACATCATAAGGGGGCGGGGTCTCCGCATATATAAGTCACAACGGAGCCCTCAGAGAGCAGTCCAGCCGGAGAGACCGTCGTGTCAACATCTGGAGAAGAGAAGAGGGAAGAAGACAAGAAGCCCAGAAGTCCGGACCTCCGCTGGCAAGAGAGCGGCTCATTGAAGTTCATGAAGACAGCGGAGGAGCCGACCGAAGAACTGGAACACCGGGAGAAGAGGTCGGAGAGAGCGGAGAAGAACCAACCGGACGCCGGAAGAAGAGGAACCGGAGGGACCCCCGAAGCCGGAAGAAGACCCCCGAAGCCGGAGGAAGACCCCCCCCCGGAGCTGTTTAATAAATTATTTTAAAAACCTGTGTAGTGTGTTTTATTATTGACACTTTTTCCCTAGGTGAATGGGTAGGGGTACCATGTTCCCCATACTCATTCACATAGGGTGGGGGGCCGGGATTTGGAGGCCCTCTTATTATGGGGGGCTCCCGGATTCCGATAAGCCCCCCGCCCGCAGACCCCGACAACCAACGGCCAGGGTTGTCGGGAAGAGGCCCTTGTCCTCATCAACATGGGGACAAGGTGATTTGGGGTGGGGGGGCCCCGCAGGGCGCCCCCCTCCCCCAAAGCACCCACCCCTCATGTTGAGGGCATGCGGTCTGGTACGGTTCAGAAGGGGGGGCGCTCGCTCGTCCCCACCCCTTTTCCTGACCGGCCGGGCTGCGTGCTTGGATCGGGGTCTGGTATGGATTTTAGGGGGGACCCCACGCCGTTTTCTCGGCGTAGGGGTTTCCCTTTATAATCCATACTAGACCTAAGGGCCTGGTATGCCCCGCGCTCGCCGCAATAGGAAAATTTGTTTTTCCTATTGCAGCGAGCGCGAAATGCAATACCCTGCCCTTGCGTCGTATCTGGTCCGTTGGACCAGCATACAGACGAGCGGGCTTTCCGTTGGACCAGCACACAGACGAGCGGACTTTCCGCCAGAAACTGAGTCCGACAGAAAGATTTAAAACATGTTTCAAATCTAGGTCCGGCGGGCTTTTGGGAAAAAGTCCGCCGGAAAAGTCCGCCGAAGCCTACACACGGTCGGATTGTTCGGCGGACTCTGGTCCGCCGGACCAAGTTAGCCGGAAAGTCCGACCGTGTGTGCGCGGCATTAGTTATCACTTTTTCCTTATGGCAAGGTGCTCCATCATGCTGGAAAAGACATTGTTCATCACCAAACTGTTCTTGGATCGTTAGGAGAAGTTGTTCTCGGAGGATGTTTTTGTACCCTTTCTACTGTTCGCTTCCCTCTTAACAAAAAAAATTAATTTAAAAAACCACTCTGACAGCATAAATGCTTTTGACTGGGTTGATACTTTTTTATTATATATCGGCCACAGCTTGAATGTGTAAACACTGAACGATCAAACCACTAACATATGACCAGCTCCAGAATCACTTTTGCAGGGCTGCGTGGTGTGTCTCAAACTCTCCTTCCTTATCAGGAGCCAATTCAGCCCCCAACTGTCTAGGTTAGGGTCAGGGGGTTACTTGGGCTTCCTGATACCCATTCACCACACCAGTGACGGCTGGTGCTCAATATAACCCAATCGATCTCCCGTTGCCCACCAGGCTTCCTGCCAGCCCTGCACTTAACCTATCCAGGTGGCCTCCTCCCACCTCTCCTCCCGAGTCCCAGCGGTCGCTTCTCCTTCCGGCCCATAAGGGGTTAGGACTTGTGGCCAATCGGGTCTCAGGACCTGTTTCCCAATTGGCTGGGAGGAGAAGCAGGAAGACATTAGCGAATATTGATGTGATATGATCTGCGCTCCGAGCCCGCCCTTTTTGAAGCCAATTAGAGCCTCCAGATCTAATCATGTGCTTCTAAAAAAAAAAAAAAAAAATGGAATCCGTGCATCAGGCGCCCTGCATGTAGATTAGGGGCCGGGTGCATGGATTAGGGGGCGGCGCCCCTGCGCCCTTAGTGGACTGGCCACCAGCTCTGACACAAAAAGAGATATAACAGAAAAACACCATTAAGGCCATCACCACACATGTGAAGATGCCCTACAAGTAACAAAGTATATGTACATAAGAAAAAAACAAAAAACCCATGTCATTTTGATTCTTTTTTTTTTTTTTTTGTGAAGACAAGTTAAGTATAACAAAGCCATCCAACAAGGCTGGGAGGGAGGAACTTGTTCTCTCCTGAAGCTGTATAGAATGAAGGGGCCAGCAGATCACGAGGCACAAAGTGACCAGGCAGACCCCTCCTTCCTACCCACTGTGCCAATAACCTGACACCTAATTCACCATCCCTTCCCCCCCCCTCCTTTCAGGGCCAGGACACCCTTAGATAGTTGCAAACTCAATTGGCAGACTCAGGAACTTCAATAGGAGAACAGCCGTACAGGGAAAGGCCCCAGCAAGGTGCCACTTCTGCATGTGCATGATTGCTGTCTCCTATGGTAACAGTCCTTTAACAGTTCCTAACACAACGTATCAGTTCTTTCATCTCCACTACAACTGCTCCTTGTAGTTCATTCGATACTGAGCTCCTGGTCTCTCACTAGACCCACTGATTCACTGACTATGAATCCCTTGAGCTCCTCCAAGGTTGGCGGTGGTATCCCCTCAAGCGTCACCCCTGCTTCTCTGCTGGGTCCCTGGCTTGGCACTCCAGATACTTCACCCCTGCTAACCGGCTCGGTCCATGGCTTGACACACAAGGCTGCTCTGCAAGCATCAGAATCGCCTGAAGTTTCCAGATTCTTCACCGTGCCCTTTGGTGAGAATATGATTCCGGTACTTGCTTCAGTTACTCACTGTGGTCCCTGGTAAAGGTGACTGGTCCCTTCATGGTGACAGCTTCTCTTCTACCTCCGACCACTGACAGGTTCTCCGGCCGGCAGAACCGTCACTTTTGGTTGGACTGCAAGCCGCAGTCCCAACCCTGCGCTGCCCTCTTACTTCTGAATAGGCCCTCACACAGCATAGCAGCCAGATCTCCCTGGGATAGGCCCAATCTCTGGCCTAACAGCCCCGGGAAGATGGCACTAGTCCACCTTGACAGTAAAGCAGGCAGTAAAAAAAACTGATGTCCTTAGTCCGTTGGGTTCAGTACTGAGTTGGCCCACCCTTTGCAGCTATAAAAGCTTCAACTCTTCTGGGAAGGCTGTCCACAAGGTTTAGGAGTGTGTCTATGGGAATGTTTGGCCATTCTTCCAGAAGTGCATTTGTGAGGTCAGGCACTGATGTGGACGTGCAGTCTCAGCTCTAATTCATCCCAAAAGTAGATATTGGTGGGACTTTGTTTGAGGATAGGGGGCCGTACAAGTCCCATCCTCCATCCCGATAAGTTTAGAGAGGGACGGCCATAGGGAATACATGAATATGTTGTTATAATGGTAGTTGTTAGCTCTACGCGTTTCGGGACCATAAAGTTACTCGTCAGGAGCAAGATCATAATAATCATCTATGAATAGAGATAATGACATAATGGTAATCTAAGAAACGGGTGGGCAAATGCAGAAAATGTGAAAACCCCCACACGTTCATCCCAAAAGTGTTCTATCAGGATGAGGTCAGGACTCTGTGCAGGCCAGATATATAAAATAATTCTGCGCTACCCTAAAAACACAGAAGCAGCCAACACGACCAACAAAGTATAAAATGCAAAACAACAAAAAAAGTGTGGCGCTAAACAATGTCACATACAGCTGTAAACCAGTCAATAAGCAATGAGAAGGATCAATTAAGTCTGCTTTGAACAGGTAGTCCTCATATGGACATTACAGATGCGTAGTCCTTATGACAATATGTTATGAACGGAATATTAAAGGATTATATAGACGTCTCGAATAAAAGTCAGCCCACTACCACCAAGAGACGAAGAGGCTTACCAGATGAGGTGGACCCAATGGGGCATACGCCGGATTGGGTCAGACAAGGCTTAGGTGGTGAGTGGCTGTGTATACGCCGAGATCGCATCCTTCTCGGAGTATACACAGCCACTCACCACCTAAGCCTTGTCCGACCCAATCCGGCGTATGCCCCATTGGGTCCACCTCATCTGGTAAGCCTCTTCGTCTCTTGGTGGTAGTGGGCTGACTTTTATTCGAGACCTCTATATAATCCTTTAATATTCCGTTCATAACATATTGTCATAAGGACTACGCATCTGTAATGTCCATATGAGGACTACCTGTTCAAAGCAGACTTAATTGATCCTTCTCATTGCTTATTGACTGGTTTACAGCTGTATGTGACATTGTTTAGCGCCACACTTTTTTTGTTGTTTTGTTCTGTGCAGGCCAGCCAAGTTCTTCCACCCCAAACTCGTTCAGCCTTGTCTTTATGGACCTTACTTTGTGCACTGGTGGGCAGTCATGTTGGAACAGGAAGAGGCCATCTCCAAACTGTTCCCACAAAGTTGGGAGCATGAAATTATCCAAAATGTCTTGATATGCTGACGCCTTAAGAGTTCCCTTCACTGGAACTATGGGTCCAGGCCCAACCCCTGAGAAACAACCTCACTCCATAATCCCCCTAGTACATCAGCACACCTAGGGATTCACAAGGGAGGAGACTGCCACAGGTGGCATGCTTTCAAAGGACAGCGCTGTGCTTAACCCTTTATCCCTTGTCCTGGCAGATCTTTGGAGCAGCCGGGTGGGCTGGTAGTACCTGCAGGTGATGAAGCTGGGAGCAGTACTACAAGAGGAGAGGAGATACTCCTGCATGCGGTTTTGCAACATTTTGTGCTTTTTTTTCCAAAGGGGGTTGAGAGCTCTTGGCCTGTAAGGGACTTTGCCACTGATCCAAGTGACTGAGTGTTTCTAGCAAAGAGAGCAGTCCAGGACCTTTTCTGTACATAGGGAGAAGTTGTGCTGTTCTTCAAGTCAATGAAGTAAATAGTGTCACCCAAAGAAGAAGAAGAAACAGTGCAAACATTTTTGAATGCGTCATTGGAAACACACAGATAAAGAAAACATAGAACTAATTATGCTATTAAATGTCCATAGTATAGGAAAAAAAATATTTGTACATGTGTTACACCCATCAATCCTTACTGCTTTGATAAGGATTGATCGGTTTGCTAATGCTTTGCTACTACTCTATATTAAATATAAGACTAAACATGTCAAACTGACTTGAGTGTCCATGCTTTTTTTCCATACCAACACACAAGAGGACAAAATAATATGAAAATGAAGATTTGTAAATTAAAGTTCAATCAGTATATGAAATCACCACTGTGATCCAAATAATAGAAGTGCTCCATGTTCCAACACCATACCAACTGGCCGCTCACCTCAAAGCCATGACCCCTGCATTACCAGAAGGTCAAAGTAAGCGGTGTTCCCCTAAGGAAAAATAATAGCTCTGACAGACTCTTGGCAGATCCTCACTCTTCTTTTCCCATAGGAAGTATACACAGGTCCTTAGGCACTCAGGAACACCTGTTGTATATGGGAAGAAAAGGGAAACACACAAGATCTAATGCTCTCCGTTTAAAAGGTTTAATAAACAAAAGAAGAACATTTCACTTACAAAATAGAGCACTGCCGCAAGTGCTAGCACAAACGCATGCATCTATGCCAACTCTCAGCTCAGTGGTAGGATGGCTGCTAGCTGGCGGGACACCCAAGGCTCCTATACGCATTACGTCCAAAGGCTAGGACTTCTTCAGTAGGAGTAAGGCTGCACGTACGGCTCGGCTTGAGCATGAGTTTGGGCCACACATTGGCTGTTCACCCCATTCGGGGGAAAACACGAATTTACAGGATGTTCAGCGGGTGTTCGCCCCACTGAACACCCTGCAATGCACTGCGTACTGCCGAGTACATTCTTCACCCTGACTGGGCAAAGTTTTGCCCAATCAGGGTGCAGTAAAAGCTGGTTGTCAAAGAGTGGGGCTGGAAAGCCCCTGCTGCGTCCTTAACAATTGATGACTCATCAGCTGTCAATGGATTTCCCCCCCGCTCACAGCTATATAATTTTAATGCACTCATTGAAGTCTGACCCCCGAATGCCTCATCCGCTGTTTGACAGTTCTTATATAGGTAAGGACGGGTCCACCTGGCGATGTCACCTGGTGGCACTGCCCCCTTGTGACATTACAGGCCGGTGCATGCTGGGTCGGTGACATCACAAGGAAGTGGTTCCCTAAGGTGATGTTGCCAAGTGGCTCGTCCCTACCTGTATAAGAACAGTCAAATGGCAGAGGAGGCATTCGGTGGTCAGCCACCAATGAGTGCGGAACGTTTTTTTAATTTTTTGGGGGGGTTCCGGTGGTGCGGTAGGCATCGAGCTACTTCGGGGGACACTGTTTTTTATTTTTTAATAAAGAAATTGTCAAAAACTTTCTCTGTTTTCTTTTTTTATTACTTTTTGACACTTTTTGGGTGAATGAGTAGACCTAGTATCCCATGCTCATTCACAGGGGGGGGGGGATTTGGGGCCTCCTTCTTAAAGGGGGCTTCTGGATTCCGATAAGCTCCCCTTCCGCAGACCCCCACAACCACAGCCCAGGCACCCAACAACATTGGGACAAGGTGCTTTAGGGTGGAGACTGGGGGTGACCCCATGCTGTTTTTTTCTTTATTTTTATTTTTTTAATTAGCCGGGTGTCGGCTATTGCAACCATGAGTCAATTTAAATGAGATTTGGCTCATATTTTTTTTTTTTTTTCTTTAGAAACTTCATTTTTGCTGCAGCATGTTCTATGCATGTTACAGATGCGCCACTTTACAGGCAAACTAAGTGGACCTACCAGGCACTATATTTAAAGGAATTTTTCATTTTTATTGTTTATGGTTTATTTTATTCAAAAATATTTCCTGCAGCCTTCTACATCCTCACCCCATTAGTAGTTGCACAGTGATATAACTTTACAGGAAGTAAGTTTTTATGTATGATTAAAATAAATTAATAATAATAAAAATTTTGGTAAGTTTCTCTTTAACCCAGGAAATGTGATCTATCTACACAATATGAGCTATCTACACAAATTTAAAGTGAAAGCAGTGACTGGCAAAATGCAGAAGAGGCTGCTCTGTGTAATGTTTGGATAAAAGGAACAGAATTATTTTAGATATTTTAACTTATTAAAATCATATTTGATATGATTTTTTATATATTTGCAGTTTCGTAAAAGGATGTTATTATAACAAACCTAAGATATTTAAGTTAGACACCAGAGAGAGCTCTCAGTGGCTCAGTGCTTTCAGCCTAAAGTGGAGTTCCACCCAAAAATGGAACTTCCGCTTTAAGTACTGGTGAACCCCTGACATGCCATATTTGGCATGTCTTTTTTTGGGGGGAAGCGGTTACCCACTTTTGACAGGCACCCAGCTCCTACTTCCTCCCCTGGCACCGAGGCGCCGGAAGGAAGTTCACCTTTCCCCCCTCCCTGCAATCTTCTGGGACACGTCACAGGTCCCAGAAGATTGTCCAGCCATTCACAACACGCAGTGCGGCTCGTGCCTACACAGTGCGCGCCCGGCTGCGAAGCCACAGCCAGGCGGCCACAGTTACAATGCCGGCGCCACGGAGAGGAGGGAGAGAGGAGCGGGGCTTCGTGCGCCCGCATCGCTGGACCATGGGACAGGTAAGTGTCTGTTTATTAACCACTTGGCGTCCGCACTATAGCAGAATGACGGCCACAGCGCGAACCTGAATTTCCAGGAGGCCGTCATACGACGTCCTGCCCTTTGCATGCTCCCTGCACGCGCCCTGCCGCGCTGTGATCACCGAGTCACTGAGACTCGGGTGATCACAGATCCGAGTAAGGGGCCGATCCCGGCCCCTTACCACGTGATCAGCTGTCAGCCAATGACAGCTGATCACGTGATGTAAACAAAAGCTCAGTAATTGTTTTCTCCTCACTCTGACAGCGTGAGGAGAAATAAAGCCGCTCACCGGCTTATGTGCAAGGGACATCGGACCTGAAAAGGAAGAGGCAATTCTGCCTCATCTGTACCCACTAGTAACCCCTGCCAGTGCCACCTGCAAGTGCCCACCAGTGCCACCTATCAATGCCCATGAGTGCCACCTATCAATGATCACCAGTGGTGCCAATCAGTGCCACCTAGCAGTGCTGCCTATCAGTGTAACCAACCAGTGCTGATCAGTGCCCATTATTGCCACCCATCACTGCCACCTATCGGTGCCCATCAGTGCCGCCTCATCAGCGTACAAGGAGAAAAATTACCTGTTTGCAAAATTTTATAACAAAATATAAAAAAGATTTAAAATTCGGTCTTTTAAAAATTTTTTAACAAAAAATAAAAACCGCAGAGGTGATAAAATACCACCAAAAGAAAGCTCTATTTGTGTGTCATTCAAAGTGCATCAGTGCTGAAAGCTGAAAATTGGTCTGGACAGGAGGGGGTTTAAGTGCCCAGTAAGCAAGTGGTTAAAAGTCAGCAGCTGCAATTTTTGTAGCTGCTGACTTTTAAATGGGTCGAACTCCACTTTAAGATGAGATATCAGCTACGAAGGAAGTGTGTTTGCACTTAGCTGACTTATAGGCTTGCTTTGTCCCAAACCTGTATTGGCAAGGTTGACCGATACCACTTTAGTTGAATGAACAGAAAAGATATTATATTTATAGGGAGTGATTGTTTTGAGCTATTAAAGCACAATTAATCTATGTTTGATATAACGTTTGCATTTTTATATGCCTGCTCTTCCGTATTTATATGTTTGTATAAAATATTGTAATTTGTATATTAGCCACTAGAGGGAGCAAACACTAAATCTGTAATCACTATGCCTACAGTTGAATACTGTGTATATTTTGAATGAATATGGCTGCCCACATGCACATATACAATTTCAAAACAAATGTAACAACATTTTTTAAACATTAAGATTGATAACATTATTACTGTATGTCAAGCTAACCTTTTTTTTACATATAAATAAAAAAAAATATAAAGATTATACACTCCTGTTAAAGGATCAGCAGTAGACTGTGATGATTTGCATCTTAACTGCAGTTTTTGCTGTGGCCATTATGATGGGTCCCACCCTCCTTGCTAGACTTTTTAAAATATATTTTACAGTGCCTTGGAAAAGTATTCATACCCCTTGAAACTTTCCACATTTTGTCATGTTACAATCAAAAACGTAAATGTATTTTATTGGGATTTTATATGATAGACCAACACAAAGTGGCACATAATTGTGACGTGGAAGGAAAATGATACAGTAAATGTTTTTCAAAATTTTTACAAATGAATATATGAAAAGTGTGGCATGCATTTGTATTCAGCCCCCCCTTACTCTGATGCCCCTAACTAAAATCTAGTGGAACCAATTGTCTTCAGAACTCACTTAATTAGTAAATAGAGTCCACCTGTGTGTAATGTAATAATCTCAGTATAAATACAGCTGTTCTGTGAAGCCCTCAGAGGTTTGTTAGAGAACCTTAGTGAACAAACATCATCATGAAGGCCACGGAACACACCAGACAGGTCAGGGATAAAGTTGTGGAGAAGTGTAAAGCGGGGTTAGGTTATGAACAAATATCCCAAGCTTTGAACATCTCACGGAGCACTGTTCAATCCATCATCTGATAATGGAAAGAGTATGGCACAACTGCAAACCTACCAAGACATGGCTGTCCACCTAAACTGACAGGCCGGGCAAGGAGAGCATTTATCAGAGAAGCAGCCAAGAGGCCCATGGTAACTCTGGGGGAGCTGCAGAGATCCACAGCTCAGGTGGGAGAATCTGTCCACAGGACAACTATTAGTCGTGTACTCCACAAATCTGACCTTTATGGAAGAGTGGCAAGAAGAAAGTCATTGTTGAAAGAAAGCCATAAGAAGCCCCATTTGCAGTTTGCAAGAAGCCATGTGGGGGACACAGCAAACATGTGAAAGAAGGTTCTCTGGTCAGATGAGACCAAAATTTAACCTTTTGGCCTAAAAGCAAAACGTTATGTGTAGCGGAAAACTAACACTGCACATCACCCTGAACATACCATCCCCACTGTGAAACATGGTGGTGGCAGCATCATGTTGTGGGGATGCTTTTTCTTCAGCAGGGACAGGGAAGCTGGTCAGAGTTGATGGGAAGATGGATGGAGCCAAATACAGGGCAATCTTAGAAGAAAACCTGTTAGAGTCTGCAAAAGACTTGAGACTGGGACAGAGGTTCACCTTCCAGCAGGACAACGACCCTAAACATACAGCCAGAGCTACAATGGAATGGTTTAGATCAAAGCATATTCATGTGTTAGAATGACCCAGTCAAAGTTCAGATCTAAACCCAATTGAAAATCTGTGGCGAGACTTGAAAATTGCTGTTCACAGACGCTCTCCATCCAATCTGACAGAGCTTGAGATATTTTGCAAAGAAGAATGAGCAAAAATGTCACTCTCTAGATGTACAAAGCTGGTAGAGACATCCCCAAAAAGACTTACAGCTGTAATTGCAGCAAAAGGTGGTTCTACAAAGTATTGACTGAATACAAATGAACGCCACACTTTTCACATATTTATTTGTAAAATAATTTGAAAACCATTTATCATGTTCCTTCCACTTCACAATTATGTGCCACTTTGTGTTGGTCTATCACAGGGGTCTTCAAACTGCGGCCCTCCAGGTGTTCAGGAACTACAATTCCCATCATGCCTAGTCATGTCTGTGAATGTCAGAGTTTTACAATGCCTCATGGGATGTGTAGTTCTGCAACAGCTGGTGGGCCGTAGTTTGAGGATCCCTGGTCTATCACATAAAATCCCAATAAAATACATTTATGTTTTTGATTGTAACATGACAAAATGTGGAACATTTCAAGGGGTATGAATACTTTTTCGAGGCACTGTATATTACAGATAATTTAACAGAACTAGCTGAAACACACAAAGGTGGAAGAGAACTTCCAAAACTCTCTGATGGACAGGAACAAGTATCCAACACCTATAAGAAGCCAGGGGCTGCTAAGCCCACCAGACTCTGCCTATAATATAAATATGGTAATTTTTGTTGGGTGGGCTACTACACCTCTTGATATCCAATTGCTGGCTCAATCACAGATACACCGGCTGGAAATACCTAAATGTTCACTAGATGGCAATGCAGCATAAAAAGTCATATAAAACTACACTATATTACCAAAAGTATTGGGATACCTGCCTTGACACGCACATGAACTTTAATGGCTTCCCAGTCTTTTGCCCTGTACACACGGTCGGACATTGGTCGGACATTCCGACAACAAAATCCAACGGATTTTGGGCCAAACTTGTCTTGCATACACACGGTCGCACAAAGTTGTCGGAAAATCTGATCGTTCTGAACGCGGTGACGTAAAACACGTACGTCGGGACTATAAACGGGGCAGTAGCCAATAGCTTTCATCTCTTAATTTATTCTGAGCATGCGTGGCACTTTGTGCGTCGGATTTGTGTACATACGATTGGAATTTAAACGATTGGATTTTGTTGTCGGAAAATTTTATATCCTGTCCTCAAACTTTGTGTGTCGGAAATTCTGACGGAAAGTCCGATGGACCCCACACACGATTGGAATTTCCGACAACACAATCCGATCACACTTTTTCCATTGTAAAATCCGACCGTGTGTACGGGGCGTTAGTCTGTAGGATTCAATATTTAGTTGGCCCACCCTTTGCAGCTATAACAGCTTCAACTCTTTTGGGAAGGCTGTCCACAAGGTTTTCGGAGTGTGTCTATGGGAATGTTTGGCCATTCTTCCAGAAGTGCATTTGTGAGGTCAGGCACTGATTTGGACGAGAAGGCCTGGCTTGCAGTCTCAGCTCTAATTCATCCCAAAGGTGTTCTATCAGGATGAGGTCAGGACTCTGTGCAGGCCAACCAAGTTCCTCGACCCCAAACTCGTTCAGCCATGTCTTTATGGACCTTGCTTTGTGCACTGGTGCAGTCATGTTGGAACAGGAAGGGGCCATCCCCAAACTTTTCCCACAAAGTTGGGAGCATGAAATTGTCCAAAATGTCTTGGTATGCTGACACCTTAAGAGTTCCCTTCACTGGAAGGGGCCAAGCCCAACCCCTGACAAACAACCCCACACCATAATCCCCCTAGTACATCAGCCTTCCTGGGGATTCACAAGGGAGGAGACTGCCACAGGTGGCACGCTTTCAAAGGACTGCGCTGTGTTTAACCCTTTATCCCTTGTCCTGGCAGATCTTTGGTGCAGCACCCGGGTGGGCTGGTAGACAACAGCCAGGAGGGCTGGTAGTACCTGCAGGCGATGGATCTGGGAGCAGTTCTACAAGAGGAGAGGAGATACTCCTGCATGCAGTTTTGCAACATTTTGTGCTTTTTTCCAAAGGGGGCTGAGAGCTCTATGTCTGTAAGGGACTTTGCCACTGATCCAAGAGACTGAGTGTTTCTAGCAAAGAGAGCATGTGGACTAATCTGTGGAAGGGTTACAACCTCTGACAGAGATAGTAATAGTCAGGGCTTTTTTTCCCCCTCAAAGAATAGGTGCATGAACCCCCCCTTCTGACGCACCCCTCGCGTCTGCCCCCTACTCCCCTCTGAGCACCATCCATTGGTTCCCATTCCTACCCACCTCCCAGTACAGCCCCTTTAGAGAATACAGAACCAAGTATCATTTTGTGCTACTAAATAATTTGTGTATAATTTGATAGACCCCACCCCAGCAAAAGCATGCCCCACCAGTAACAATAGACCCCACCCCAGCAACAAAGAATCCTCCACACAACAATAGACCCTCCAGCAACAATAGATCCCCTACACAACAATAGACCTCCCCCAGCAACAAAATACCAACCCAGCATCAATAGACCCTCCAGCAGCCAGCAACAATAGACCTCCCCCTCAACAGTAGATTCCTCCCAGCAACAATTGACCCCCCAGCAACATTTAACCCCCACACAAAAATAGATCCCCACCAGCGACATTAGATCCCCCAGCAGCTAGCATCAATAGACCCTCCAGCACCCCTTGCCATAAAATACATTCAGTGCTGGAGGTGCTGGAACTGCGTTCCCCCGCGTTCCCACTAAAAAAAAAATAATAGTAATGGTAAGAGTTAGCCATATTCAATTCCAAGCAGCTTATTCAAGTGTAATTTGAGTGTTTTAATGACCGAAGAAGCTACCCGGTTGTGAAGTGAAATGTCTTAACATTACAGAACATGACTACATTTTTAATAAATAAAGTGACCTTTATTAGTACAGAGCAGATACAGTACAGCAAAATACACAATTAGTTTTATATTTGTTGAAGAAACAGTGCAAACATTCATTTTTAAATGCGTCATTGGAAAAACACAGATAAAGAAAACTAACTAACTGTGCTATCAAATGTTTATAGTATAGGAAAAAAAGTATTTGTACATGTGTTACACCCATCAATCCTTACTGCTTTGATAAGGATTGATCGGTTTGCTAATGCTTTGCTACTACTCTATATTAAATATAACAATACACATGTCAAACTGACTTGAGTGTCTATGCTTTTTTCCCATACCAACACACAAGAGGGCAAAACTAGGGATGAGCTTCGAGTCGAACCCATGTTCGACTCGAACGTCGCATGTTCGACCGTTTGTCGAATTTCGACCGTTATGGGCCGTTCGTGCCAAATTCGAGTGGCGCGTCACGGCCCATAATTCACTGCGGCATCGCAGTGCATTGCTCGCTGATGATTGGCCAAGCATGCACTATGACCCGCATGCTTGGCCAATCACAGCGCCATCTGTACAGAGAGCCGTAATTGGCCAAAGCCAGGGTGGCTTTGGCCAATTATGGCTCGGGGGGTTTAGTACACGCCCCACACTATATAAGGCTGCCTGCATGTCGGCCCTGTGTAGTGTGTTCCGGCGTGCAGGCAGCCGGCGAGAGAGATAGACAGAGAGACAGTGTCATTTGATTTAAGTTAGATAGAGTAGGCAGGCGAGTCAGTTAGCTGCACTCACAGTGTATTGTGTATATATATGTGTTGTGTGCAGGGCCGTCTTTAATTTTGATTGGGCCCTGGGCAAACATTTTCTTGGGGCCCCCCCTCCATTCTGAGACATACAAAAAATAGCAGGTAGACTCAAAATCAGTTTACTGCAGCAGATCACGCAGCGATTGCAATTGTTTGCCAGAGGTTACAGCCTATCCTTACCGCTCACTGTCTGGTTTCTAGAGGTTACAACACATAATTTCTGCTTGCCGATTGGTTGCTAGAGGTTGTACATTATTAGCGCTCACTAATTGGTTGCTAGGGGTTACAGCACATCATTAGCACTTACTGATTGGTTGCTAGAGATATAAAGCAGATCACTACTGTTTGCTGATTGGTTGCTAGAGGTTCATGCACATCATTACCTCTCACTGAGCAGTGGAGCAATCCCAAATAATTGAGCAAGTAAAGGAGCACATTAATACACATACTACAGGAGAGGTTCAGAGACTGCGGACATACTGCGGGAGACAATCAGAGGCTGCGGACATACTGCAGGAGACAATCAGAGACTGCGGACATACTGCAGGAGATTACCAGAGACTGTGGACATACTGCAGGAGACAATCAGAGGCTGCGGACAAACTGCAGGAGACAATCAGAGACTGCAGACATACTGCAGGAGATTACCAGAGACTGCGGACATACTGCAGGAGACACTCAGAGACTGTGTAAATACTGCAGGAGACAATCAGAGACTGCGGACATACTGCAGGAGACACTCAGAGGCTGCGGACATACTGCAGGAGACACTCAGAGACAATCAGAGACTGAGGACATATTGCAGGAGACAATCAGAGACTGCGGACATACTGCAGGAGACAATCAGAGACTGCGGACATACTGCAGGAGACAATCAGAGACTGCGGACATACTGCAGGAGACAATCAGAGACTTCTGTATTTTGTCAGTTTGTTCCCCCTGTCTGTGGACGCGGCAGATCCAACTTCACAGGTGGTCGGCGTCATTTTTATCATAACAGTACTGCATTGGGTCATTACCCTGCTACCTGTCAATATGTGTTCATGTCAATAAATTGTTTAATTTTTCTACTCAAACCTGGTCACTGCTTCTCCATTTAGCCCTGCTTTTCTTTTTTCCCCACCTGTTTGGGATACTTTTTACTGACAATCAGAGACTGCGGACATACTGCAGGAGACAATCAGAGACTGCGGACATACTGCAGGAGACAATCAGAGACTGCGGACATACTGCAGGAGACAATCAGAGACTGCGGACATACTGCAGGAGACAATCAGAGACTGCGGACATACTGCAGGAGACAATCAGAGACTGCGGACATACTGCAGGAGACAATCAGAGACTGTGTAAATACTGCAGGAGACAATCAGAGACTGCGGACATACTGCAGGAGACAATCAGAGACTGCGGACATACTGCAGGAGACAATCAGAGACTGCGGACATACTGCAGGAGACAATCAGAGACTGCGGACATACTGCAGGAGACAATCAGAGACTGCGGACATACTGCAGGAGACAATCAGAGACTGTGTAAATACTGCAGGAGACAATCAGAGACTGCGGACATACTGCAGGAGACAATCAGAGACTGCGGACATACTGCAGGAGACAATCAGAGACTGTGTAAATACTGCAGGAGACAATCAGAGACTGCGGACATACTGCAGGAGACAATCAGAGGCTGCGGACATTATACAGGGGATGGTCAGAGAACTTTCAGCAATGCACAGCTTTACAGTTAAATAACACAGCTCAGGGTTTAAACAGTCAGGCATTTTATGGTTGTAAGGACATACCTGGCCAGTCAAACTCACTACATACATTCAGGACTGTGGGCGGGGCTTCCACTCTCTGCTCTCACTAAAGCTGCTGGGAGCTCCAATGATGCTTTGTTGGGGGGCCCACATCACCCGTGAATGGTCTCCCCGATCACAGCTTTGCAGAGCGCACAGAGGACACGGGAGGATGTATTCCACGCTAGCCAGCTGAGAGGGGCGGGGCCGGGAGCTCCACTGACGCTCTGACCCCGCCCACGTGCAGCCTGTGTACTGGGGATAGAGCGCCTGTATTGAGAGCCAGTGATCGGAGTGGGAGTGTCATTGGAGCTCCCGGCCCCTCTGTATTCACCAGCCAGTATAGAGGGGGCGGGGCCGGAAGCTCCACTGACACTCGCACTCCGATCACTGGCTCTCACTACAGAAGCTCTTTTCCGAGTACACAGGCTGCACGTGGGCGGGGTCAGAGCGTCAGTGGAGCTCCCGGCCCCGCCCCCTCTCAGCTGGATAGCGAGGAATACATCCTCCCGTGTCCTCTGTGCGCTCTGCAAAGCTGTGATCGGGGCCCCAATTCACGGCTAGCGCGGGCCCCCCAACAAAGATTGGGCCCAGGGCAAGTGCCCCGTTTGCCCTGCGCTAAAGACGGCCCTGGTTGTGTGTGTGTGTGTGTTTATATATATATATATATATATATGTATATATAAATATACACACTGTATTCAGTTTAGTTAGATCCGTTCCTGTTATTCTCTTCCTACTGACAGTTTTTACAGTATTTACAGCTACCTGGAGAAAATTGCTGATGTTCTTCTGATCCTATTAGTCCTATTAGCTACAGTATTTACAGTTAGTGTAGTGCGTCCTCTGCACAGTATGCACCTAAAGCTACCTGAAGAAAATTGGTGGTGTTCTTCTGATCCTTTTAGTACCGCAGGCAGCTGCAGTATTTACAAGTTAGTTTAGTGCGTTCTCTGCACAGTGTGCACCTAAAGCTACCTGAAGAAAATTGGTGGTGTTCTTCCAATCCTATTAGTAGTGCAGGCAGCTACAGTATTTACAAATTAGTGTAGTGCGTCCTCTGCACAGTGTGCACCTAAAGCTACCTGAAGACAATTTCTGTTGTTCTGGTCCTATTAATACCAGAGGCAGGCAGCTACAGTATTTACAGTTAGTGTACTGTGTCCTCTGCACAGTGTGCACCTAAAGCTACCTGAAGAAAATTGGTGGTGTTCTTCTGATCCTAATAATACCACAGGCAGGCAGCTACAGTATTTACAGTTAGTGTACTGTGTCCTCTGCACACTGTGCACCTAAAGCTACCTGAAGACAATTGCTGTTGTTCTGCTCCTATTAATACCACAGGCAGGCAGCTACAGTATTTACAGTTAGTGTACTGTGTCCTTTGCACAGTGTGCACCTAAAGCTACCTGAAGACAATTGCTGTTGTCCTGCTCCTATTAATACCACAGGCAGGCAGCTGCAGTATTTACCGATAGTGTACTGTGTCCTCTGCACAGTGTGCACCTAAAGCTACCTGAAGAATATTGCTGGTGTTCTCATACTAATAATACTACAGGCAGGCAGTTGATTCTGCTAGCTGCAGTATATATATATATATATATATATATATATATATATATATATATATATATATATATATATACATCCCAGCTTTGTGCAGCTACATCTCACTGCAGGCCATTAGTATGTCAGGAAGGCCAACAGGGAGAGGCAGACAGTCACAAGCCAATAAAAGAGGGCAAGCAGGCTCTGTGTCTAGAGGCAACAGTGCTGGTCGTGGAGACGGTGCATCCTCATCAGCACGTGGCCGTGGGACACGCTTGTCCTTTTCTTGGGCAGCTGGCCGAGTTGAGCCGCAACATGCGGAAGACTTGGTAGAGTGGATGACCAAGCCGTCCTCATCCTCCTCATCCTCTCTCACCCAGGCTCAGGGTACTTTGTCTGGCAAAGCAGCTGCCAACGCGGCCTCTTCCCTCGGCTCAATGGCATCAGTGACTCCTTCCCTAGCCCCACCATGTCCTCCTGAGGAGTCCCCCGAACTGTTTGACCACAGTGTTGGGTACATGCTCCAGGAGGATGCCCAGCGTTTTGAAGGCTCCAATAATGGTACCCAGCTAGAAGAAAGGCAGTAATGTGAACCCAGAGAGAGGGGGTGCCCAAGAAGGACAGCAATCTGGCAGTCATGTTCTCCCAGCTGCAGCATACTGCCAGCTTTGCTCCAGTAATGAGGAGGGAGGGGATAGTGAGGTCACTGACTCCACGTGGGTGCCTGATAGGAGAGAGGAGGAGGCACATCTCCAACAAGGCAGGATGCCCTCCAGGGGTAAGCTTAAGGGCAGCACACCGACTGAATCACACCGCAGAGCTCCGCATGTGCAGGGCGCTGCTGTCTCTGCGTGTTATTCCAAAAGTTCTTTGGTGTGGGCCTTTTTTGAGACGAGTGCATCAGATCCCACCGCTGCTATTTGCAACATATGTCTCAAGCGTATCTCGCGTGGCCAAAACATCACCCGCTTGGGCACCACATGCTTGACCAGACATATGTCCACCTGCCATGCAGTTCATTGGCAAGCGTACCTAAAAGACCCACACCAAAGATCAAAGCAGACCTCTCCTTGCTCCTCATCAGCTGGGATCTCCAACCCCACTATACCGTCAGTCCTCTCTGAAACCTGCACTGAGAGGAATGAAGGTGTAGAATTAGGTGTGTCACAGCCAAGTACTTGCGGGCAATGTTCTATCGGTACACCGACCTCAGATTGTACCAGGCAAATTTCCCTGCCCCAGCTGCTGCACCGTCGAAAGAAGTTCGCTCCCAGCTATCCACATTCCCAGCAGTTGAATGCTAGCTTGGCTAAATAGGGCAGGCCCCTACTTTCAAACATCCAACTTACAAATGACTCCTACTTGCAAACGGAAGGAGACAACAGGAAGTGAGATGAAATCTACCCCTAGGAAGGGAAATTCTCTCCTGTAAGAGTTAATATGGAAAAAAACGTGTCTCCTCTCCACCGATGCTTTATTGCCAATCGTTGTTTCACTAAAAACCCCAAATTTTCAAAAAACATTTGTCATTGCGACAGAAAGTGAGGTGAAATCTTCTGAAGAGGTGCGCAGACAGCAAAACAAATGTTACAGAGGTGATAACCCTTCCCTATGTTTTCCAAAAAGCTTAAAAATAGATTTTTTTGCTGGAGCTACACTTTAAAAATGTACTAGTTCAAAATTACAAACAGATTCTACTTAACAACAAACCTACAGTCCCTGTCTTGTTTGCACATCCTGTATACTGCTGTTCAGAGTATATAGGGCCTGGGGGCCCCACGCCTTTCCTTTTTTTAATTTGGGTGCAGGGTTCCCCTTAATTTCCATACAAGACCCAAAGGGCCTGGTAATGGACTGGGGGGGGGGGGGGGGGTACCCATGCCTTTTGTCTCACTGATTTTCATCCATATTGCCAGGACCCGACATTACATTAAACCCGCAAGCAGTTTTAAATGACTTTTATTCCTTTAGAAATGTCATTTTGTGCAGGGACTGTTCTAAGCACGGGAAACACGCGCCACTTTACAGGCATACAATAGACACCCCCCAGGTACGATATTTAAAGGTATATTTCACTTTTTTTTTCACTTTAAGCATTATTAAAATCACTGCTCCTGAAAAAACGGCCGTTTTTAAAACTTTTTTTTGCATTGATACATGTCCCCTGGGGCAGGACCCGGGTCCCCAAACACTTTTTAGGACAATAACTTGCATATTAGCCTTTAAAATTAGCACTTTTGATTTTGAACGTTCGAGTCCCATAGACTTTAATGGGGTTCTAAAGTTCGCGCAAACTTTCGGTCCGTTCGCAGGTTCTGGTGCGAACCGAACCGGGGGGTGTTCGGCTCATCTCTAGGTAAAACAATACGGAAATGAAGATTTGCATGCATGGATTGTTGTTTTCCTAGGACATGGTGCAGTTTGTTACCACCCATGGTGACCATAGTTTACAATTATGTTTGGGCTGCCCCTAGCCTCGTAGGTTGATCAATATAAAGGTTCGAGCCAGCGTCTGCCAGTAAAAGAAGATATTGGGTCCATCCAATTATTCAAAATAGGGAAGAGAGAGGCCAGTTCAGGATCCTCTACAATGATCTCAGGCAGCATGAGGAGAAGTTCTTCAACTATTCCCGGATGTCAGTAAATAGGTTAGTACCTGTACCCTTCTTCCTTCTCCTCCTCCCTCCTTCTTACTATCTATCACTGACATGCATCCTACTGACCACCAATCCCACTGACCACCAACGTAAGGGCATGCATCCCCCTGACCACCAATGCCACTGACCACCAACGCCACTGATCACCAATGCCACTGACCACCAACGCCACTGACCACCAATCCCACTGACCACCAATCCCACTGACCACCAACCCCACTGCCCACCAACGCCACTGACCACCAATGCCACTGACCACCAATCCCACTGACCACCAACCCCACTGACCACCAATCTTACTGACCACCAATCCCACTGACCACCAATCCCACTGACCACCAATCCTACTTTTGATCGCTTTTCTCCTTTTACTAGAACTCTTTCCTATTACCATTTTATTTGATTTTGTGTATGGGCTTTAGCCTGTCACTTACATTGAATTTGTGGTTTTATTCCTTAGTTTCGATGAATTGCTTCGGCTGCTTGGTACACGTTTGGAGTATCAGAACACCACCTTTCGGAATAGTGTGAAGCCAGCGGAAAGGTTGCTTGTTACATTAAGGTAAATTTTATAGATATACTTTGTGTGTGAAATTTTATGCTATGCACCATAGTAAGCTATAGTAAGGAATGCAAAGAATGCAGACAGATATGACAACAAAATTGTGTTCCAAAAAAAGTATTTATTTTTTTATTTTAAAAAACGTAATACGTAATTTTTTTGGATTACATACTTAGCATGAAATATTTTGGAAACAATCCAACTCCCTGTGACTCTCTGACCTCGTCTGACTCTCTAGCACTCTAACTTCCCCTGACTCTCTAACTCACTCTGACTCCCTTACTTCCCCTGACTCTCTAACTCCCTCTGACTCTCTGACCTCCTCTGACTCTCTAACTTCCCCTGACTCTCTAACTCACTCTGACTCTCTTACTTCCTCTGACTCTCTAACCTCCTCTGACTCTCTAACCTCCTCTGACTCTCTTACTTCCTCTGACTCTCTAACTTCCCCTGACTCTCTTAATTCCTCTGACTGTCTTGCTTCCTCTGACTGTCTAGCTTGAACGTAACTGAACTTTAATATTAAGTTACAAAACTTTAGTAACTCAAACTCTATCTCTCCAACTTATCCTCCCTGTCATCTCCAACTCTCTCATCCTCCCTCCCTCGCATCTTCATCTCCACTTTCCCCCTAATCTTTTTTCTCTATATCTCTATTTCCCTGAGCCATTCAAAATATGATAGCATTTTGGAAATACACTATTCAAAATTATAAAAAATAATTTAACAAAAACATAACGCTAACAAAAAAAGTATCAATTTTCAACATGAAATTGGTAGCGGCATTAGCAGGTAGTCATCTACAAATTCAAAAAACTTGGTGAACTATGTTCATCAGGCTTGGTTAAATCATGCCGTTGTAGTGTTGCTGTGGAAGAGCTTGGTGGAGTTAGCTGCAAGGCTTCACCTTGTGTTGAAGGATATTTCCTCAATAACACAGGTGGGGATATCTCGTTATCTGGTGGTACACTTGGGGACCCATATTGTCAATAGGGTGTAGGCATGTTTGAGGCTACTTCAAGCGATCGATTGTGATATGGATAATGACTTGGAATTGTCGGTTTCTGCTGTTCCATTGGTCTTGTTACAGGTGGAAATTGATTTGCCACGGACGGTGTTTGCTCGTAGAACTGTACTGGTCTGTTTTGTGTCGGGACATGGTAAGATGTCGAGTCAAGTGGTCTCATATCCATTTGTCTGCCGATATCCGTGGTTCTACTTGGGGGTGAAATTACTGAGGCAACAGGTGAAGGAATAGGATATGGGATTCGTGATCTGGGGGTCTCATAAATGCTAGAGGGTTCTGCAAAACTAGAGGGATAAGGGTTTGGTGCAGTGTTTGAGGCAGAAGAAATGGGAGTAAATATTTGAGGACTAGGAATGTTGTGCATTGGCACAGAAACATGGCGTGGCACAGTGAATGAATGGATGCAATGTTGCACTGCAATCCTCATATTAAAGTAATGGTCTGGCAAGACCTCTTTGAGAAGCGGCACCAGACTAATGGCAAACATAGTGTGAGGGCATCGCTGGGCATCGATTTGTTCAGTGAAACAATGAATGTTTAGTAATTTATTGGTCTGGTCCTGGTCTTCAACCTGTTCTGCTGCCCTGCTGCTTTTCTTCCTGCGGGAAGCAGATGCTTGCCTTTGCCTTCTGCTGGACAGTGTCGAAACATCCGTATCCTCATTATCCCGCTCCTGAGCAGAGGACTCATGTACCTCGATCAGCTCACCCTGGAGCTCCATAGATGAATCCTCCTGATTTGTGCAAGCAAATGATACTCCTTCATCATCCACAACGCTAGGAGCATGCGCCTCCTCCCCCTCCTCCTCCTCCTCCTCCCAACTTGCTTCCGTGCTGCAATACAAAAAATTTAAATTGGAACTCTGTTATGAAATAAAAAGTATAGCTGATAGGGGGAGAAGTAAAGGTTAGGGTTAGGACTGGTTAATTAGATAGAGATGGTAGAGTGACCGATTCATGTATCATAACTTACTTCCTCAATTCTAGTACTGGCTTCAAAATATCCATATATCTGGCGAAGGCATAGGGGCGCTTTGGGGGGGCACCAGACCCACTCCTTGATTCACGCTGCAGTCTCTGGTGTCTCTGAAGTGTGTTCTTGAGGCTCCTCCCCCTAGTGCGTATGAGTCCTTCTGTAATAAAAAAAAAAACATAACTAATTTATTTTATATTTTTTCAGGTACCTAGCAGCTGGAAATTCATTTGCCAGCTTACACTATGAGTTCAAATTGGGAAAATCTACGGTGAGCACAATTGTGCGTGACACCTGCATCGCCATCTGGGAGGTCCTAAGAGATGTGGTCATGAGAAAACCAAACAAAGAGGAATGGAACTCCAAAGCTGAGTTGTTTTGGGAGCTCTGCAACTTCCCTAACTGTGTTGGTGCCATAGACGGCAAGCACATCAGAATTGTGAGGCCAGTCGGTAGTGGGACAAAATTTTTGAATTATAAAAAATATTTTTCTTTCGTTCTTCTGGCAGTGGCTGATGCAAACTACTCGTTCACCTACATCGACATTGGTTCTTATGGGAGCAGTTCTGACTCCAGCATTTTTTCCCACTCTAGTTTTGGAAGAATGATTTGGGAGAACGCACTAGACCTCCCAAACGTTCGACCACTCCCTGGAACATCAGAACCCTCTCTCCCTTTACTATTTGTCGGTGATGAGGCTTTCGCTCTTTCAGAAAAAATGCTCAGGCCATATGCTAACCGGTCACTGTCTAACGGCTAACAAGAGCACGAAGAGTTGTGGAGTGTACTTTCGGAATCCTGGCAAACAAATGGCGTTTTCTTCACACGCCAATAACTTTAAACATGGAAAACGCCATAATTGTCGTAAAAGCTGCCTGTGCACTCCACAATTTTGTCCGCGAAAGAGATGGATACCTTTTCAAGGACTCTTTAATGGATGAGATGGAAGGCGCAGATTGGACACATACAAGGGGCAATTACAGAGGGGCCAGCATACGTGAGAAATTTACTGACTTCTTTATGAGTCCTGCCGGTCAGGTATCATGGCAGCTTGATGCCATTTAATAAAGACCAATAACTGTCAATGCTGCATCGTCTACTATCTGTACTTTTTTCTATAAATGTAATAAAGTTTTATTGTTCGACGGTGTGTCCATCTATTTTTTGCACTTTCTGTGTCAACATACAGAGCATGCAATATCATTCCACAACATTGGTGGTCAGTGGGATTGGTGGTCAGTGGCATTGGTGGTCAGTGGCATTGGTGGTCAGTGGGATTGGTGGTCAGTGGGGTTGGTGGTCAGTGGGATTGGTGGTCAGTCGGATTGGTGGTCAGTGGGGTTGGTGGTCAGTGGCGTTGGTGGTCAGTGGGATTGGTGGTCAGTGGAATTGGTGGTCAGTGGCATTGGTGGTCAGTGGCATTGGTGGTCAGTGGGATTGGTGGTCAGTGGCGTTGGTGGTCAGTGGCATTGGTAGTCAGTGGCGTTGGTGGTCAGTGGGATTGGTGGTCAGTGGGATTGGTGGTCAGTGGGATTGGTGGTCAGTGGGGTTGGTGTTCAGTGGCATTGGTGGTCAGTGGGATTGGTGGTCAGTGGGATTGGTGGTCAGTGGCATTGGTGGTCAGTGGTGTTGGTGGTCAGTGAGATTGGTGGTCAGTGGCATTGGTGGTCAGTGGGATTGGTGGTCAGTGGCGTTGGTGGTCAGTGGGATTGGTGGTCAGTGGGATTGGTGGTCAGTGGCATTGGTGGTCAGTGGCATTGGTGGTCAGTGGGATTGGTGGTAGTGGCATTGGTGGTCAGTGGCATTGGTGGTCAGTGGGATGCATGCCCTTACATTGGGGGTCAGTGGGATGAATAAATAGAAATATACTTACGCTGATGTTTGCGAACCTGAGGTGTGAAGTCATCCCAGTCTGCATACAGACTTTTACAAATTTCATCCCAGCCTTTGCTCTTCCAGGCATTGTTTTTGTATTCTTCAATCCGGCTGTCCCATATATAAGGCCTGTCACGGACAAGTCTGATGAGCTTCTCATTATCAATGGTGTTCCGACGCCTGGGGGCCATCTTGACTGCTTACAGATGGACATGAGACAGGAAGTGAGGGGGCAGAACTGAGTTGAACTGAACTGTTAAAAGGAGGAGCTGGAGGTTAAGAATTCGCACATATCTGAACCAACAATGCGCTTCCAGAACGATTTACATTGATGTCTATGGAGACTAAATTCGCACCGGCACTTAGGCTACACAGTACACACGATCGGATTTTCCGACAACGGTGGATTTTTTTCCGAAGGATATTGGCTCAAACTTGTTTTGCATACACACGGTCACACAAATGATGTCGGATATTCGGAACGTCAAGAATGTACAACACATACGACGAGCCGAGAAAAATGAAGGTCAATAGCCAGTGCGGCACTTCTGCTTGATTCTGAGCATGCGTGGAACTTTTGTGAGTCGAAATTGTGTACACACGCTCAGAATTTCCGACAACAAGTCTTGTTGTCGGAAAATTTGAGAACCTGCTCTCAAACATTTGTTTGCGGAAATTCCGACAACAAATGTTCTATGGAGCTGACACACGGTCGGACTTTCTGACAACAAGCTCACATCCAACATTTGTTGTTGGAAAATCCTATCGCGTGTACGGCGGCCCATAAGTCCGTCTTAGTCCTAGTGTTAATCCTTTCTTTTTTTTTTTTTTTTAGCACTGATCACTGCAATAATGTCACCGGTCCTCACTTGGTGTCACTTGGGGGTCAGATTTGTCCGCCGCACAGTCCCGATAAAAATCGCAGATCGCCACCATTACCAGTAAAAACAATACAAAATAAATAAAAGTCCATAAATCTATCCCATAATTTGTAGACGCTATAACTTTTGCGCAAACCAATCAATATACGCTTATTGTGATTTTTTTTTTTTTTTTACCAAAAAATATGTAGTACAATACATATTGGCCTAAACTGGTGAATAAATTTGTTTTTTTTATATATTTTTTTGGGATATGTATGATAGCAGAAAGTAAAAGATATCGTTTTTTTTTTTTTTCAGTGTCAGTCTTTTTTTGTTTATAGCGCAAAAAAATAAAAACGCAGAGGTGATCAAAGAGAAAGTTCTATTTGTGGGAAAAAAAAAAAAGAACATCAATTTTGTTTGGGTACAACGTTGCATGACCGCGCAATTGTCAGTTAAAGCGACACAGTGCCATATCACAAAAAATGGCCTGGTCATTAAGGGGGTAAATCCTTCCGGGGCTGAAGTGGTTAAATAGGATTTTTTTTTTTCTTTAGAAATGTCAGTTTTGCTGTAGCATGTTCTGTATATGCTACAAAAGTGCCACTTTACAGGCACATTAAGGAGGCCCCCAAGGCACGATATTTAAAGGAATTTTTCATTGTCATTGTTGCACTTTAAGCACCATTAAAATCACTCCTCCTGAAAAAAACAATCTTTTTTTTTTTTTTTAATGATACATGTTCCCCAGGGCAGTACCCAGACCCCCATACCCCTTTTATGGCCAATTACTTACATATAAGCCTTCAAAACGAGCACTTTTGATTTTTCCTGTTTGGCTCCGATAGACTTCAATGGGGTTCGCTGTTCGGGTTAGAATATTTCCCCTGTTACGGAGTTCTGCTGCAAACCAAACTGGTGGGTGTTCAGCCCAACCCTACTTTTGACTGACTCACTAAGATTAGTCTTGAATTTTATCCCTGCTAGTTAGAGGTCATGTTCCCGTGTTCTTGATCTTAGCGTCATATTGAAAATACTGCCCTTCTGAAACTTATTCAAACCCTTAATATATTTAACAGTTCAACTTTCAACCATGTCTCCCCTAAGGGTCCTTTCACACTGGGGCGATTTGCAGGTGCTATTGCGCTAATAATAGCGCCTGCAAACCGACCTGAAAGTGCCGCTGCTTTGATTCCAGTGTAAAAGCCCCGAGGGCTTTCACACTGGACCGGTGCGCTAGCAGGTCAGTAAAAAAGTCCTGCTAGCAGCATCTTCGGAGCGGTGAAGGAGCGGAGTGTATACCGCTCCTTTACCGCTCCTGCCCATTGAAATCAATGGGACAGCACGGCTATACCGCCGGCAAAGCGCCTCTGCAGAGGCACTTTACGGTGGTTTTTAACCTTTCCTCTGCCGCTAGCGGGGGATAAAACCGCCCCGCTAGCGGCCAAATACCGACGGTAAAGCGCCGCTTATGATAGCGGCGCTTTACCGCCGACGCCCCCCCCGCCTCAGTGTGAAAGGGCCCTTACCCTTTTTTCCTCTAGAATGTACGTCATAAATTCCTGAAGTCTCTTCTGATATGTTGTATCCCCCCCAGACCTTTCACCTCTTTTGTTGCTTGTCTCTGATCTTGTTCTATTTTATCAATGTAGTCTAACGAAGGATCTATATAGAGGAATCAGGATCTCCTTCCTCCTGTTGAGGATTCTCTATATAAAGATCTTTTCAGAGGAATCAGGATCTCCTTCCTCCTGCTGGTAATTTCTATATTGATAATTAATGATCTATGTAGGGGAATCAGGATCTCCTTCTTCCTGCTAGCAATTTCTATATTGATAATTAATGATCTATGTAGGGGAATCAGGATCTCCTTCTTCCTGCTAGCAATTTCTATATTGATAATTAATGATCTATGTAGGGGAATCAGGATCTCCTTCTTCCTGCTAGCAATTTCTATATTGATAATTAATGATCTATGTAGGGGAATCAGGATCTCCTTCTTCCTGCTAGCAATTTCTATATTGATAATTAATGATCTATGTAGGGGAATCAGGATCTCCTTCTTCCTGCTAGCAATTTCTATATTGATAATTAATGATCTATGTAGGGGAATCAGGATCTCCTTCTTCCTGCTAGCAATTTCTATATTGATAATTAATGATCTATGTAGGGGAATCAGGATCTCCTTCTTCCTGCTAGCAATTTCTATATTGATAATTAATGATCTATGTAGGGGAATCAGGATCTCCTTCTTCCTGCTGGCAATTTCTATATTGATAATTAATGATCTATGTAGGAGAATCAGGATCTCCTTCCTCCTATTGGTAATTTCTATATTGATAATTAATGATCTATGTAGGGGAATCAGGATCTCCTTCCTCCTGCTGGTAATTTCTATATTGATAATTAATGATCTATGTAGGGGAATCAGGATCTCCTTCCTCCTGCTGGTAATTTCTATATTGATAATTAATGATCTATGTAGGGGAATCAGGATCTCCTTCTTCCTGCTAGCAATTTCTATATTGATAATTAATGATCTATGTAGGGGAATCAGGATCTCCTTCCTCCTGCTGGTAATTTCTATATTGATAATTAATGATCTATGTAGGGGAATCAGGATCTCCTTCTTCCTGCTAGCAATTTCTATATTGACAATTAATGATCTATGTAGGGGAATCAGGATCTCCTTCTTCCTGCTGGTGATCCCTCTTGTGATAACTAAAGATCTCTATGGAGGAATCAGGACCTCCTTCCTCCTGCTGTGATCTCTCCAGTGCTATAAATATCTAAATAGTGGAATCAAAACCTCATTTCTCCTACTGGTGATTCCTTTAAGCTATGCTTAGGTTCCCCTGTGTTTTAACGTCTAATGCCCCATACATGCGATCGGACTTTCTGACAACAAAACCGTGGATTTTTGTTCAAAGGATGTTGGCTCCAACTTGTCTTACATACACACGGTCACACAAATGTTGGCCAACAATTACGAACGTAGTGATGTACAAGACGTACATGATGTCGTCTCCATTACGAATGCTAGTTTAATCTCTGGCTCGCACTTGATTCCGAGCATGCGTGGACTTTTGTCTGACGGACTTGTGTACACACGATCGGAAAGTTCCGACAACAAACATTTGTTGGCGGAAAATTTGAGAACCTACTAGCCAACATTTGTTTGCGGAAAATCCGACAACAAATGTTCGATGGAACATACACGTGGTCAGACTTTCCGCCAACAAGCTCACATCCAACATTTGTTGTCAGAAAATCCGATCGTGTGTACGGGCATTAGAGTTTCAGGACTGCATATTTAACTTCATCACTAAGTTAGCAATCAGGCAAATTGTTTTTGATTTGAGATGCAAGCTGGGTTAGTTTTTCTCTAATAACTACTTTGCACACCACAGTGTCTCGAATGATGTGTCTGAAGTAAACATTTAAGGTGAAGTATTCATTTAGTGAGTCAGTTTTAATTTGGTGTACTTGGCTGCTCAATATTGAATTGTTTAGAGTCCATCTCCCATCTTTTGGTTTGATATATAGTGACGAGAATGTTGATAGGATAGTATGATGGTCAGACCATGAAATAACAATTATTACACAAGAACTTAGCAAAGGAAAATCTTGTGTGAGTAGAAAGATATAATCAATCCTTGAATACACCTTGTATGCAGGTGTAGTTTATCCTCCTCTCTGTAGGTGCTGCTGTGTGCTGACCGCTGTGCAGAGAGAATGGAGGGTGAGAGGAACATTGTTCCTCTGCAGCCTCTGTAGGTGTCACAAGGAGAGCAGTGGTCCGATTGGACACTGCAACACTGGATGATCTCAGCGGCCATCTTAAGTCAGGGCAATGCTAATAAATACCTGTGTCCCGCTGCAGTTGGTGTGCAGTTGTAAAGTGGATAGAGTAGGGATAGGATCCATGCTGGATAGGGACAGCTTATTTAGCCTAGGGAGAGGTTACTGACAAGGAGGGACTGAACAGAGCTGTTAATCTCGGGACTGCTGTGCTGGACTTAGAACCTGCATCAGTCAGAAACACCTCCACTTTGCCTAAAGTCTCCCCTCTACTCAGATGCTGCTTCGGTAATGTAAGCCTGCCAAAATGACAATCTGTTAATTGCGGAAACCTTGCCAATGTGCTGCTAACATTGCTGAAAACTCCTGTAACTGTATTCTGGTGATATTGTGCTCCTGGTATTATATTTTGTGGAACTGTTAAGTCAAGTACTTTCGAGCTGCCCATCTAAAACATAACCAAGTGATAACTGTGCCACTTTCTTTGGGTCTCTGTGTGTCATTCTTCCGCATTACCAAGTCCTTGGCCCTGCCAACAACTTGATGGGGTTGAGAAAAATTAGAGTAGTCTTGTTTCATCGGGTGTGTTTGCCTCCAGGCATCAATCAGTGAATAATGGGAAAAGAGCATGCATAGGGCAAGTGAAGAGGAATCAGAGTTTGGGGGAAAAGTTGTTTCTATTGTAGACTTCTTGTGAAGATGGAGCATTAATGAAATATTAAAGTCTTCCATAAGCATTAATGTTCCTTTGTGATTGTGTAGCACCCTCCTAGGTTGCTAGCTAGGCTAGTTCTACCTCTTGTTGCTCTCCTGTATTCAGTTGAGCAGCTTGTGATTGCTTTAGGCTGTTCTGGGCTCTGCAGGCTTCAGATTTGATTGCTCCCCCCTGTTTTCTGGAGGCTTCCAGAATATAGTGGGTTGGAAGAGCCAAATATGCAGCCTACATATTTATGTGAAGCATGTCATTGTGAATAATATATATGAATAAATAACTATATGGATAGGTATAATTAATCTTGATTTGATATCATTGACCCCTAAGGGTGGTCCATGATGTTTTGAGAGCATAATCAATAAATAATATAATATTATAATAATGATACATTTAATGCAATCAATGGACATGATTAATACACTGATTACAGATCAATATATAAATCAATAAAAATTACATATTAAACATACATAAATCACATAATAAATGACAAACAAAAGATGATAATATTATTGAAATTCATGATTGGTATAAGCTAAGCTGGGCACCCTTGGTTCACAACACGACGCGTTTCACGGCTTCTTGCCAATCATCAGGGGTAAGATGCACATGTATCCTGAAAATCAAGTAAATGAAATGACCATTAATGTATAGAATCTTCTAATGAGAAGGGAATGCCAGAGACAACCACAAGCTGAGAATACTTATAGAGTAGACCGTAAGTTATGTCCGATTCCAACAATGGGTGAGACAGTTTATTCCAGACCACCTTATAAACCCATTGCTGGAATTGGACATAACTTATGGTCTACTCAGTAAGTATTCTGACCTTGTGGTTGTCAACCAAGGGTGCCCAGCTTAGCTTATACCAATCATGAATTTCAATAATATTATCATCTTTTGTTTGTCATTTATTATGTGATTTATGTATGTTTAATACCGTATATACTCGAGTATAAGTCGAGATTTTCAGCCCTTTTTTTTGGGCTGAAAGTGCCCCCCTCGACTTATACTCGAGTCACCGCCGTCTGCCTACATGATCAGCGTATCATGCAGGCAGACAGCAGCCAGCGTGTGCTATTACCATTCGGCGGCCATTCCACTGTTCAAAAGCCGCACCTCCTCCTCATCTGTGATAGGCAGAAAATTCCATTTCCCAGCAGTCAGTGTACAGCCTATCACGGACATTCTCTCATCCTTGTCCGTGGTATGAGGATGAGAGAATGTCCGTGATAGGCTGACCGCTGACTGCTGGGAAATGGAGTGTTCTGCCTATCACGGATGAGGAGGAGGAGCAGCTTTTGAACAGTAGAATGGCCGAATTGTATTATGACACGCTGATCAGTGCAGATCGGCACACGGAGGCATGCACAGGACACAGGTAGGATGCACACATACACAGGACACATGCACACATACACATGACACATGCACACATACACAGGGACACATGCACAGAACACATACACAGGGACACATGCACAGGACACAGGTACAGCACACAGGTAGGTGACACATGCACAGGACACATGCACATATACACAGGACACATGCACAGGACACAGGGAGGTATACAGCTGCAGATGGGCATTGTTGACCCTCTTTTTCCACTTACAGTAGCTGCTGCATTTCTCACCCTCATCTTATACTCGGGTCAATACGTTTTTCCCATTTTTTTGTGGTAAATTAGGGCCTCGACTTATACTCGGATGGACCTATACTCGAGTATATACGGTATGTAATTTTTATTGATTTATATATTTATCTGTAATCAGTGTATTAATCATGTCCATTGATTGTTTGCATTCAATTTATCATTATTATTATTATAATTAATTATGCAAATCCTTTATGATTATATTTGTATTGTATATCATATTATATTATTTATTGATTATGCTCTCAAAACATCATGGACCACCCTTAGGGGTGAATGATATCAAATCAAGATTATTTATACCTATCCATATAGTTATTTATATATATATATTATTCACAATGACATGCTTCATGTAAAGTCCCACATCCACTTTTTATTTCTTTACAATACATTTAGGGATGGAAGCTTGCCATTGTTTTTTAAATTTGCGACGGGTAACATTTGATTTCAATTTTCCCTACATATCTATGTGGTTCCAGACAATCCCCGGGGAAGGGTGTCCAGAAGGTGGCTGGGAGAGTGTATGCATGTTTTGGAGCCTGAGGCAGAACTGTTCTTGCCCCGAAGGAGAGGTTTCCAGCCAGAAGCTGAAGTTGCTCTTCTAGGTAGTCCAGCTGAAGATTCTGCTAATCTCGTCGAGGTCCCAGCTGTGTATAGCTGGGAGGCCTATTTTGCTGTAAATTCTTTGGGAGCTTTGGGTTTCATTATCCAGTATCCAGTCTGGAGGCTTCACTGGGGAGATTGTCTGCCTGAGTCTGGAGGGGGACATCCAAGTCCCAGGGACACTGTGAGTACTATCCTAATGACTGTTGCTGCTGTTAATCCCTGGTGCATTAACATTAATGCCCCGTACACACGGTCGGATTTTCCGATGGAAAATGTCCAATCGGAGCGTGTTGTCGGAAATTCCGACCGTGTGTGGGCTCCATCACACATTTTCCATCGGATTTTCCGACACACAAAGTTGGAGAGCAGGAGATAAAATTTTCCGACAACAAAATCCGTTGTCGTAAATTCCGATCGTGTGTACACAATCCGACGGACAAAGTGCCACGCATGCTCAGAATAAATAAAGAGATGAAAGCTATTGGCCACTGCCCCGTTTATAGTCCCGACGTACGTGTTTTACGTCACCGCGTTCAGAACGATCGGATTTTCCGACAACTTTGTGTGACCGTGTGTATGCAAGACAAGTTTGAGCCAACATCCGTCAGAAAAAATCCTAGGATTTTGTTGTCGGAATGTCCGAACAAAGTCCGACCGTGTGTACGGGGCATTAGGCTTGCCTGGCCTGAAACATTGCTTATGGTGTTCCAAGGCTGTCCATTTCATGTCCTACTGCTGAAGGAACTGTTCTAAGAAGTAGCTGCAAAGGCAAGAGTGTTTTTACGTTCTTACTCAATGTTCTGGAGTATCCCACTGCTTTCCCGACCACTTAGGGACCAGGCCTTTCTGTCACTTTTTGTTTACAATTAAAAATCTGTGTTTTTTGCTATAAAAAATACTTTTAACCCCAAACATTATATGTATTTTTTCATAAAATATAAAAAATGATGTTATGCCGAGTAGATACCTAACATGTCATGCTTTAAAATTGTGCACACTCATGGAATGGGGACAAACAACGGTACTTAAACATCTCCATAGGCGATGCTTTAAACATTTTTACACTGTGGGAGGCATCATCCCCACGTGAATCGCCAAATATATAATCACAACAATACCTGAGACTTTAAATATGCCTCCGGCAGTGACACAGAAAAAACTATTTGTTAAAATTCCCACTGTTTTATTACCAAGATCTTACATTAAAACTGCCAAGTGACATATATAAAAACCATTAAATAAGCAGCACTGGCACTATGTGAACAGATAATGTTTTACTAATATGTGTAATAAATGTAAATAAATATTTTTCAATAGAATAAAAAATAATAAATTCCAGCTGCAGTTCAAAATTGGTGTCAGGCCTTTAAACACTCAAATAATATATAAGTGATCCGCACTTTATAACAATCATAAAGTGTAACAATTATATTTGCTCCAATATGTGTACCATGTATATAAAAATATCAGTACAACATATATCAATATATGTAAAGTCCAAAAATATTTGATCAATCACACTAAATATTGATTCATCACATTGGACTTTCACTGGATACTTTATCTTCACTGATTTATGTTTGAAAATAGAGAACACTTTTTTTGGACTTTTACATATATTGATTTATGTTGTGTTGATTTATATATTTATATATATATTGTTCATGTTCACATATTAGAGGAAATATAATTGTTACACTTTATGGTAGGTTTTGATCTCTGAAAATTCGATGGCATCTTTGGAGACCCTGTGAAAGTGTGTCCTAGTCTGTGCAGTGCTGTATCCTACGCTAATACTCTATTAGTGTGTGGTAGCGCTCGAAACATTCACTGATGCAGAGACCAGGTTGGTCAGGACATGAGGGACAATAATAGTGGGTGTCACACCCAAATCCGCGCTTGCTACAGACACGTCATCTTCTTTGGGGTGATCGATTGGTAGGGGTACCAGGGAGGACATACGGAAAAGGCCTCTCATGCAGCTGGCTCACTGCATTTGGATTGGGAAGTTGGGCCACAGCACTGCCTGGAAACAGAAGGGCTGTGACGATCTCTTCCTGGAATTTAAGGAAGGATCCTTGTATAGCACATAAGCGTTCAGCAGAGCCAATTGGAATAAGTATACAGACACTTTTTTGTAACAGCATCTGGCCTTACGGGCAATTAAGTACGGCGCCATCAACTGGTCGTTGAGGTTCACCCGTGCCATATTAAGGTTATATTCATGGACACAGAGGGGTTTCTCCACAACACCAGTCGCCATTTGAATTTGGACCATCGTGTCTGCGTGAAGGGAGGAAAGAACTAAAACATTCTTATTATCCCTCCACTTCACAGCAAGCAAATTATTACATCTCAAGCAGGCTCTCTCCCCCAGCCTAAGACAGGAATCTACAAGCCTCTGGGGTAAGCCCCAGCGATTCGTTCACACGGTGCCACATGCGCCAATTCCATAATCAAACAAGTGACTAAAAAGTGGCACGCTTGTGTAATAATTGTCCACATACAAGTGGTACCCCTTTCCGAATAAGGGTGACACCAAGTCCCACACAATTTTACCAGTGCTACCTATGTAGTCTTGGCAGTTCTCCGACTATGTAACAATCTCTTCCCTCGTATACCATAAAACTATGTGTATAGCCTGTTGCCCTGTCACAGAGCTTATACATTTTGACCCCATATCTGGCACGCTTGCTGAGAAGATACTGTTTGAATGACAAGCAGCCAGAAAACTTAATCAGGGACTCATCAATGCAGACAACTTGATCGGGAGTAAACAAGGCTGCAAACTGTTGGTTGAAGTGGTTTACGAGGGGCCGAATTTTGTAGAGCCGATCGTATTCAGGGTCACCCCGAGGACCACAGGGTTGGTCATGCAAGCAGAGAACACGGGCATATGGTGAATTGGGTCAGTGAACCAATATGACCGCAACGCACTTTTTTTAGTTATGCCCATGAGGAGGGATAGGTCCAGGAAGGTCTTAAATTCGGAGACTGTGATAGGTCTCCAATCTCTGGCAAGGGTCAACTGGGGATTAGTGGTGATGAATTGACCAGCATACAAATTGCTTTGGTCCACAATAGTTCTATAGAGATCTTCGGTGAAAATCAGCGAATAAAAATCAAGTGACCTAAAATCAACTGTTTCCACCTGAATTCCGGGTTGGCCAGTGAATGGGGGAAGTACGGGTGCTGCAGAAGTGGTGGGTTCCCAATTAGGATTGGCAAATGCAGCAGGAAGGGCACTATAGGCTCAACGGGCCTGTCTTTGTCTTCTTGGTGGCTGCGGGACACTACTTGTGCTTGCCACCTCACCAGCTTGAACTGCACTTATGGAACTCGCCACGTCACCAAGTGTTACTGCAGTGCTGGATGTACGACCAGGATGTACTAGACTGCTGGTGCTTGCCAGTTCACCAGAAGGATGAGCGGCACTAGTACTGGCTCTCTGCTCCATACGAGAGCCCTGCAGTTCTTGCACCTCAACAATAGCAGAAGAACAGGGTCTGGTATGCCTGACCTTGGCAGGGACCACTACTCCGTCGTCAGAGCTGTCTGTCAGGGCGCCGTTGCTGTCTACAGGATCGTATTCTGAGCCTGAATCTGACAGATGGGTGACTTCCTCTTCACTCTCATCTGTCATGCTCAGAAACGTGTAGGCCTCTTCACTAGTGTACCTTTGATTGGACATTTTGGCCTCAAAATTTATTGGTACAAGTAGTGAGACTCACAGGAAAAAAGAGCACCTGACTGTCAGCGACTGCTTCAAACACTACCAAAAAAACTGTTAGCATTCGTAGGGATCAGGCCTGACTCTGCGAACGCTGCAGTAATGTATTTTGTAAGTGACAGTGATCGATTGATACTGCACTTGGGTGGGCTGAGCTGGGCGGAGGGGCTAAACGCAGATACTAGCAGGTATCTGGGCTGATCCCGCTAATACTGCATTTTTGAAAACCCTAAACTACTGGTGACGCTAATATAGATCTGATCAGATCACATATTGATCCGTTCAGAAACTTTACTACTAAGGGAGGTGTATGGTGAGTGCGTGGGTGTTAGCGCTACTGGCACTAATCTGATGCTGCCTGGGGTGACGCAGACCCTAACTGATGCTAAAACCTAACTGATATCACCTGCCGGGTGATCAGGGGGTTATGCCTTTATTTAGGTAATAAATATGGCAGGTACCCTGACTCAAAAAAAAAAAATCTAACCAGCGGCACCAGTAACACTAATATGGTGATCACTGGTGGCAGGGGGTGATCAAGGGGTTAAACTTTTATTAAGGGGGTACCCTAAAGCTACCTGGGCCTACCACTAACTGCCCTAACGCTGATTAGTGTCACAAATTACACCAGTACGGTGATCAGTGAAAAATCTGACATCTGCACTGGGTGACACTGTGACAGGGAGTGAAGGGGTTAACTGGGGGGGCGATTGGGGGGTGATCAGGGGTTAACAATTGTGCCAACGTGTACTGGTGTTAATTTAATGTTGGTGCAACTTACTGTGAGATGTTCTCTCTCCTCTCGCTGGAACGAAAAGAGTTCCACGAGGGGAGATGACATCACTTCCCCTGCCTGTGTTTACACTTACAGGCAGGGAAGGATTTAATTAGCCAGAACCGAACAGCAGGTCCAGGCCAAAGATTTATGGAGATTGATCGGTTCTGAAACTAATCCAATGGTCGCGAACATGGCAGGGGTGCGACGCGCCCCCTGGCGCCGAGAGCACGCCCCGTATAGGTACGGGATTTCATGTAGCGGTGCCATTGTGCCGCAGTAAATGTACTTCACACGGTCGGCAAGTGGTTAAGCAATCACATTCAAACTCATGTTAAATAGGAGTCAGTACACACCTGCCATTATTTAAAGTGCCTCTGATTAACCCCAAATAAAGTGCAGCTGTTCTAGTAGGTCTTTCCTGACATTTTCTTAGTCACATCCTACAGCAAAAGCCATGGCCCGCAGAGAGCATCCAAAGCATCAGAGGGATCTCATTGTTAAAAGGTATCAGTCAGGAGAAGGGTACAAAAGAATTTCCAAGGCATTAGATATACCATGGAACACAGTGATGACAGTCATCATCAAGTGAAGGAAATATGGCACAACAGTGACATTACCAAGAACTGAAAATTGATGAAAAGACGAGAACAATACTGGTCAGGGAGGCTGCCAAGATGCCTACAGCAACATTAAAGGAGCTTCAGGAATATATGGCAAGTACTGGCTGTGTGGTACATGCGACAACAATCTCCCATGTTCTTCATATGTCTTGGCTATGGGGTAGAGTGGCAAGACGGAAGCCTTTTCGTACAAAGAAAAACATCCAAGCCTGGCTAAATTTTGCGAAAACACATCTGAAGTCTCCCAAAAGCATGTGGGAAAATGGGTTATGGTCTGATGAAACCAAGGTTGAACTTTTTGGCCATGATTCCAAAACATGTTTGGAGCAAAAACAACACTGCACATCACCAAAAGAACACCATACCCCCCTTTAAGCATGATGGTGGCAGCATCATGCTTTGGGGCTGTTTTTCTTTAGCTGGAACAGGGGCCTTAGTCAAGGTAGAGGGAATTATGAATATTTGCAAATACCAGTCAATATTGGCACAAAAACTTCAGGCTTCTGCTAGAAAGCTGAACATGAAGAGGAACTTCATCTTTTCAGCATGACAATGACCCAAAGCATACATCCAAATCAACAAAGGAATAGCTTCACCGGAAGAAGATTAAAGTTTTGGAATGGCCCAGCCAGAGCTGAGACCTGAATTCGATTGAATATCTCTGGGGTGATCTGAAAAGGGCTGTGCTCAGGAGATGCCCTCGCAATCTGACAGATTTGGAGTGTTTTTGCAAAGAAGAGTGTCAAGAGAAGTCAAGATGTGCCATGCTGATAGACTCATACCCAAAAAATACTGAGTGCTGTAATAAAATCAAAAGGTGCTCCAACAAAGTATTAGTTTAATGGTGTGCATATTTATGCAACCATATTATTTTAGTTTTTTATTTTTACTTCCCTCCACCTAAAAGATTTCAGTTTGTTGTTCAACTGAAATAATAATTTACGAAGTTAATTAGAACCGCCATATTTGCACTTCCACTGTTTATTAGTATTTATCAGTTTGTGTGTCCAGAAATTGACTAATCTTGCACTTTGCACTTTTTAGTAGAGCGCGGTTCTGATTAACTTAGTTAATTATTATTTCTATTTAATTTTATACAACGTGCTGCTCTCATATCATTTTATATATTACTGTTCTATTTGCGCAGGTTGGTGGTATTTCCATCCTATTCTGTGTTGTTCAACTGAGTTGTACAGTTCATAGGTCAAATTAAAGGTGGAAAAAGTTCAGAAATTATTTATCTTTGTCTCATCACAGAAACCTGACATTTTAACAGAGGTGTGTAGACTTTTTATATCCACCATATATATGTAAATATATATAGTATATAGTGTTTATAAACATATGACGTATAGGATTATGATTTTCAAATAAATAATTTTTTTCACCCTATTTTCATGTGCCCTATGCTTTAGCTGTAAAGCTCCTTTACAACTGTGCAGTCCATCTAATAAAAAAGGATATAGTTGTCTGCTATCTGAGCTACAGTGAGGGTCAGTTCACATTTGTGCTCTGCATTTTTGGTGTGTCTTGTTTTGAGGCACACTATTCATGCATTTTTAGGTATGCTACCATTGGCCTCTATTAGAAAGTGTACTATGATGAAAGTGCACCAACGTCTTGCATACTGTGACAATTGACCAAGCTGGTCCAAACAAACTATTTTCTTCACTAACACATGCAGCTGCAGTGTGCACTATATGAACTATATGTAGTCTCAGCGATGTGTTCCAGTAGCGGGACGTGGATATTCCATTCCGCTCCCAGGACAAAATTGAGTCGGGCTGAGCAGTAGTAGTAAGAAGAGCCGGCAAAACTGTAATCCTTGAAGTGCCGTTTATTGGTACATCAGAGTGACAATCAAACATTAAAGCTGACGTGTTTCGGCAATAGCCTCACAGAGCTAATGGCGGGCACGCGCTTGCCTGCTATGCGAGCCTCGCAAGATCACATACAATAACGTGATTTCGCTCAGCGGAGTCAACCTGCCGCAGTAAAGTAATTGTAAAGCTTTTTTTTTTTTTTTTTTTATAAATAACAAACATGTCATACTTACCTCTACTACTGTGCAGCTCATTTTGCACAGATGGCGCCAAACACCATCTTCTGGGGTCTCTCGGCGGCGCTCGCGCCTTCTCCCCGCATCCTATAACCCCCTAGGAGAAGCGCTCTCCCGGGGGGTTACCTTGCGTCCATAGACGCTGAATGTAGGACTCGGCTCCCCCCCCCCGCAGTACCCGCATCATTGGATTTGATTGACAGTAGAGGGACAGCAGAGGGAGCAAATGGCTGCGCTGCTTTCAATCTATCCAATCAAGAGCCGAGAACCCCGGGCAGAGGGACAGCGCGTCTCTGCTGTCGAAAATTCCGTAGCCCAGGTAAGTAGGGGGCTGGGGGGCCGTTCACTGCCAGGAGTTTTTTCACCCTAATGAATAAGATGCATTAAGGTGAAAAAACACGAGGGTTTACAACCCCTTTAAGCTTTGACAAAATAAAACCTGGAAACTGGTTTCTATTCACAGCTGCACCAGATTTTACACTCCCCAGTTTTAGTAAATCAACCCCAATATGTGAACTTGAAACGATATGATCTAGATCAGTGGTTCTCAACCTGGGGGTCGGGACCCACTCGGGGGTGGAATGATGATTTTCCAGGGGTCACCGAATCCTGGGCTGTTCCTGAAGCCCGCACCGCTCTCCCAGTCTTTTTGCGGCCACCCAGCTGGGCTGTTCCTGGAGCCCGCGGCCGCCCACTCAGCCTCTTCGCAGCCGCCCATTCAGTTCACGGCATGGCTGGAGGGCAGAGACTAGAGGTCAGCTGACTAGTGAGGAATGTGAAATGGGAGGGGTTGGAGGAGACCCTATCTCTTGATTTTGGTATAGGTGCTACGAGACACCACAATGTCGGAGACACAGTGAGTAACACTACCTGTGATTATAGTTGCCATTAAAAGTCCCCACTACAGTTCTCAGATCAGCAGATGACCTTAAACAAGAGCACCTAAGTTTGCTGATCAGAACTCCCCCAGCATTGTCACTCAACTCATCTCCCCGCCGGCACTGCCACTCATCCCGTTCCCCCCACCAAGGAGTAAGAGAAGGAATAAAAATAGAGAATACATGGAAGGGAGAGGAAAGAGAGGGAGGAACAAAGAAAAAGGGAGAGGAAGAATAAGAGAACAAGGAAGACAGCTAGAGAGAGGGATGGGGAAAAAAAACAAGAAATAGAGAGAGATAAAAGGGAAAGAAAGGAGAGCAAAGAGAAAGAGTGGTACATCCTAAAATGTACCATAAGGGATTTTAATACTGTACGAGTGGAAGGGACTCAGGGAGCTCTAAATATCTGTGGGTTGGGGGCACAAATTACTTGTCTTGACTTGGGTGCTGACAACCCATGCTACGAAAATAATTTTACTGTCAGGGGTCCCCACAACTTGGGAAATTTTATCAAGGGGTCATGGCACTAGAGGGGTTGCGAACCACTAATCAAGATGGTTAGACATGATTTATCCCTCTACTGTTTTCTGTTGAGAACTTTGCATTTAATGTAAACTGTGTGTAGGCAGGTGCAGCTAGCTAGTCAGCCACTGGGTGGCTCTGTGCCAGAATAGTGTCTGGTTACAGCAGACAGTGTCATCAGGTGTTAAGCCCCTTTTAGTTAGAGCCCTCCTGCCGTGATGTCATGGGTGAGTCAGTGCCCAGTTATGAGCCGGATTGGGAGGAGCCCTAAACACCCCACACCAGCACAGACGTAACCAGCACATGCCGGCCCTGGACAGGACAGGAGGCCAGGGAGAAGTAGACTTGAACCTAGGAGAGCCAGCTGTAACCAGCTTTCTAGTCCTTATGAAGGACGAGACTAGGGCGGATTGGAAAAGGCCTTTTAGGCAAGAGTTTGCTGAGTGAGGCTGCTTTCCAGAAAAGGTGTACTTATGGAGGAGGTGACTGCAGAAAGCACAGTCCTGTGAGTACTAATGACCTCAGGTTAGGGGGAGATGGCTGCTAAAAGTGCTGCATATTCTTTCACTTGTGACTACTGCGGACTGTCCACTAAATGTGATTGACTATGTATTGTCAAGCAACTCCAGAAAACAATATTTCAACGTGATGTTACTATTATGCTATTTCCTGAATTCCATCAGTAAGGTGCAGCAATTCTACTCATATGTGTGGACATTCTTTCCTTGGGATATAAAGGTCAAGAGATGGGAATGACATGTGGAGGCCTTTGGTATGCCTCTGGCATACAGTGGGGCACAAGATTGCGGAGGGTTCAGCCTCAGCAGGAGGGGCAATGATCTAGCAGGACAGGGGCAAGTATAGGGACGTGTGCTCCGATTCTATGTTTAATCAGATACTTTGGAGAGCAGAGGAGGGATTAGGGGTTTTATAGACCCCCAATCTCTCAGTAGAGAGTATTTGTGAATGCCCCAGCCATCACAAGGGATGTAGTTCATCCCTTGCGGTAAAGTTAAATAAAAGACAAGAAACAGTGTAAAAAAATAAATAAATAAACAATAATTAAAAAAAAAAAAAAAGTGCCCCTGTCCTCCTGTGCTCATAGGGCCCGCACTCATATCTAAACGATGACTACACCAAACATGTGGTATCACCGTGAACGTCAGAGCGAGAGCAATAATTTTAGTACAAGAGCTCATGTTTAACTCAAACCTGGTAACCTGTAAAGGCTTTAAAAATGTCTCATATGGAGATTTTTGGGTAGTTTATCACCATTTCACAGGCGTGTACAATTTTAAATCTTGACATGTGTTATGTATGTTTACTCAACGTAATATAATCTTATATATTTTACCAAAAAGTGTTATTATTTTGTGTGTGTGACTTTGTGACAGGTGATCCCGGAAGTGACAAGGATTTAATCACTTTTGGTTTTAGAGTAGTCATTTCCTGGCTGTTACAGCAGGGAAGAGGGGTTTTTAAACTAGGCGATGGGGGGGAGGGTCCAGAGGCAGAGATAGCCAGCGTGGAAGATATTCCAGAGGGTAGTATTGGGGGCATTAGTGGTAGGTTAACCAAAGCACAAAAACACAAGGTGAGTATAGTAGCAAGTCCTAGTTGCAATCTCGAAACACCCAATACGAAGACAATATGCGACCGGTCTAAACTATGTGGCATGTTCACCAATGCCAGGAGCATGGCGGACAAGATGGGTGAACTAGAGATACTGTTGTACGAGGAGGATTTGGATTTTGTGGGAATTTCAGAGACCTGGTTCAACAGCTCTCATGATTGGCTGGCAAACATTCAAGGGTATACCCTATACCGCAAGGATAGAGAGAGTAAAAAAGGGGGAGGGGTATGCCTATATATCAAGAATAATGTACAAGTGAATGTGAGAGATGACATCACTGAGGGAGCTAGAGAGGAGGTGGAATCCTTATGGGTAGAGCTCCAAAGGGATGAAGCTAAGGGGAAAATAATACTGGGAGTATGCTATAGGCCCCCTAACCTGGGGGAGGAAGTGGAGACGGATCTCCTATCACAATTTGGATTAGCAGCAAGGATGGGAAGTGTTATCATAATGGGGGATTTTAATTATCCAGACATAGACTGGGCAGAGGGAACCGCGCATTCATTTAAGGCTCGCCAGTTCCTTAATGTCTTGCAGGACAATTTTATGGGTCAGATGGTAGACGCACCAACTAGAAATAAAACATTACTGGATCTACTGATTACCAACAATACAGACCTGATCACGGATGTGGAAATGCAGGGCAATTTAGGTAACAGCGATCACAGGTCAATTAGTTTCAGTATAAATCACACAAATAGGAAACATAAAGGGAATACAAAGACACTGAATTTCAAAAGAGCCAACTTCCCTAAACTACAAACCTTGCTAAAAGGCACAAACTGGGATAAAATATTAGGAACAAAGAATACGGAGGAGAGATGGGTTTGCTTTAAGAGCATATTAAATAAGGGCATTAGCCAATGTATCCCATTGGGTAATAAATTTAAAAGAGCGAACAAAAGTCCTGGATGGCTTAACTCCAATGTAAAAATGCATATAAAAGCAAAGGAGAAGGCCTTCAAAAAATACAAGGTTGTGGGATCATCCTCAGCATCCAGACTTTATAAAGAATGCAACAGGAAATGTAAGGGTGCAATTAGGACAGCTAAGATAGAACATGAAAGACACATAGCAGAGGAGAGCAAAAAAAATCCCAAGAAATTCTTTAAGTATGTAAACAGTAAAAAAGGGAGGACAGACCATATTGGCCCCATAAAGAATGAGGAAGGACATCTGGTTACAAAGGATGGGGAGATGGCGAAGGTATTGAATTTATTCTTCTCCTCAGTCTTCACTTGTGAATCGGGGGGCTTCAGTTATCAAAACTGCAGTGTTTATTCTCATGACACAACATAGGAAGCACCTCCATGGTTAACAGAGGACGGAATTAAAATTAGACTTGAGAAACTTAACATTAATAAATCACCGGGACCAGATGGCTTGCATCCGAGGGTACTTAGGGAACTCAGTCAAGTGATTGCCAGACCGTTGTTCCTAATTTTTACAGATAGTCTACTGACTGGAATGGTACCAGCTGATTGGAGAAAAGCCAATGTAGCACCTATATTTAAAAAGGGCCCAAAATACATCCCTGGGAATTACAGACCAGTTAGCCTAACATCAATAGTATGTAAACTCTTGGAGGGGATGATAAGGGACTATATACAGGATTTTAGTAATACGAACGGTATCATTAGCAGTAATCAGCATGGATTCATGAAGAATCGTTCTTGCCAAACCAATCTATTAACCTTCTATGAGGAGGTGAGTTGCCATCTAGATAAAGGAAGGCCCGTAGATGTGGTGTATCTGGATTTTGCAAAAGCATTTGACACAGTTCCCCATAAACGTTTACTGTACAAGATAAGGTCCGTTGGCATGGACCATAGGGTGAGTACATGGATTGAAAACTGGCTACAAGGGCGAGTTCAGAGGGTGGTGATAAATGGGGAGTACTCGGAATGGTCAGGGGTGGGTAGTGGGGTTCCTCAGGGTTCTGTGCTGGGACCAATCCTTTTTAATTTGTTCATAAACGATCTGGAGGATGGGATAAACAGTTCAATCTCTGTATTTGCAGACGATACTAAGCTAAGCAGGGCAATAACTTCTCCGCAGGACGTGGAAACCTTGCAAAAAGACCTGAACAAATTAATGGGGTGGGCGACTACATGGCAAATAAGGTTCAATGTAGAAAAATGTAAAATAATGCATTTGGGTGGCAAAAATATGAATGCAATCTATACACTGGGGGGAGAACCCCTGGGGGAATCTAGGATGGAAAAGGACCTGGGGGTCCTAGTAGATGATAGGCTCAGCAATGGCAGGCAATGCCAAGCTGCTGCTAACAAAGCAAACAGAATATTGGCATGCATTAAAAGGGGGATCAACTCCAGAGATAAAACAATAATTCTCCCGCTCTACAAGACTCTGGTCCGGCCGCACCTGGAGTATGCGGTCCAGTTCTGGGCACCAGTCCTCAGGAAGGATATACTGGAAATGGAGCGAGTACAAAGAAGGGCAACAAAGCTAATAAAGGGTCTGGAGGATCTTAGTTATGAGGAAAGGTTGCGAGCACTGAACTTATTCTCTCTGGAGAAGAGACACTTGAGAGGGGATATGATTTCAATTTACAAATACAGGACTGGTGACCCCACAATAGGGATAAAACTTTTTCGCAGAAGAGAGTTTAACAAGACTCGTGGCCACTCATTAAAATTAGAAGAAAAGAGGTTTAACCTTAAACTACGTAGAGGGTTCTTTACTGTAAGAGCGGCAAGGATGTGGAATTCCCTTCCACAGGCGGTGGTCTCAGCGGGGAGCATTGATAGCTTCAAGAAACTATTAGATAAGCACCTGAATGACCACAACATACAGGGATATACAATGCAATACTGACACATAATCACACACATAGGTTGGACTTGATGGACTTGTGTCTTTTTTCAACCTCACCTACTATGCAACTATGTAACTATGAAGCATCTAACCAACCACGATCTGTACTTGGTTAGTTACTTTGGACTGCAGGGGAGACATCAGGGGTCTCGTAGATCCCTGTTGTCTTCATAAAAAGTACCTATCACCTGCCCAAAGCTATCACAAGGAGGCTTGTTTGCAACATCACCTTTAATTTCTTAGCAAAAAAGTGGGTATTATATTATGTTTGTGTGCACTAAAATGAATTACTTATGAGCAAAGGCTTAATACAGAATGGATTATTACGTATTAGCGTTTGCCCAAGAAGATTTGGGTATATGCGCATGAGCACACAGCTTCACTGTGTTGGAGTCCCTGGTTCCTGCCTGGTGATCCACAGTCATCTGTTCCCTGTAAACCTCAGCTGGCGCTGCCTGTTATACCGGCCCTCGTGCCACTCTGTGTCCTCTCACCCCCTGTCATTACTACCAGGGGTGTTGGATAAGAGGTGCAAGAGAAGTCCCCTCTACATCTCGATCTCCACCAGGTGCGTGACAGATATAAAAAATTACAACAGCCACCACTTTATTCTCCAGGGCCTCTGTTTTACAGAAAATATATGTTTGGGAGTTCTAAATAATTTTCTAGCAAACAATGCAGATTTTGACATGTGCGCAAAATGTAAAAACATTGCCCTGGTAGGCAAGTGGTTAGCGCCGGTTCACATTAGAAGCGGCACGACTTGCAGGTCGCCTCACCGAGGCGACCTGCACACGACTGCCGCGGCGACTTGCAAGACGACTTCTGTATAGAAGTCTATGCAAGTCGCCCCCAAAGTAGTACAGGAACCTTTCTTCTAAGTCGGAGCGACTTGCGTCGCTCCGATTAGAACGGTTCCATTGTACAGAACGGGAGGCGACTTGTCAGGCGGCTAGGTCGCCTGACAAGTCGCCCCCGTGTGAACCGGCTCTTAGGGTTTCTTTGCAGTATTCAGAGGGAAAAAAAATAACATTAACATTATATTGACTTGTAACATCTAAAATTTGTTGTTCTCCACTCCTAAACATATTTGTCTCCCAAGACGCCATACAATATTTAAGGTGGCGTCATGTTAATCCTGGTGTTCAAATTTTGGTAATACAGTATTAGAGGGCTTGTCTCAACAATTATTTAGACATAGGTGTTTTAAACCACGTGAGGTACAAAAGTCCTGTCCAACAGCCAAGGTTGTTCTGTGGCTGGATGGAGATATAACGTCTGTTAAATTCTTGACAGGCTGCCACAAGGCTTATTTTTTATACAATGCATTATATCTCTATTTTTCCAAAGCTAGACAATCACCCTTCATGTGTTAATCTGTATCAGTTTGTTATTATGACCCAACTGCTATAAAACTATATTACAGGTAACAAAATGGTAATAAATAGGACAATGTTTTTATGTGCCAGTCTCAATAGTAACACTTCCTCAATTTAAAATGGGAATAATGCCCACTAGACCAAGAGGACCACTTCTGCTTTCTGGCGTTTAGGATGGTCCGGGTGAAGGCAACATTTACTTGCCAAGCACCAAGACATAAAATCTACCAGTTATGATTTTTGTTTTCTATTAACTCGTTCCATTGTACAACGAGCTCAAGATATTTGGGCGTCAATCTAGAAAAAGCCCTGGAGGAGGTGACATAGGGCGTTACATAGTTACATAGATAGTCAAGATGAAAAAACAAAACAAAACACTAGTTCAACCAACTAGTTCAACCAATAAAATAACTAAAATAAATAAATAACCTCCATATATAGAACCCTATACAGGGCTTTTTTTTTGCGGGAACGCGGGGATTGCAGTTCCGGCACCGCCAGCACTGAATGTATGTAATAGCAAGGAGTGCTGGGTTGTGCTACAGTGTCTATTGATGTTAACTGCTGTTGGATCTATTGTTGCTGGAGGGGATCTATTTCTGCAGAAGGGTTGGTTGTTGCTGGAGAGGTCTATTGTTGCTGGTGGGGGATCTATTGTTGCTGGGGTGGGTCTTATGTTGCTGGGGGGTCAGTTGTCGCTGGGAGGGATCTACTGTTGAGGGAGCAGTCTATTATAGCTGGCTGCTAGAGGGTCTATTGTTGCTGGGAGTATTTTGTTTTAGGTGGTCCATTGTTGCAGGGGGGGGGATCTATTGTTGCTAGTGGGTCTATTGTTGTTGGCTGTGGGGGGTCTATTTTACTACTTTTCTTGTTATCAATAACAAATTCCATTTGTTGTACAAATTACTTAGTACCACAAATGTTACATGGTTCTGTATTCTCTAAAAGGGGCAGAGCTAGGAGGTGGGTGGAACCAAGGACTGGTGTTTAGAGGTAGGTAGGAGCAAAGACAATGGGTAACTCCCAAAAGGGGGAGTTCCTGCACCTATTCTCTGAGAAAAAAAAAGCCCTGACCCTATACCCACAGTTCATCCAGAGGAAGATAAAAAAAATCCCTATAACGCATGGTCAAATTTGCACCAAAAAAAAAAAAAATTCCTTCCATAACCTCCGAAGTTGATCAGATATTCCCTCGATCAACAGTTCATTGTGTTAATACCTATGAATGGTAGTATCCAGTTATATTTTTTGCATTTAGGAATGCTTCCAGCTCTTTTTGAATATAATGTACTGATCTGGCCAGAAGTAGTTCCTATCCCATGCCACCTTTAAAGTGATAATAAAGTCTTGATTTTTTTGTTTAAAAATAATAAACATGTCATACTTGCCTGCTCTGTGCAGTGGCTTTGCACAGAGCAACCCAGATCATCCTCTTCTCAGGTCCCTCGCCGGTTCTCCTGGCCCCTCCCTCCTGCTGAGTTCCCCCACAGCAAGCAGCTTGCTATGGGGGCACCGGACCCGAGCCACTGTTCTGTGTGTCCATTAAGACATGGAGCCACGGCTCAGCCCCACCCTCCCTCTCCTCATTGGCTCACTGGCTTTGATTGACAGCAGTCATGCAGTCAACGGCATCCGCTGCTGTGTCTCAGGCAATCAGGATGGATAGTCCCGGATAGCCAAGTCTCTTATGCAACAACGCTGGATCGAGATGGGGTTAAGGGGGGCTTCTGCACACATAAGGTTTTTTATCTTAATGAATAGAATGCATTAGGTTAAAAAACCTTCTGACTTTAGAACCACTTTAATTACACCTGCCAACATAGTAGTATTACCGTTGCCAGGTGTAATATATATATATATATATATATATATATATATATATATATATATATATATATATACACAGTGGGGACGGAAAGTATTCAGACCCCCTTAAATTTTTCACTCTTTGTAATATTGCAGCCATTTGCTAAAATCATTTAAGTTCATTTTTTTCCTCATTAATGTACACACAGCACCCCATATTGACAGAAAAACACAGAATTGTTGACATTTTTGCAGATTTATTAAAAAAGAAAAACTGAAATAGCACATGGTCCTAAGTATTCAGACCCTTTGCTGTGTGGACACACAGAGCAGCGGCTCGGGTCCGGTGCCCATATATTTAACTAAGGTGCTGTCCATTTCTTCTGATCATCCTTGAGATTCTTCTACACCTTCATTTGAGTCCTGCTGTGTTTGATTATACTGATTGCCCTTGATTAGGAAAGCCACACACCTGTCTATATAAGACCTTACAACTCACAGTGCATGTCATAGCAAATGAGATTCATGAGGATAAAGGAACTGCCTGAAGAGCTCAGAGACAAAATTGTGGCAAGGCACAGATCTGGCCAAGGTTACAAAAAAATTTCTGCTGCACTTAAGGTTCCTAAGAGCACAGTGGCCACCATAATCCTTAAATGGAAGACGTTTGGGATGACCAGAACCCTTCATAGAGCTGGCCGTCCGGCCAAACTGAGCAATCGGGGGAGAAGAGCCTTGGTGAGAGAGGTAAAGAAGAACCCAAAGATCACTGTGGCTGAGCTCCAGAGATGCAGTCGGGAGATGGGAGAAAGTTGTAGAAAATCAACCATCACTGCAGCCCCCTCACCAGTCAGGGCTTTATGGCAGAGTGGCCCGAGGGCAGCCTCTTCTCAGTGCAAGACACATGAAAGCCTGCATGGAATTTGCTAAAAAACACCTGAAGGACTCCAAGATGGTGAGGAATAAGATTCTTTGGTCTGATGAGACCAAGATAGAACTTTTTGGCCTTAATTCTTAGCTTTATGTGTGGAGAAAACCAGGCACTGCTCATCACCTGTCCAATACAGTCCCAACAGTGAAGCATGGTGGTGGCAGCATCATGCTGTGGGGATGTTTTTCAGCTGCAGGGACAGGACGACTGGTTGCAATCGAGAGAAAGATGAATGCGGCTAAGTACAGGGATATCCTGGATGAAAACCTTTTCCAGAGTGCTCACGACCTCAGTCTGGGCCGAAGGTTTACCTTCCAACAAGACAATGACCCTAAGCACACAGCTAAAATAAGGAAGGAGTGGCTTCACAACAACTCCGTGACTGTTCTTGAATGGTTCAGCTAGAGCCCTGACTTAAACCCAATTGAGCATCTCTGGAGAGACCTAAAAATGGCTGTCCACCACGTTTACCATCCAACCTGACAGAACTGGAGAGGATCTGCAAGGAGGAATGGCAGAGGATCCCCAAATCCAGGTGTGAAAAACTTGTTGCATCTTTCCCAAAAAGACTCATGACTGTATTAGATCAAAAGGGTGCTTCTACTAAATACTGAGCAAAGGGTCTGAATACTTAGGACCATGTGATATTTCAGCTTTTCTTTTTTAATAAATCTGCAAAAATGTCAACAATTCGGTGTTTCTCTGTCAATATGGGGTGCTGTGTGTACATTAATGAGGAAAACAAATGAACTTAAATGATTTTAGCAAATGGCTGCAATATAAGAAAGAGTGAAAAATGTAAGGGGTCTGAATACTTTCCATCCCCACTCTATATACATGTATGTATGTATATATATATATATATATATATATATATATGTGTGTGTGTATTAGTGTTCATTAACATATAAAATATAGGATTATCATTTTCACATAGATAATTTTTGTTCACCCATTTTTCACATGCCCTATGATTTAGCAGTAAAGCTTCTTTACAACTGTGCAGTCCATATTAAAAAAAAAGGATATAGTTGTCTGTTATCTGAGCTACAGTGAGAGTGAAAATATTGTGTGACATAAAGAATTTCAACAACCACCATGTCAATACGTCAGCGGACTTGTATCCCATTCTCTTTATTTCTAACTAAATAAAACAATTTTTACTCCTTCGCGTTTGATGGCTCCCAGTTTCTTCTTGTTAAACCATTCATGAACAAGCAAAACTGAATGTCAGGCTCATAATACCCTCAAACGTATACCCTGGAGGATGAACAGACTCTGTGGCGGATGCAACCGTCATGTCCCAGGCATCTACAAAACCCACATTGATCCCTTGGAAAACTTCTTTAAGCACCAGGTATTGCGTATAACCGTCAAAATCACCAATTCTTTCTGGTGGAGCATTTCTTTCTCTGGTGTTTTCAGTTTTGATGATAACCTTGGTTTCTGGACTCCGGAGGAAGAGGCGTTCCACCGCTCTGCGGATGTTCAGTGCCCGTCTAATAAAAAGTTTCAGAGGGAATTGTCGGAAGTGCTGTCCCATGGTAATGACAAAGATTGTGTCCTTTCCTCCACCTTGTCTGTCAATCTGGCGGCTCGTGTACATGTCCTCCATGAAGTAATAGAAGACAAAGCTCTCTAAAGGAAACCCGTGCCTTTTATAAGATACATAGATATCTTTTTCCATGTTTATAGCCTCGAGTGTTTTCTCCCAAGAGTGCCATCCATTCTCATGATGTCGAAAATATTTCACAACTGGTGGAGACAAGAGAAACCTACCATGTTATACAGTATATACACTGGATAATATAATTTGCACGGTCTTTTTAAGTGTATGTAAGGGCAAAATTAAAAAATATTTATTATGTACAGGACACCACCGGAGATGGGTCCTGGACAGATGATATGTGTCCCTGCCCTTTGAGTTATGGTCCCTTTAAGGGCAATGACTTGAGTGCAGTTTCAGGGGTGAGGGGTTCTGGTAGGAAAGGTGTAAACTGACTTGCAGTTTGTCCAGGAATGGTAAGTCCTTATATGTAATCCGGAATTCAGAGACTCAGAGAGACTTTGGGTGGGAAGGCGCCTCCAATCCCGAGTACAGGGACTTTGGTTCCAAAAGAGTTAACCTGCCTACAGAGGAAGTTTGAAAATGGAGCAGTAAGGAGTCAGAACCAATCAGTGAGGTGGAGGAGAGGAGACGTGCAGTGCCGATAAATTTGTTAGTTTTAGTTTCATTTGTTTTTGTTTTTTTTCGTTTTTCGGGTCATTCATTATGATCGCAATTCCTAAATTCAAAAATTTGAAAATAAGAAAGAAAATCTGAACATTCGAAAGAATAACTAACTAACTAATAATAACAACTAACTATTAAATTATAGGTATTGGAATTTCTTTTCAAATTTGGTTAGTGAACGTAACGAATACGAATTTTTCCGAAGTTACGAATTATCCGAAATAACGAATGCCGCATTTAAACAAATGAAAAGGAACAAAGTAATAATAAATAATAGTAATACGTTTTTATTATTATTATTGTTATTTATTATTATTAATTTGTTATGTGCCATTAGTTTAGATACGGTATTCGTTATTTCGGATAATTTGTAACTTCGGATAAATTTGTATTCGTTACGTTCACTAACAGCCAAATTTGAAAGGAAATTCCAATACCTATAATTTAATAGTTAGTAATAGTTAGGTTATTATTAGTTAATTATTATTTCAGATTTTCAGGTTTTCGGATTTTCGAATTCATGGATTTCCGATTTTTTTAATTTTCAAATTTACGAATATTCAAATTTACAAACATTCACAAAAATTTGTTAAATGGGTTTTCGGTAATTTACATTTTGGTAGTAATTACAGTTGTGTTCAAAATAATAGCAGTGTGTTTAAAAAAGTGAGTAAAGATCAAAGTCCTTATAATAGCTTTAATTTCCATACATGCAAATGCATTGGGAACACTGCACAGTCTATTCCAAATCAAAACAGGAAGAAAAATGTTTCAAATGTGTTACTACTTTACAGAAAGTGAAGAAAAAAGGAACATTAGGCTTTTACAAAAAAATAGCAGTGTCTGCATTTTTCTATACAAACTCAAACATTTACTGTATAAACGGAAACATCTTGAAGATTTAGCTTTCCTCTGAATCACTGAACTTATATTTAGTTGTATAAGCACTGTTTGTGAGAACTGCTTCACATCTGTGTTGCATGGAGTCAACCAGATTCTGGCATCTGTGAACACACCCTGTACATGCCCTGTACACACAGTCGGACTTTCTGATGGAAAATGTGTGATAGGACTTTGTTGTCAGAAATTCCGACCGTGTGTAGGCTCCATCACACATTTTCCATAGGAATTTCCGACATACAAAGTTTGAGAGCAGGCTATAAAATTTTCCGACAACAAAATCCGTTGTCGGAAATTCCAATCGTGCGTACACAAATCCGACGCACAAAGTGCCACGCATGCTCAGAATAAATTAAGAGACGAAAGCTATTGGCTACTGACCCGTTTATAGTCCCGACGTACGTGTTTTATGTCACCACATTCAGAACGATCGGATTTTCCGACAACTTTGTCCGACCGTGTGTATGCAAGACAAGTTTGAGCCAACATCCGTCAGAAAAAATCCATGGATTTTGTTGTCGGAATGTCCGATCAATGTCCGACCGTGTGTACAGGGCATCAGAGTTAAATAATGGCAAATAAAATGCGGTAAAATAACGCATGCAGTAAATCAGTTGTGAAAGTTCAATTCACTAAGAATTTAGCATTAAATAACTAATGCAGTATTTTTTCGATTGTTTGGTAACTACTGCATTTTCTCATGCGGAAATGTATCGCATGTGTCAGTGGTTAAGAGTTGTTTAAGGTAATTTACCTATAATATAAAAATGGTCAATTCCTTATATAAAAATGTTTGTTATTTTTGTCTTGCAAAAAACACTAACATTTTGTACAGTACTCTGTATTTGAAGGCATCGAAATTTGAACTACCTTCTCAAATGAATGTCTCCTGATGCTTGGTAATCCAAGCTCCTTTAATAATTCCATCATGCCATACATTCATAAACATTTGTTTTTTCTAGTACATGTATGGCCTACTAGGTTGGTTGAAAGTGCTCTTTTCGATGTTCTTGGCCCAATTCCGTGCTGCTGCCTACGTTTATATTGTGGAAACTAAAGAAAACTGGACTATATTTCTTTTAAAATTTTTTAAACATTTTTATTTATTTTTCATGTTCCTATCCAAGTTTAACTTGTTGTAATGGCGTATATAACCAAAAGTATTATGCCGCGTACACACGGTCGGACTTTCCGATGGGAAATGTTCGATGTGAGCTCGTTGTCGGAAAGTCCGACTATGTGTATGCTCCATCGAACCTCTGCTGTCGGAATTTCTACCAACAAATGTTTGAGAGCTGGTTCCCAAATTTTCAGCCAACAAAACTTGTTGTCGTAAAGTCCGATCAATGTGTACACAATGCTCGGAATCAAGCAGAAGGAGCCGCACTGGCTATTGAACTTTCTTTTTCTTGGCTCAACGTACGTCTTGTACGTCACCGCGTTCTCACATTCAGAATTTTTGGCCAACATTTGTGTGACCGTGTGTATGCAAGAAAAGTTTGAGCCAACATCCTTCGGAAAAAAATCCACGGTTTTGTTGGCGAAAAGTCCGATTGTGTGTACGTGGCATTACAGTGGCCACTTCAAGAGGTTGACATACTCCATTGTTGCACTTTTGTAAACGTTTACGTTAAAAAAATTTTTTGTTTTTTTTTAAGTTCTTGATGCTAAACTTCAGCCGAAGTTAGCATTTAATTTGCACTGCACGTCATGCCTTTTTGATTTAATAAAAAGAAAAAATACTTGTGTGCTCATGATGTATAATGCCACATTTTTTGTGTCCACTGCTGGTGGAATGGTGTCAACTTTCTGTGGGTCCTCTGTGGGTGGAATCAGACCCCACTCTGAGGGTAGTATTGCACCCCTTCTGTCGGTGGAATAGTACCCCTTCCTGTGGGTGGAATTGAGTCTCTTTCAGTGGGTGTTCTGTAGGTGGAATTATGCTCTCGGTGGGTGGAATGCCCATTTCTGAGGGTTTGAATAGGCCCTTCTGTCTGGTACCGCACTGGTTACCGCCACCAAAGGGTGGTGATAAATATTGCACCTTTTTTTAGTTCCAGTTTTGTGTGTGAGTTGAACTTAACAGATTACTGCAAGATTTTTTGTGATATTTACCGACAATTTTTTATTTCGTTGTTTACCGCAAAATTTTTATTTTGTTTTAGTGAATTGTACTTAACTTACCGTATGCGATAATTTATGCAAATGAGTAACATGATACCCTTATCACATGCAGTAAACGTTAGTGAATTAACCCCAATATCTGGAACAAACTATTTTTACTCAGAGAGAAATGCACTATACCCAGCATGTACAACATTTGCTGCCTTCCTACTTAAATAGGGGTCACCTATGTGACACCTGTTTTTCCACAGACCTCACTAACTCCACACTTCTATTATTTAGAACACACCTCTTTCAATTAATGATTCAATTACACAGAATCAGCAGCATACATGCCATGACTGTTGGGTCTGTTGGATTTCTATTACTCTACTACACCTACTAGTAAATTATTTGCCATGTAGAAATATAATTTATACTAAAAATAGTGATTGATCTGGTTAGTGATGTTTGACTGCTATTATTCTGAACACAACTGTATACAAGAATTATGGTCTGTTTGCCTTTACTTTCGCTGCTTTTGTTGGCTTGTCTTTAACAACTCAATAAAGACTGTTTACTTTTACAAGCAGCTGGCCAGTGACCCCAGTCTCCCCATATTACAATATATGCAGTACATCTCTATAATACATTCATATTTCCCTATCTTTTATCTCCTTAGGACCCAACCTTGTGCCATTTTTGTCTAAATAAGTGCCCCCAGTCCGTTTAAAAAAATAAAAAAGTAGCTCAGGCTGCAATATTTACCTTCAATCCAAAGGTTTTCCCTGCAGTACTTTATTTTTGCCACAAGATACAGTCTATAAATAATGTCCAGTGGAAGACTGAGGACATGCTATGAATGAAAGTTGTCAGGGTCCTGCCACATCATCAGGGCCTCACCATGACATCCTTTATTCACAGGATATTTATGCAGAGAGTGGAGCTGACCTCATTGCCTCTGTATCTCCAGTGACCACCCACCCCTAGGGAAGATCAGAAAAGATGAGGAGCCTATGTGTCACATGAGTGACCAGAAAACTTAAAAAAAAAGTATATTAAGACATGACACAGGACAGTTTTGGAGGTTTGACGTGATAAAGCCTATCTCCTTTCCTTGCTGGAGGATGTCCAGCATCATCTAGCGCTTTTCTTTCCCATATTGCTGTCCCTGGATTTCTATTCTTGCAATCATGGAGGCTCAGCATCGCATGTAGGTGATCTGCATAGGGTAGTCTGTATGCAAATGCATCTTGTCTACTTCTCCAGGCTGACATCCACCCATCAAAGCATTTTGATATTTGCATAATTGCCCACAAGAGTCAGTCCACTACTTGCATCGAGACTGAGGACTCTTCAAAGGAGTACGGAGGCAGGGTGTTGTGATATTTTCAGGAAGTTATATACAGCAACCTGACAGCCCCTGCCATTAGCCATGATCTGCCTGCATTGTATAGAGAAGCCAAAAACTAGTGATGCATACCTCAGAATGAGGGACAATTGAGGGAGTAAATGAGCTGCAGCGCGCATTGCAGCAAAATGCGGGTGTGGCCAATGGTGGGAGGGGCTTAAAGGGTGTGGCTAAACAAAACTCAGCTCTCTCACCAATGCCCCCCAGCTCTCACCAATCCCCTCTCCTCTCTTACTAATCCCCCCTCCCCTCTTACCAATGCCCCCCCTTAGCTCTCTCACCAATTCCCCCTTCTCTCTTACTAATCCCCCCTCCCCTCTTACTAATCCCCCCTCCCCTCTTACACCAGTTCTTCCTCCAGTCTTACTAATGTACCCCCCAGCTCTCTCACCAATTCCCCCTCCTCTCATACCAATTCCCCTCCTGTCTCTTACTAATTCCCCCCATTACTAATGCCCCCCAGCTCTCTCACAAGTCCCGCCCTCCACTCTTACTAATGCCCCCCCTCCCCAACTGTCTCACAAATGCAGATCAATATTTATTCCTGTGCTTTTTTTTAAGCACAGTGCTGCTGACAGCTCCCACAGCAGTTTCCCGGTGCAGTTTCACAGCACTTCAGTGGCTCCATCGGGACCACTGAGAGGAGAGCATCGGGGCTGCTGATAGGATCAGGGCCGCTGAGAGGAGAGCATCGGGAGGCCGCTGAGAGGAGAGGAATGGGGTCGCTGAGAGGAGAGGAACAGGGTCGCTGACAGGAGGATCGGGGGCGGTGCTGAGAAGTGGCCTGCAAATTATGTCATCAGTTGCTAGGACGTCCTAACAACTGGTGACTGCATTGAGGAGGGGGGAGCAGAGATTGCCGGCCAGATCTTCTCCCAGGAATCCTCACTTGGTGCTGTGTGTGATAGCACACATTGCACCCATTGAGGATACCACTATGGAGTGGAGCCCAGGTGGATTCCGGGACTCCAGCCCAGATCCGTGGGACTCCGGGACTTACTTCAAATCGTGGGACGGTCTTGCGGAATCCAGGGTGGTTGGGAGGTATGGTGATGACTTTCCAAAGTCTAATATAAAGTATGTGATAAAAACCGTTGAAGTTTGAAATTTTTCATTAACATGCTAATGAGAGGGGATGTAAATGCCAGGGAAGATAAAATATAAGTAGATTAAACTTTAATAGACCAATTTGGAGCAAATCAGAGAAGTTAATTGTCAGGATTTACATACATGTTATCAAATAAATGTATATTATAGCTAAACATGAACCCTTAATTGCTCCCTATTACAGACTTAAAATACTTTTAGATTTTTTGATAGTCTAGTCCAGAGGTCGCCAACCCGTCGATCCTGATCTACACATTGATTGAAGGCAGGTCACGAATAGATAGGGTTCAATTTCTGCCTTGCTGACCCACAGTCCAGCTCCTCCTCCACACGCAGAGAGGTGTAGGTAAGCGATATGCTGCAGTGTGCGTCACCGATCCCTGTCGGCCCTTCTCTTCTGTCCATCCCAGGTGCTTCTGTGTGACATCATATGGGATGGACCAGACATGAGGGCTGGGGGGCATTAGCAAGCTAGAACATGTAGATTTGCCTGTCCTCTGCATTGCTGGCACACTGTCCTCTGCCATGTGGACCCCATCCTCTGCTCTGCTAACCCCTGTTCACTTACCTGATGACCCCTGTCCACTGCCCTGATGACCTCTCTAATCTGCCCTGCTGACCCTTATAATCTGCCCTACAAACTGCTGACCTCTGTACTCTGCCCTACTAAACCTGTACACTACCCTATACACACATGACCCCTGTGCTAAGCCCTTGAAACCACTGACCCCTGTACTCAGCCATACAATTACTGACCCCCTGTACTGCCCTGCAAGCTAGTGACCCCTGTACTGCTACAAACTACTGACCCCTGTACACTGCCCTACATACACTACTGAACTCTGTACACTGCAAAACATCCTACTGACCCCTGTACACTACCCTACATAATAATGACCTCTGTATGCTGCAATACATCCTACTGACCCCTGTACACTGTCCTACATAGTAATGACCTCTGTACACTGCAATACGTCCTGCTGACCTCTGTACGTTCCAATACGTCCTACTGACCTCTGCACACTGCCCTACATACTATTGAACTCTGTACACTGCAATACATCCTACTGACACGTTTTCACTGTCCTACATAGTAATGACCTCTGTACGCTGCAATACATCCTACTGACCTCTGTACACTGCTGTACATAACACTGACCTCTGTACACTGCAATACATAACTCTGACATCTGAACACTACTCTATATATTACATACACTGGCCAGAACTCAGAGCAGACAGCCAGGCTACCATCGACCGCACAGCTGTAATCTTTGACCTCTTCTATGTTGTTATGTAGATCTTCATCCCACAAATATTGCCTACCCCTGGTTTTGTCCATCTGCTGATATGGGTAGAATCTTTGTGAGTCAGATAGACTGATTTGCTCCCTACTTGTTCCTCACCACGATTGGCAACTTCAGTGACCAGTCGTGATGTTCCCTCTCCTGACTTCTGTGCTTACCTATTGGTCTAAGTCTTCCTGGCCATTTTCACTGGGCAATATTCAGACATGGAAAGTTAACCAACTTCATGGTTTCAATATGTATTTGCATTTTAGGAGATCCCTGGATTTGAGGGACCATACCTTCATGCACGTTAGAAAGCACTTACTGTGGATGCCCTCTGTGAAGTGCATGATGAACTGTCGTAATGTTGAATCTCCGATCAGGAAGAGTTTTTTCCCCTGTAGGCACTTTACAAAGTCCTCTGCAGTTTTGTAGGTGGTCATTGTGCAGTAGGCAGGATTCCATATATTATTGAAAAAGTATCCGCTTGGAAGCGTGGAGTTCAGTCCTGGCTGACATTTTGGCTTTGGAGGTAAAGGGATCTCTGAAAAAATGATGGTTTTACAAAGGGAATGATTATTATATAGTAACAACAAAGAAGTTCAGCCTCACAAAAAATGCTCTTTACTTCCATAGAACTTCCAGGGGCATTTTTTAAATTGTTTTGTTAAAAAGATGAGCTAAATGTTAAAATGATGACCCCCTCTGTACCATATGTATATATATATATATATATATATATATATATATATAAAAAAAATAAAAAATTCATTAGTACATGTCCCCCATGGCAGTGCCCAGATTCCTATGCCCTAAAAATGGCCAGGATTATAAGGATAAGCCTCCTGAAGTTCAAATTTCCTGAATCTCAAACAAGCTTTGCAGAACTCTTGGAAACTCACACCTAGACAGGTTGGCCCATCCCTAACTAGCAGTAGAGATGTAATGGTCGGATGAGTCCAATACCTGTTCCCCCTGCCAGGGGGTATTGTTTCTCCCATTATCTTGTACATTATGTACAAGCTGTTCAGGAAGAAGAATTCTTGCAGGAGATGGGGAATGGAGATGTGCCAGCTTTTCAAAAGTCAGGCTAAGTATTTTCACACTTCTTTCCCAGGTGACCTGTTGGGTAAAAGTGACCATGTCATGAAAAGGTCACATTAAAGAGTAACTCCACTTTTGTTGAGAAAAAAACATTCCCCTCTGGGTGATCTATGCACATTACAAGGATTTTACCAAACTTTGTTGCAGATTCCTACCTTTTGTTATTCTGAAGAAAAAAGCTGTTTGTTCGTCTGTGTCCATGTGCATGGAACGTGAATGGGAGTGATTTTATAATTATCAATCAGTTGCTGCACCTGCAGAGTTCTAATGAGGAAAGTTACAGGGTCTGCATCCCGTTTAGATGCAATTTCCTATTGGGAGTATCTCGCTAAAAATTACATTTTGTTGCAGGGGATGTACAAAATCCGACATGTATCTTAGTGTACACTTCTGGGAAACTCAGTGAGCCAATCACACAAGCAGGAAATTATGTTTCCGGGGTGCGCTCTGCACACCATCTGTGTACAGAACGCATCCATGTTGCCATATTGCATTGCATTTTTACAGAGAATTACTGAGCTGCAGATTGAAAAGGAAAGGCCATTTTAATAACATTCAATTGTAATATAACTTGTGCAGTAGCAATTGTATATGCTATAATAATTTTTATTTATTTACAATTTTTTTCCCCATTAAGTGGAGTTACCTTTTACCTACCCCTTCCTAACATATCAGCTTCGTAAGATGGAATGTGCATGAAACTGCATAAATTATGGAGGCAAAATGTTTTTACGACTTTGCTAGCTCAGATGAGATATATGATATATATTATCTTTTAAGTGTGACAAGATAACAAACAAGGAAGTTTCACTTGTTATCATTGAGTTAGATCCTATACATTCTACCATTTTTTATTTTATTTTTTTACAGCCTGTAAACCTCTTTCAGGCTTTTATTGCTGGCCATGCCCCATCAGGGAGAGTTACAGAGTAAAATGTAAAAAGTCTTTCCAAAGAAAGGGGATATCTACTCAACTTAGACAGTTGTCACTTGAATAGGTGTCCGTATTGGAAGGTACCCCCCTCTATTTCTTTTCCTGTTACAGCGCTAAGATTTGGGGTTTTCCATTTCATTCTCTACCAGATATTGATCACCAGGACAAGTAGAAGGTTTCTTCTCCGCAGTAGGGATATTTGACAGAGGTTCTAACCTTTACTATCCCAAACCACAAAAAAATAAGTTATGGTTTTACTTACAAACAAGTGGCCACTGCTCCCACTTATTAGGCCTCATAGGTAGTAAAATGACATTTAGGAGCAGTTGGGAAATTTTTTTCAGCAGCTCCTGAACTCTCCTCAATGTTATCTTATGTGTACATGTACACTCAGTCGTTTATAGGAGTTTAGAGGCAGTTAAGTTTACTGGCATTTTTTTGAAAGCAGATAAATCACGCTCAGGGCTGTAGTTTACCGGAATTTCAATGCCAAATGGGTTGTAACTGCTTTTAAACTCATTTAAAAGCTGTAAACCAAGTTTATGCACATTTTAATTTATAAGCGTTTTTAACCACTTCAATACCGGGCACTTATACACCTTCCTGCCCAGACCAATTTTCAGCTTTCATCGCTGTCGCACTTTGAATTACAGAAAAAGTAGCAGAAGGGGCGGGACTTTGTATGAAGTGTGTGAGGGACAAAATCGGCAGTAATTAACATATATCTAGTGTATGATGTTATACATTGTATTATATTTAATAATTATTACATAAGTAACTCTATTCTAATGAAAAATCATGTATATACACATATGGATAGATATCTGCGTGGTAGAAAATATTAGTATTCTAATCCCCAAACATTGGGAATTGGGAGTGGGGATGAGCTTTCTGTTCGGGTCTAACATGAGTTCGACTCGAACATTGGCTGTTCGCCTGTTTGTCGAAAACCAAACATTATGGGCTGTTCGTGCCAAATTCGAGCGGCGTGTAAATGCCCATAATCCACTGTGGGAGCGCAGTGCATTTCTGTATGATGATTGGCCAAAACATGCACCATGACCTGCATGCTTTTGCCAATCCCAGCGCCCTCAGCTAAGAGAGCCATAATTGGCCAAAGGCAGGGTGCCTTCTGCCAATCATGGCTCAGGGGGACTAAGTCCATGCCCCACAATACATAAGGCTGCCTGCACGTCGGCCCCGTGTAGTGTGTTGTTGGCGTGGATGAAGAGAGAGTGTCATTTAGATTGAGCAGGCAGGCAGGTTATTCAGTTAGCTGCAGTGTATTTAATATATATATATATACAGACAGTCATATATATATATATATATATATATATATATATATATATATATATATATATATATATATATATATATACAGTATATATATATATATATATATATATATATATATAAAAAACCACTGCATACAGTTTAGCTATATCTGACTGCAGGCCGTTCCTGGTGTACTTTTTCTAATATACTTCTGGCAGGCAGGTTATTCAGTTAGCTGCAGTGTATTTAATATATATATATATATATATATTCATTTCCAAAAAATTGAAGTAAAAAATTAGATCACTTTGGGGTGTCATTTCAGAGGTTTTCTTACTATTTTAGCATTTTTATTTTAACAGCAAGTAAGGAAATTGTTTATTTTTTTTCTTTTTTCCCCCTTTTTAGTAAAAGATATAAAACCCAGTGGTTATTAACCACTTCAGCCCTGGAAGATTTTACCCCCTTCCTGACCAGAGCACTTTTTGCGATTCGGCACTGCGTCGCTGACAACTGACAATTGCGCGGTCGTGCGACGTTGCACCCAAACAAAATTGACGTCCTTTTTTTTCCACAAATAGAACTTTCTTTTGGTGGTATTTGAAAAATGTTTTTCCCTCAGTTTAGGCTGATATGTATTCCTCTATATATTTTTGGTAAAAAAAAAAAGCAATACGCGTATATTGATTGGTTTGTGCAAAAGTTATAGCATCTACAAAATAGGGGATAGTTTTATGGCATTTTAATTTTTTTATTTTTTTTATTAGTAATGGCGGCAATCTGCAATTTTCATCGGGACTGCAACATTATGGCGGACACATGGGACATTTTTTACACTATTTTGGGACCGTTGTCATTCATACAGCGATCAGTGCTATAAAAATGCATTGATTACTGTGTAAATGACACTGGCAGTGAAGGGGTTAACCACTAGGGGGCGATGAAGGGGTTAATTGTGTCCTAGGGAGTGATTCTAACTGTGGGGGGGATGGGCTACTAGTCCCATGACAGCGATCACTGCTCTCGATGACAGAGAGCAGTGATCTCTGTCATGACACAAGCCAGAACGGGGAAGTGCCTTGTTTACATAGGCACTTCCCCGTTCTGAGGCTCCAAGACACGATCGCCGAGAGACCGGCACACATCAAGTCCGCCGGTCCTGCGGGCATGGTCACGCTGTACGCGGCAGGTGCGCACGTGCCTGCTATCCCCGGCTCTTAAAGGGCACGTACAGGTATGCCCATTTGCCCACCGCTGCTAATTTTGCCGACGTACATCAGCATGCAGCTGTCGGCAACTGGTTCAGTACCACCAAAAGAAAGCTTTATCTGTCTAAAAAAAAAAAAAATGATATAAATCTCATTTGGGTACAGCGTTGCTTGACAGAGTGTTTGTCAGTCGAACTATCACATTGCTGAAACCCAAACTGCTGGCTGGGAGAAGAGTATATAGAAAGTATAACGTAGTAAGAGGTTTGTAGAAAAATATTCTTGTTCAATAATGTTTTTTTGTTTCATATGGACTGTGTGGTATATAGTAGACATGTGCGTTTCGTAACAAATCAATTTTCGGATGAAAATGTGATTTTCAAAGATTCGGATGTACACACATCCCCGAATAGACATAGTAACGAATCCGAAAAAAAGTTATTACGAAATGAATGAATGCATTAATTTAATTCGTATGATGCCACATGATGCGATAGTAGTTCGGGCCAATGGGGAAATGAATAACATTTTTGAATTTGTTCTATAATTTGGATTTGAGTAAAGTTGGGAATTAAATTGAATTTGTAATTGTCACAGTCAGTCACTTCGGTTCCACAGTCTAATGACATTCTTAGGTTTAAAAAAATGTGGAGCCGCCAAATTTTGCATTATTTATTCCATTGCGTCTGGAAATATTAAATAGTTTCAATATATGAATAATGCATCCATTTGAAATATCAAAACCGAAAACAAATATATAGCAATCTTTCCAAAAAACGGCCAAAATTTTCAAATCAACCTGAACCAACAAATATATGAAACAAATGCCGAAGATACGAAATGAATTCCGAAAACGAATCGGTTCAACATAACAAATATGTCTAACCGTAATTCTTCAGTGAATGAATGCATCCGAAACGAAAGGAACATTTCTGGCGTGCGCGTCTAGTATATAGTAGATAACAGAGAGCTGTAATTGACTATGTTTATCACAGTTTTTTTTTTTAACACTTACATGATAGCTGCACCTGTTTGTCAAAATTTCACTTTATTTTGTTATAAAAAAATTCTGTTCTCTCAAGATATCTTTAAAATGATTAAAATCTTTAAAACTATTATTATTAATAGGCTTTTGTTATATAAGTTTGGAAAAATAAAATTAGGATGCCACCGTGCTTGCTAACAAAATGTTAGTAATAATCAGTGCCAACATCTTCCAATGTATGAATATACTTACCATCACAGTTTGTTACTATTATGGGCTTTAAGTTTTTGGCAAGTTCGATACCCACTCTTGACCTACAAGAAATAGTTTCATTTTAAGTTACTTTTAAATGTGTAACCAGCAAACTATCTAAAAAAATGTCTTTAGCTTCTAGAACAGCCTTTTCAATCATTTTACTGCAGCAACACCCCTAAAATAGTTGTCAGGTCTTGGGTAACCCTAACTAAAACCAGTTTGTCAGAGGTTAAACAGAATAATGCCCCTTACACTGGTGTTCAGAAAAAACCATGCAACCCTTACAGTGGTGGTCAGTATGCCACTCTAAGGGCTCATTTACACTTGCTTCGACTTCAACACACATTAAAGCGCCTACTGCTTCAACATGCTTTTTTGATGTGTTTTTGATGCTTCGTGGTGCTTCCATGATACTTTACTGATGCTTCGATTATGCTTTTTTAAAGCTCTAATGAAGCTTGGCAGATGCCCTGTGTGTGTGTTGATATCTCATACCTGCCATTTCTCCAAAGCAAAGCAAAATTAAAGCTGAATGAACCAGATTCGGCCCAGCCTATAGCAGATTGATGGCTGGGAGGGGCTCTGTCATCCTGAGGGGATGTCATATGAGGTCCACCAGGATGTTCTGCTAATGCACTGCACCTGGGGTGTGCAGCACATCGATTGGTAATAAACTATGTCCTCAGGACTCATCCTATCCCCAATCAGGGTACACAGTCAATGAAATTGGCTGTTTACCACATGATCGGCTGTGTGCAAACATACAGAGTCACGTGCTGTTCCCAGCTTACTTCTCCTCACACACCGATCATGTGAGGAGGAGAACTGTCAACTGTGAGTGAACATCAACCATGCTACTTCTAAACACATTACTGTGCACCACAAGCCCCCCTTTCCCCAATAAAGAGAACCTGTCAGATTAGTCCATCAGTGATCTGTCACACAGTCCACCAGTGATCTGTCACACAGTCCACCAGTGATCTGTCACACAGCCCAATAGTGGATCTGTCACACAGCCCATCAGTGCCGCCATCAGTGGATCTGTCATACAGCCCATCAGTGCCACCATCTGTGGATCTGTCATACAGCCCATCAGTGCCACCATCAGTGGATCTGTCACACAGCCCATCAGTGCCGCCATCAGCGGATCTGTCACACAGCCCATCAGTGCCACCATCAGGGGATCTATAACACAGCCCATAAGTGGATCTGTTATACAGTCCATCAGTGCTGCCATCAGTGGATCTGTCACGCAGCCCATCAGTGCCACCGTCAGCGGATCTGTCCAACAGCCCATCAGTGCTGCCACCAGTGGATCTGTCACACAGCCCATCAGTGCTGCAACCAGTTTATCTATCACACAGCCCATCAGTTCTGCTATCAGGGGATCTATCACACAGCCCATAAGTGCCGCCATCAGTGGACCTGTCACACAGCCCATTAGTGCCGCCATCAGTGGATCTGTCAAACAGCCCATCAGTGCCGCCATCAACAAGTTTGTTACAAAGCCCATCAGTGCCACCATCACCGGATCTGTCACACAGCCCAGCAGTGCCACCATCAGCTGATGTGTCACATAGCCCATCAGTGCCGCCATCAGTGGATCTGTCACACAGCCCATTAGTGCCACCATCAGTGGATCTGTCATACAGCCCATTAGTGCTGCCATCAACAAGTCTGTCACACAGCCCATCAGTGCCTCCATCAGCGGATCTGTCACACAGCCCATCAGTGTCACCATCAGCAAGTCTGTCACAAAGCCCATCAGTCCCGCCATCAGCAAGTCTGTCACACAGCTCATTAGTGCTGCCATCAGCAGATCTCTCACACAGCCCATCAGTGCTGCCATCAGTGGATCTGTCACACAGCCCATCAGTGGATCTGTCACACAGCCCATCAGTGCCACCATCAGCAACTCTGTCACAAAGCCCATCAGTGCTGCCATCAGCGGATCTGTCACACAGCCCATCAGTGCTGCCATCAGCAGATCTGTCACACAGCCCATCAGTGCCGCCATCAGCAAGTCTGTCACACAGCCCATCAGTGCCACCATCAGCAGATCTGTTACACAGCTCATTAGTGCTGCCATCAGCAGATCTGTCACACAGTCCATCAGTGCTGCCATCAGTGGATCTGTCACACAGCCCATTAGTGCCGCCATCACTGGATCTGTCACATAGCCCATCAGTGTATCTGTCATACAGCCCATCAGTGCCACTACCAGCAAGTCTGTCACAAAGCCCATCAGTGCCGCCATCAGCGGATATGTCACACAGCCCATCAGTGCTGCCATCAGCGGATCTGTCACACAGCCCATCAGTGTTGCTATCAGCAGATCTGTCACACAGCCCATCAGTGCCGCCATTAGCGGATCTATCACACAGCCCATCAGTGCCGCCATCAGCAAGTCTGTCACACAGCCCATCAGTGCCGCCATAAGCGGATCTGTCACACAGCTCATTAGTGCTGCCATCAGCAGATCTGTCACACAGTCCATCAGTGCTGCCATTAGTGGATCTGTCACACAGCCCATCAGTGGATCTGTCACACAGCCCATCAGTGCCACCATCAGCAAGTCTGTCACAAAGCTCATCAGTGCCGCCATCAGCGGATCTGTCGCACAGCCTATCAGTGCTGCCATCAGCGAATCTGTCACACAGCCCATCAGTGCTGCCATCAGCAGATCTGTCACACAGCCCATCAGTACCGCCATCAGCGGATCTGTCACACATCCCATCAGTGCTGCCATCAGTGGATCTGTCACACAGCCCATCAGTGGATCTGTCACACAGCCCATCAGTGGATCTGTCAAGCCCTTAGTGCCACCATCAGTGGGTCTGTCACACAGTCCATTAGTGCTGCTATCAGTGGATATGTCACACAGCTCATTAGTGGATCTGTCAGGACAACCCCTTAGTGCTGCCATCAGTGAATCTGTCAGAGAAACCCATCAGTGGATCTGTCGGAGAAGCGCATCAGTGGATCTGTCAGTGCAGTCCATTAGTGTTGTCATCAGTGGATCTGCCAGCGCAGTCCATTAGTGCAGCCAACATCACTGCCACCCATCAGCAGTGTACCCATCGCAGTTTCACATCAGCCACCACGTCCAAAAGATATTTTACACCTGAGGAGGCATATACAATCCTTACTATGTCAGATGATGAGAGCAGCAGGGAGCTCTCACCATCCGATTCTGATTCGGAATACGAGCCAGTAGAGAGTAGTGGATCGGGGACCGAATCGGAGGAGGATCAGTCCCTCCCAAAAGAATAAGAAGAATAACAAGATCAGAAGACCTGCCTACCACCAGCAGCGCCATACACCCCAACGGCACCAACACCAATGGCGCTAGACCCCAGGAAGAAAGGCCCAGTACCAGTACTGGAATAACGCACCAGACCCAAAGAATCCAGGCTCAAATCTACCTTCCCGATGCCCTGGCAAACCAAGGTCAGCTACATTCCCCCCTTTCCCCAAAATAGATTTTTTTTTTTATTTGTTTTTCCCTAAGGATTTGCTGTAGTACCTCATGGACCTAACAAATCTTTTGTAGAGCAATTTATTGCCACCCCACAAACCCCAATTCTTCCTATGCCCGTATGTTTCATTGGCGACGTCTCACAGTAGACGAGTTTAAATTGTGTTTGGGCCTTACATTCAATATGGGACTTACAAAGAAAAATGAAGTGCAAGCCTACTGGTCCACCCACCCCATCCACCACATGCCAATTTATTCTGCTGTCATGTCCAGGACAGGCTATGACATAATCACGCGCTTCCTGCATTTCAATGACAACTCATAGTGTCCTCCTCAAGATAATTCCAACCATGATAAATTATATAAAATACGCCCACTAATAAATTATTTTTCCAAGCGATTTGCAGAAATTTATGTTCCAAACCAAAACATATATATCGACGAATCCCTTGTCCACTTCACTGACCGGCTGCAATTCAAACATTTTATTCCCAGTAAGAGGGCCAGGTATGGATTAAAACTCAACATATTATGTGAAAGAGTCACATGATATGTGCATGTCTTCTGTGTGTACGAAGGCAAAGACTCCCAGCTCTAGCCCCCAGAGTGCCCAACTTACGGAACCAGCAAAAAAATTGTCTGGGACCTTGCATACCTCCTGCTCAAAAAATGCTACTATATTTACTTTGAAAACTATTATACTAGTCTGCCCCTTCTCCACCACGTGTACTATGAAAAAACAGAAAGGGCTTCCCACAAAACTTAGTGACAACAAGGCCACAAAGGGGGGAATCAGCAAGTATGGGGAACGAAGAAGCGTTGGCCATGAAGTGGAGGCCAAGAGAGATGTCTACGTCCTGTCCACCATCCACAATGACACCTTGGGGAATTCCCATTGTAAAGGCTGAATGCGTCCACGATTATTATTTGTTCATGGGGGGGGGGGTGAATTTAAATGACCAGATGCTACAGCTCTATTTACCTATTAGAAAGTCCCTATACTTGTATAAAAAAGTTGCAATTTACCTTTTTCATATGGCCATGTACTGTATAATGCTTGCGTCACCTATCAAAAGTTAAGAGAAAGACCCAGCACCTTCCTCAAATTTATTGAAGAAATTGTGACTGTTCTGATCTACCAGCAAGGATCCCCCCCCGGAAGCATTTGCTCTGATTGCGTGAGTCGACTTCATGAGCAACATTTTCCAGAAAACATTCCCCCCACAGAATCAGGAAGAAGACGCCAAAAGAAATGTCGTGTATGCAGCAGAGGAGGCTTTAGAAGAGATACCAGTTACCATTGTCCCCAATGTCCCTCTCAACCTGACCTATGCAGCGGAGAATGCCTAAGATATTAGTTCCCCTTATTTCCCCATTTGCCTGCTACCACGTTTCTACCTGCCATGTTAACTAACCTTGCCCTTTTTAACGACGATGCTTCTGCCTGTCGTTTTGATTGTTTTTAAACCACGTTTTTAACTTCTAAGTTTACTGACACTGGCCTGTTTACCGATGATGCTTCTGCCTGCCGTGTGGATTGTTTCTCCTGCACTGACCTCGGCCTGGTAATCGACCATGTTTTTTGCCTGCCGTTTGGATTGAATTTTTGCCTTGTAACTGTAGTACACAGGGGTATCACATATGTGAGGGACTTCAGAAGAGTGTTCTGAGTAGAGACAGTTTTAATTAAGTGACAGTTCTTATATAGCTGAGGGCTCCCCCCTCTGATGCCACGGGGGCTTCCCCGGATGTTAGATGGTGGCCTGGCCTGGTTCAGGAGGGGGGCCGCTCTCTTGTCCCTCCTCTTTTCCTGTGGCCTGCCAGGTTGTGTGCTCGGATAAGGGTCTGGTATGGATTTTGGGGGGGCCCCTACGCCATTTTTTTAATTTTGCCGCAGGGTTCCTCTTAAAATCCATACTAGACCTGAAGGGTCTGGTATGGATTTTGAAGGGACCCATACACCATTTTTCTTTTAAATTTGGTGCAGGGTTCCTCTTAATTTCCATATCAGACCTGAAGGGCCTGGTATGGATTTTAGGGGGACCCCCACGCAATTTTTTTTTTAAATTTTGGCTCGGGCTTCCCCTTAATATTCATACCAGACCCAAAGTGCCTGGTAATGGACTGGGGGGGGGAGAACCCATGCTTTTTTTAATGAGTTTTATCTATATTGCCGAGACCCAACAATTTATTACAGCCGCGATCAGTTTTAAAATGAAAGGAATATTTCATTTTTATTGTTTCACTTTAAGCATTAAAAAAAATCACTGCTCCCGAAAAAACGGCCATTTTAAAAAAAAATGTTTGCATTGATACATGTCCCCTAGGGCAGGACCCGGGTCCCCAAACACTTTTTATGACAATAGCTTGCATATAAGCATTTTAAAATGAGCACTTTTGACTTTTCATGTTAGTGTCCCATAGACTTTAACGGTGTTCCGGGGGCTTTCGAATTTGCCGCAAACACCGCATATTGTTCACTGTTCAGCGAACAGGCGAACATCCGGTGTTCGAGTCGAACTTACATTTGTCTCGAACATCGGGCTCATCCCTACTGAATATGGACAGTATTCCTGCCTGCTGCTTGGATGGTTCCTGACCACATCCCTGCCTGCTGCCTGGACCGATGCTCTCCTCTGTGGATCACTGCACTACTAAAACCACAGGTTTTCACACATCTTCCAAAAACTTATGGAAAAAAATGGCATGTTCTTAATGCCTCATATAATATATGTTGGGGTGTTTGCTTTCCAAAATGGGGTTGTTTTGTGGGTGTTTCCATTGTCCTGGTGCTTGGCCTTCAAAAGTGTGATAGGTAGTCAGGAAGTTAGATTTGAGATTTATGCTCCTTCTGGAGCATACGCTACCTGGATGTTGGGCCTTTGTATGTGGCCAGGCTGTGTTAAAGTCTCACACATGTGGTATTGCCATACTCAGGACAAGTAGCAGATTGTATTTTGGGGTGTAATGTTTGCTATGTACATGCTATGTGTTAGAAATATCTTATAAATTGACAACTGTGGTAAAAAAGATGGTTCCATTTTTTTCCACATTTTCCAAAAACTTGTGGAAAAGAATGACATGTTCAAAAGACTCATATAGCCTCATAGAATATACATTGAGGTGTTTGTTTTGCTAAATGGGGTCATTTTGTGGGCATTCCCATTGTCCTGGTACTCCAGGGCCTTCAAAAGTGTAATAGGTAGTCAGGAAATTAGATGTGCAATTTATGCTCATACAACGCCTGAAGGTGCTACTTGGATGTTAGGCATCTGTATGTGGCCAGGCTGTGTAAAAGCCTCACACATGTGGTATCGCCATACTCAGGACGAGTAGCAGAATGTATTTTGGGGTGTCATTTTTGCTATGTATGTGCTTTGTGTTAGAAATATCTTTTAGAATAGAAATAGAAATATCTTTTAAATTGACAACTTTGTGTAAAAAAATATGTTTTCATTTTTTCCACATTTTCCAAAAACCTGTGGAAAAGAATGACATGTTCAAAAGACTCCTAATGCCTCATAGAATATACGCCGAGGTGTTTGTTTTCCAAAATGGGGTCATTTTGTGGGCATTTCCATTGTCCTGGTACTGCGAAATTTTATAATAGAAACTAAAATTTTTATTTTTTTTTTAATTTTCGCTCTTTTTTCACTTATATCGCAAAAAATAAAAAAACCCAGTGCTGATTAAATACAACCAAAAAAAAAAAAAGCTCTATTTGTGTGAAAAAAAAGAAAAAAAAGATACAAATTTAGTTTGGGTACATTGTAGCATGACTGAGTAATTGTCATTTAAAGTGTGAGAGCACTTGCTCTGGGCAGGAAGGAGGTAAAAGCGGCCTGTATTGAAGTGGTTAAAGCCTCTCAAAAGCTGCAGGTGCTTCAGGCGAGCTTTGTCATAGACTTCTCTGGAGGCTTTGAAGACACTTTGAAGCTCCACTAATGCGACATGGGGTATAATCTTTGAAGCAAAGCAAACTCAAGGTGTAAACAGGACTGCAAGCTGACCATTTTATTTAGTGACAGGAACTTTGACTGGCTTTCAGAGAGCTTTAAAAAAGCAAGTTCGAAGCCATGTTTTGAAGCAAGTGTAAACAAGCTATTACAGACAGCTAAAAAGATCATTGATATCATGTTGTTGGCTTTGCCAAGTTGTGTTGGACCAGGAGTTATGCCGACACCATCGAATAGGAAGTCAATCAGCCACAGTCCAAGGAACCCCGGCAACCTTTGGAGGAACCTAATGCCACATATTTCTGACGGATGTTGGCTGAAACTTGTCTTGCATACACACGGTCGCACAAATGTTGTCGGAAATTCCAATCAGCAAGAACGCGCTGACGTACAACACGTACGACTAGAGAAAGAAAGTTCAATAGCCAGTGCGCCACCCTGTTGGCTCCTTCTGCTAATCTCGTGTTAGTAGAAGTTTATTGAGAGATGATTGGTGCTTTTCAGCCTCATGCTTTTCAGTTCGTTACCGCTCTTCAGTTTGTGCTTGTGGGTTCGTATCTGTTTTTCAGTGCGTGTAGTCAGTTCGTATCTGTTTTTTCAGTGCGTTCTTGTCCATTTGTTTCCGATTTTCAGTGCGTTCTGTTAGTTTGTTCTGACCAGCCGACCGTTTTGAAGCCATGTTGCGCTTACGTACTCGTCATAGAGTTCGTGCTATGCAGGGGTTTGGTTTTGGGGTTCTTACTTTAACCCAAGCCCAGTCCATGAACAGGGGGAGGAGGAGTTCCTGGACCAAGAATTGGTTGCTCCAGTGTGACCAATTCTCGCACATGCCTTTGTTGCGGGAGATCCAGGAGAATAATCCTGATGATTTCAGGAATTATCTCCAGATGACGAACCCCGTTTTTCACCATCTGTTGGCTTTGCTGTCCCCCTATATTACCAAGCAGGACACCTGCATGCGGCAAGCCATCACTCCGGAACAAAGGCTAGTCGCCACCTTGCGGTACTTGGCGATGGGGAGGAGTCTGCAGAACATCGAGTTATCGACAGACATCTCCCCCCAGGCTCTGGGAATCATTATTCCAGAGACCTATTCTGCCATCATTCAGGTCGTGCAGAAGGACTGTATTAAGGTAAGTTTTATCCTTTACATCACATTCTATGTATTTAACGTTTGCTAATGTATTGGATTTATTTCATCATTCCCTAAATACCATGATTGTAGTATGCTGTGAATGTCTTCTTCGTCCTCATGCATGCTGGAAGCTTTTAATGCTCCTTTTTTGTCCTTCATACATATTTGCCTTCACTAACCTCCCCAGCATGCTATCCTGGGCCAGTACACACCTAGCCTAGTCACCTAACAATGTATTTTGTCAGCTCCATTGTAGTGCTTTACCCTAAACACCCCCTAAAATGTGTACAAATGTTATTTTTGTCCTTAAATCCATGCATAGTGCAAGATGTTTTTTTTGCGGGGGCCCAAACTCATTTGGAAACCCCCCCAACCGCTAAGTCAACAGATATCAATCCTCTATCTGCTGACTTTGCCAAACCCATATACACTATACCTACCTGTTTCCCCGAAAATAAGACCTAACGTGATTGTCGGTGATGGCTGCAATATAAGCCTTACCCCCCAAATAAGCCCTACAAAGTTTCCCTGAAAATAAGCCCTACCCTGAAAATGAGACCTACAAGGACTTTAACTATGGCTTATTTGGGGGGTAGGGCTTATATTGCAGCCATCACCGACAATCATGCTAGATCTTATTTTCAGTGAAACAGGGTATCTCTTTTGTGGTCAGATTTATGGATTAATTCACCAAAGCATGTAGCGCAAGGGCCTGCCTGAATACTTTCAAATGGTACTGTTTAAAGTTTTGTTCTCCTATTATCTAGATATGTAATTGCAGAATGTAAAATTGTGCTTCGATTTGGACAGTGTGTATTCATATTTTTGTATTATGACACTTCTTACCTGTCCAGTGGGCTGCCAATAGTGTAAGTAAGGAGGGGCTGGCCAAGTAACACACATTATTTATGCATTCAGCTCTCAATGAAGTGGAGAGGGTTACCTGTCCAAAACATCTCCCCCCCCCACCAACATAACATTTTTTCACTGGGCCATCAGAGGGGAGGAGGAATCTGATTAGTGTACCATCCACGTTGTCTTCCGCAGGTGGCAGGAAGACCAGGAAGACCAGCCACGTTGTCTTCCGCAGGTGGCAAGCCCAAGCCACCATTCTGGAGCCGTCTGCAAAACTCTGCCTGGGCGATGACTCCACCATCTGACATCCGGCCATTCTTCCCCACGTCCACATACAAAAAGTATGTCGCCGACACCACCGCCAACATCACAATACTATTAAACCCCTTGTAATTATAATAGTATGCCCCCCCCCCCCGAGTTAGGGGGTGGGATGATGTGACATTTATTTTAAGGAGTATTTAAAGACAAAAGTATAAGGTATACTTTTGTCTTTAAATACTCCTTAAAATAAATGTCACATCATCCCACCCCCTAACTCGGGGGGGCATACTATTATAATTACAAGGGGTTTAATAGTATTGTGATGTTGGCGGTGGTGTCGGTGACATACTTTTTGTATGTGGACGTGGGGAAGAATGGCCGGATGTCAGATGGTGGAGTCATCGCCCAGGCAGAGTTTTGCAGACGGCTCCAGAATGGTGGCTTGGGCTTGCCACCTGCGGAAGACAACGTGGCTGGTCTTCCATTTGTGTTCATCGCTGATGAAGCGTTTGGGCTAGGTGACCATCTCATGAGGCCATTTCCGATGAGGACCCTCACCCTGGACCAGAGGGTTTTTAACTACCGGCTGGTCAGAGCCAGAAGAGTGGTGGAAAATGCTTTCGGCATAATGGCCAGCCAGTTTCGCCTATTTCTATACTCATACACATGGTGGAATATAAAGTGCATATATAGTGCTTGCCTGCTGCATTTTGCACAATTTCCTAAGGAAAAATGCTACGAACTATGTGGTCTTAGTTGGGCCTGAGGCCGGATTTCCAGATCAAGCAACCCTGATGGCACTTGAAGCTGGCCGTCCTGGCTTGCCCTCCCAAAGCGCCCGCAAAGTCAGACAAAAATATCTGGAGTACTTTGCGGGTTGGGGGGCCATTGATATGCCAGCAAATGTATAAAACATTTTTCAAATAAATTTTTAATTTAAAATGAACTAATATTTCATTTGATTTCCTGCGTGTGTTTCTTTTAGCTGTCTCCTAGGTTCTCCAATGGGCTTTTCTTTTTGGACATTTTCTTCAATAGTGCAAATGCAATTTATTTGATACATGAGGTGACAATCTCTTCTTCAGCTAACTATTATGTTGTGGGTCTACTACACACACATTGTTTTTGTTGTTAATGTTTGTAATGCATTAATGTTATAAAGAATCATCCTTTTCAGCACCATGAATTAATTGTTTGAAGTCCCTAAAATGGCCTGATTGGGGAAAATTTTAGAGCACTGTGTGGGTTATTTACTAAAGGCAAATCCACTTTGCACTACAAGTGCACTGCAAGTGCACTTGAAAGTGCACTGCAACAGCGCTTGTAGTACAAAGTGGATTTGCCTTTAGTAAATAACCCCCATTGCCACTGTACACACCAACTTACGCCAAAAACTGGTATTGAGCATTGAAAGAAGAAGCCATTGTTGAGTATAAAGCATTTTACTCTGTGCACATTCACGTGTATGTTAGAAAAGGGTTTTTAAACAAACCAGCATCTTTGGTGTATAACATTTTTATGGTTGACATTATAAATATCCTTTTTTTGGTTAAACAGGCATGTTTAAAACCATAACATACACAACTCAGAAACTTACAAAGTTCAACTTTGAAAAAGTCAAGGTAATATCAGACATTAGTATGTTAAATCTGTGTTGATCTTGCCTTCATCAGATGGGGTGAAGTCACCCCTGTAAAAGCCAAGTTTTGAAGATGCACACAAATTGGGAGTGAAAATGTGGATTTCCCTCCTTATCCCATGCCTAATGTCAACATGTGCTAGCTCCCACCATGGGGGATCAATGGACGTGTTTCAGGGGTGCTACTCCTTCCTCCCACCTATTTGAGTTGCGAGAAATTGGGTTGCACCCCCAAAACGTGTACCTTGATATCCCGTGATGGCAGATAGCACATGTTGACACACTGGGGTTGATTTACTAAAAGGAAAAAGACTGTGCACTTTCCAAAGTGCAGTTGCACTCTGCAAGTGCACTTGCTACAGAGCTTAGTAAATGAGTAGAAGCTCTTCTGACGTCCACCATCCAATCATGTTCAAGCAAAAATTCATTTTTTTTTATTTTCCTTGCACGTGATTGGGTACTCTTTGTAAGGTAATGCCTTACCTCATTTACTAAGCTCTAGAGCAACTGCACTTGCAGTGGCCAACTGCACTTTGCAAAGTGCACAGTCTTTTTGCCTTTAGTAAATCAACCCCACTGTGTGCATCTTCAAAATTTGGCTTTTAAAATACTTTTAAACTTGAATTAATATAAAAAAAATCCTCGACAAAACGGTACAATTTCTGTGTGCTTTAGATTCTGCCTAAAAGATCAATGATGTTCTTCATTTTTTGTTGAACATCATTGATGTTTTCCTTTATCTTTTCTAAATCACGATTGCACACCATGATCTCCCCGATGAGGATGTGTGCACTTGCACTTATGAAATGAGTTTCTTCTTCCACAACATCCACATCACCTAAAAAGAATAAAACACACCATGCCTTATAAATATGCAGGCATACATCTATTACCTGAAACTGTGGTCTCAGACACTCACCTGTTGTGGTCACTATTTCAACCACACCATGAACCTCTCCTCCCTCCACATCCTCAGGTTGTGGTGTGGTGACTTCCCCTTCTTTAGGAGGTTGGGGGTCCCTGGTGTCCTCTGATGTCCTGAGTCTTTTCTCCCCTATGTGAATAAAAAAAGGTATACTTAGCACACAGATATTTGAGGCAAGAAATATGAATATGAAACATTGCTTGACGTTTCGTACAATTGTCTGTTTTGGCAGTGTTCCAAGCTGAAGACATGATTTTTTCCCTTTCTTCAAGCTTTTTTGGTAAAGTTTCCCACATGGAGACACCCCTAGTATCCACTGGAGCACCTGCGTGGGACACCCTAAAAAGGGTGTTCTGGTGTCCCACACTAGTGCTCATGCGTCCAGATGTGTAAACAGCTGCTGAGTGTCCTCTCCTTACACTGAATCAAGTTTGCATTTCATTCTAGTTACAAACCCATCTAGACAACAAACTTCTTTTAATACAAATAGGCCTGAACAAATGTAGTTAACCTGCACCTGCCAAAAACATTGTATTAGTGAGCAAACGAACAATGTTTACTATGAACGATTACTGTGCCCACGAACCTGAAACTTGCCATTTTAAACACCATTTTAAACTGTATAACAGTAAAGAAAAGCACATGGAGCAGCACTAAAGTAATAATAATAGAAACACACGACAAAATACTTACTTTTTTGCAGCACTCTCTTGATTCTTCTGTACTGATCCTGCTCCCTCAATTTGAGGTCTGACCATCGTTTTCTCAGTTGATCCTTGGATCGCCGTACCCCAAAATTCTTCTGCAGACTTTTCACAACTTTAGTCATGATTTTGGCCTTTCTCACATTTGGGTTTCTGTACAGTCCATATTTGCCCTCTTCAAAATGTCCACCATCTCACCAAAGGACATATTTCAGGCCTTAAATCTCCTGGATCAGGCGTTTGTGGCTCCGGGCTTTCCTCGTCATTGCTGCTACTCTCATGCGCCTGCTCTGTCTCTGCCATGTGCTCTCCCACTGCACAGAAAGAGAAGGGGCGGGAATATACTAGAAAGAAGGTCAGGGGCGGGCAGAGTTTCACGCATGCGCAGTGTATATAAAGTGTAACACGCATGCGTTGTATGTACAATCTGTTAGTGGAGGACGGAGTAGCGTAAGCGCTGATTGTGCTAACAAAGGTACCATTTTAACTTGGGGCATAAGTGGCCTATACTGCTTATAGATTGAGGCCTATATTGGGACAAGATTAGGAGAGTTTAGCCTGACATTAGGGTTTGTCTTGTGTTGTGTCTTGCAGAGAAAATGGATAGATTCAACGATCATGACTTCCTCCCCAACTTCATTGATAAATACAGGGAGCTGCCCTGTCTGTGGCAGGTGAAACACCCTTTTTCTAATAATAAAATAAAGAGGAATGCAGCACTGGATCAATTGCTGGAATTGGTGAAGCCGGTGATTCCCACGGCAACCATCCCCTATTTGAAGTGCAAAATTTGTGGCCTGAGGAGCACATATAATAGGGAGCGCAAAAAGGTCCAGGATTCCATGAGATCAGGAGCAGCAGCAGATGACATTTATGTCCCCAGGCTGTGGTACTACGACAGACTGCGATTTTTGTCAGACCAGACTGAAATCAGGCCATCACTCTCAACCCTTCCTTCCACTCTTCCTTCCACCTCAGATGAGGCTTCAGAAGTCCATCCTGGGCCTTCCACCCAGGAAGATGTGGAGGAGCCCATCTCGAGCCAGTTATAGCATTGTTCAACATATTTCTTGTCTAAAATTAATGATGTTAACTAGATGTTATAATTGATCACTAATTTCTGATTTAACGGAGTGGTTTACATATAAATAGACAGTAGTATCCAAAAATGATTGGGACAAGAATGACAAATGCTGGGGTCAGAAGGATAGTCTTCTCAATTTGTTAACATTCAATTTGCAACAGTCATGAGCTCTAAATTGTGTGTGATTGATGAGCAAAAAATTAAAACTATGTCCAATTTTCATACACAGGAAAGTCTCAGCCAGGAGGAGGCTGTGGAAAGTCTCAGCCAGGAGGAGGCCGTGGAAAGTGGCAGCCAGGAGGTGGCCGTTGAAAGTGGCAGCCAGGAGGTGGCCGTGCCCAGTAGTCTGACCGAATTGCACGTTTCTCCCCTCTGCCTTCCAACAAAAAGGTCCAGAAAGGGGAGTAACGTGGAAGAGTCAGCGCTTTCTTTGATTCAGCAGGCTACTGCGGCCCTCAGAACCACCCCCAATCTTCAAGAGGCCTATGCCTGCATGGCAGCCAGCAAATTGCAGGAAATGGAAGTGGACCAACGCCTCATTTGTGAGGAAGTCATGTGTTAGGCCATAAATAAGGGGGTGATGGGTGAACTCACAAAAAAAAATCACATATGTGAGTTGGACCATACTCCTCCACCTCCTGCCACAACTCCAACACCACAGCCACAGCCTGGAAGGTAGCGTGGAAGGAAGACAAGAGTGTGATGATCTGGGGTCGGTCTGGTCTGGCAAAAGATGCAGGCTATTTTAAAGTGAGTAAGACCACAGCCTCAGGACATGTCATCTGCTGCTGCTCTCGATCTCTCGGAGTCCTGGACCAGATTGTGCTCCCTATTAAATGGACTCCTCAGGCTCCCAATTTGGCCTGTCAAATACTTGATGTCTGCCCTGGGGTACAAAGGCTTCGCCAATTTCAACAGTTTATCCAGCGTTGCCTTCCTCTTTATTTTGTTATGACCCCTAATAAATGTCTAGTTTTTTTCACAAATACTTGGCTATGTGTTTTAGTTCAAAAAGGACAGTTTGTTTGTGAGTAGGCAGGTACATTTCAAAAAGACAATGTCAAATTAACAAGGGACAACCAATCTTCTTGAGGTTAAAAAATATAAGATAATAATGGTGTTGTGGTAACTTGACACACAAAACAAAACAAAAATATTATGTAGATCACAATAAAAAAAAAAAATAAAAAAAATAAAATAGAAACATTATTCTGGAGATCTGGTGAAAAAAAATAAAGATTATTCAGGAGATCACGAGAAATAATAAAGAAATCAGTTTGTCAGAACTCTGTGTGACTATCAGCAGCAAAACAACTTCATTATTCTAGCATTCTAAAGAAGAAGAAAATGCGCTGCATTAAAAAATTTTAAAATGTGCAGCATGACGAATGTGCTATCTCCATTACAAATGCTAGTTTTACCAGACCGAGCGGTTCCATCTCGTACTTGATTCAGAGCATGCATGGAATTTGGTGCGTCGGAATTGTCTACACACGCTCGGAATTTACGACAACAAATTTTGTTGTTGGAATATTTGAGATCCAGCTCTCAAATATCTGTTGTCGGAAATTCCGGCTGGAAATGTCCGATGGAGCCTACATGCTGTCGGAACTTCCGACAACAAGCTCACATTGAACATTTGTTGTCGGAAATTCCGATCGTGTGAAGGCGGCATTGGGGTTTCACAGAACCCTGGTTGGGAATGGCTGTTCTAGAAGGAAGTAAAAGTTCTGAAACGCCAATAAAACAAAACTATTCCACACTTCTTCCTTGACTGTAGGATTATAACAGAAAAGGTAATCATAGATTAACAGATATAGAGGTCAAATATATTGTTATCTGTTCATATATTACCTGTTTGTACCTTTTGTATGGTAAATCTATTTTCAAGAAATGCGATAGGAGTATTTTTTCTTTTTACTGAGACTTCACATGTGCGTCAGGGCTGGGCAAGGTCCATAAACAGTAATCTCCTTGGGGTGTGTAGAGCTGAATCCTTAGCTTCAGCAAATTTTTGTCGTTAAAGCGGAATTAAACACAAAAGTAAACATTTATTATGATGCAGCTTATCAATTTTTAGATGTGATGGCTACATTAGTTTCCCTTTTTTAGGCTTTCTCTCTTTTATTTTCATCTGGTAATTCAGCCACCAAGTCTACTGTTTTTCAGAAGCTCAAGCTCTCCAGTATGTATAAGTTTATATGGATGAGATCCATCCATTTACCACAGGCACACCTCCCAACTTTTTGAGATGGGAATAAGGGACACCTATCAGCAAAAGTATGCAGGCATAGGACACACCCCTTGCCACGCCCCCTTAAAGGAGAATTGTACAAAAAAACAAGATTGGTTAAACACACAAGTGCTTTTTTTTACCACTCCTATTCCTTTATATTGGCTTTTGGAATTAACAAATGCAACAATTTAGAAATTGGATGGAAGGTTTAGCACTGGCAAATACTTTTTGATAGATAAAAAGTGCATTTTATATGCATCTATATGGATCAGACTAAAATGGGGGACAACTGAGGAGGAAAGAGGGACAGAGGGACATTGCTCCAAATACAATAGGTGCGTTACTGGCCAGATCACCGGGTGAAAACAGAGGAAAATAGGCCTAAAAAAAAAAAACTGATGCAGCTGCCACATGCAATAGATTACTTTTTTGGGTTTTGGGTTTAATACTGCTTTAAATATCTGCTTCACTGATTTTTTTTTCTTATTTAAAGTTTATGCCAAGCCAAAAACATGTTTTTCTTGTTTTGAGTGGGGAAGGATGAGAGCACCTGTGAAGTTTTACCTTCACTTTCTGTCCTGCAGACAAATGTTTCTCCAGACGGGAAGTGAGGGAAAATTGGCAACACATAGATTAAATAAATGCATTGTTATTCCTGTGTGTAAAATGAGGAGAAATATCTCTAACAGCGCCCCAGATAGCAGTAGGTGAGGCACTGGCACAGCAGTGGGTATGTTGAACTGTTGCAGAGAGACCACTGCTTCTACACTGAGGTTCCTCATCACCAGCTTGCTGGCAGGGAACCAACTTTTCCACTCCGGCTGCGGTAACAGCCACCCTTCACTGGAAACACCTTTACATACCTCCCAATATTTTGAGATGGGAATGAGGGACACCTACTAGCAAATGTATGTAGGTATAAGACACCCCCCCCTGTCACACCCCCTTAAAGGAGAACTAACCAAAAAAAAGGTTAATTGGATCCACAAGGGGCTTTTTTTTACCACTACTATTCCTTTATATTGGCTTTTAAAATGTACAAATGCAGCAATGTATAATTTGTATGAAATGTTTAGCGCTGGGAAACACTGTTTGAAAGATAAAAAGTGCATTTTATATACAAATATATAGATCAGACCAAAATGAGGGACAAATGAGGAGGAAAGAGGGACAGAGGGGCATTGCTCCAAATCAGAGACAGTCCCTCGAAATCAGGGACAGTTGGGAGCTATGTCTTTATTTTAAAAAATTGAAGGTGTGTCCACATATTTATGGGCATATAGTAGGTGTGATGGTCAGATGTTCACAAATATATTCCCATAAAATATAAGTAAACGCATTGGCCACTTTATTAGGTACACTTTGCTAGTACCAGGTTGGACCCCCTTTTGCCTTCAGAACTGCCCTAGTTCTTCATGGTGGCATAGATTCTACAAGGTGTTGGGAACATTTCTCAGATATTTTGGTCCATAGTGACGTGATAGCATCACGCAGTTGCTGCAGATTTGTTGGCTGCACATCCATGGTGCCAATCTCCCATCCCAAAGGTGCTCTATTGGATGAGACCTGGTGACTGTGGAGACCTTTGGAGTACAGGGACCTCATTGTCCAGTGGTGAGATGATTTGGGCTTTGTGACATGGTGCATTATCCTGCTGGAAGGAGCCATCAGAAGATGGGTACACTGTAGTCATAAAGGGATGGACATGGTCAGCAACAATACTCAGGTAGGTCGTGGTGTTTAAACAATGCTCAATTGGTACTAAGGGGCCTAAAGTGTGCCTGAATGTGTCTGAATGTTGCAGCTGAAATCGAGGCTCATCAGACCAGGCAACGTTTTTCCAATCTTCTATTGTCCAATTTTGGTGATCCTGTGTGAATTGTAGCCTCGGTTTCCTGTTCTTAGCTGACAGGAGTGGCAACCGGTGTGGTCTTCTGCTGCTGTAGCCCATCTGCTTCAAGGTTTGATGTATTGTGCGTTCAGAGATGGTATTCCTTGGTATAACTTGGTTGTAATGAGTGGTTAATAAGCTACTGTTGCCTTTCTATCATCTGGAACCAGTCTGCCCATTCTCCTCTGACCTCTAACATCAACAAGGCATTTTTGTCCACACAACTGCCGCTCACTGGATATTTTCTCTTTTTCGGACCAGTCTCTGTAAACCCGAGAGATGGTTGTGCGTGAAAATCCCAGTAGATCAGCAGTTTTTGAAATACTCAGACCAGCCCGTCTGGCACCAACAACCATGCCACGTTCAAATTCACTTAAATCCCCTTTTTTCCCCATTCTGATGTTCGGTTTGGACTTCAGCAAGTTGTCTTCATAACTTCTTAATGCCTAAATGCACTTTAGGTGCTGCCATGTGATTGGCTGATTAGCAATGTGTGTTACCAAGCAATTGAACAGGTGTACCTAATAAAGTGGCCGGTGAGCGTATATGTATTTAAAGTGGAGCTTTAGTCAGAAATTTAGCTCCTGCTAGATGACTTCAGGCTGGCCCCTTTTGCAGGTATTGCTATGTAAAACATTAAATATAGGTGCCTATACTGTTTAAAATCCAGTAATACACTGTCTGTTGTTCTGCTCTGCACGTGCTCCCTATTTTTTGACATTGTGCCGAACTTGTAGAGGCCGATCTGCTGACAGCCTAAAGATTTACTGCTGCTTAGGAGCTCTAGGGTTCAGCAAAATGGCAGACTCCAGCAAGAAGAAACAGGAGCAAAGCTGGAGGCAATTTACAGCACACACTGTTTTTTGTAGCATAATTATTAATATAGAATGTATGTTCCTTGATAAAGTACGGGTAAAGTTCCACTTTAACCTCTAGGTGCCTTAATATTGAGTTGGCCCACCCTTTTCAGCTATAACAGCTTCAACTCATCTGGGAAGGCTGTCCACAAGGTTTAGGAGTGTGTCTATGGGGATGTTTGACCATTCTTCCAGAAGAGCATTCGTGAGGTTGGGCATTGATGTGGACGAGAAGGCCTGGCTCAACTCAATATTAAACCCTACGGATTAAGACTGGGATGACAATAACCATTTCAATACCAGGCACTTTCCCCCCTTCCTGCCCAGGACAATTTTTTTCAGCTTTCAGCGCTGTCGCACTTTGAATGACAATTGCACGGTCATGCAACAATGTACCCAAACTAAATGTTTATCATTTTCTTCCCACAAATAGAGCTTTCTTTTGGTGGTATTTGATCACCTCTGCGGTTTTTAATTTTTGCGCAAAAAACAAAAAAAGAGCGACAATTTTGAAAAAATAAAAACTGATGGGCACTGATAGGCAGCACTGATAGGCGTGAGATACATAGGCTTCATACCACGATCAGAGTTGCGGTGTGTCAGACAGACACACAGCACCTCCGATCGCCGCGCTGCGCACCCCCGCAGGTGCGCGCTGGCTTTATTATCATACTCGCGTCATATGACATCCAATCAGGATAACTAAACCACTTTGCAGCTGTCATTTTGCTATACGGCGGGCGGCAAGTGGTTAAAGTTCATGTGCGTGTAAAGGCAGGGATCCCAATACTTTTGGTAATATAGTGTGTACATATATAGATCCAGTATATATATATAATTTGAATGACAATTGCGCGGTCATGCTACACTGTACTCAAACAGATTTTTTACCATTTTGTTCCCACAAATAGAGCTTTCTTTTGGTGGTATTTAATCACCTCTGCGGTTTTTATTTTTTGTGCATAAAATAAAAAAAAGACCGAAAATAAAAAAAAAAAAACAAGTTTTTCTTTGTTTCTGTTAACATTTTTTGTAAATAATTACGTTTTCTTCTTCAATGACGGGCACTGATACAGGGGCACTGATGGGCACCAATGAGATGGCACCAATGAGGTGGCACTAATGAGATGGCACTGACGGGCACTGATGATGGGCACTGACAGGCGGCACTGATGGGCACTGATATATATATATATACAGTGGGGACGGAAAGTATTCAGACCCCCTTAAATTTTTCACTCTTTGTTATATTGCAGCCATTTGCTAAAATCATTTAAGTTCATTTTTTTTCCTCATTAATGTACACACAGCACCCCATATTGACAGAAAAACACAGAATTGTTGACATTTTTGCAGATTTATTAAAAAAGAAAAACTGAAATATCACATGGTCCTAAGTATTCAGACCCTTTGCTGTGAAACTCATATATTTAACCACTTCCCGCCCGGCCTATACTAGGTTGACGGCCGGGCGGTGGTTCCGTTATCCTGACTGGGCGTCATATAACATCCAGCAGGATAACATGCTGCCACGCGCCCACGGGGGTGCGCATCGCGGCGATCGGTGGAGCAGTGTGTCAGTCTGACACACCGCTCCACCGATCTTGGTAAAGAGCCTCCAGCGGAGGCTCTTAAAACGTGATCAGCCGTGTCCAATCACGGCTGATCACGATGTAAATTGGAAGAGCCGTTGATCGGCTTTTCCTCATTCGCGTCTGACAGACGCGAGTAGAGGAGAGCCGATCGGCGGCTCTCCTGACAGGGGGGGTCTGCGCTGATTGTTTATCAGCGCAGCCCCCCCTCAGATGACCACACTGGACCACCAGGGACGCCACTAGGACCACCAGGGAAGGGGGCAACATGTGGATGGCCAGGTATGTACCACCTGTCAGTGCCCATCAGTGCCCACCTGTCAGTGCCCATCAGTGCCCATCCATGCCACCCATCAGTGCCACCCATAAGTACCCATCAGTGCCACACATAAGTACCAATCAATGCCACCTACGAGTGCCCATCAGTGCCACATATGAGTGCCCATCGGTGCCATCTATGAGTGCCCATCAGTGCCGCATACCAGTGCCACCTATCAGTGCCCATCAGTGCCACATATCAGTGCCCATCAGTGCCGCCTGTCAGTGCCCATCATCAGTGCCCGTCAGTGCCACCTCATTAGTGCCACCTCATTGGTGCCATCTCATTGGTGCCCATCAGTGCCCCTGTATCAGTGCCCGTCATTGAAGAAGAAAACGTAATTATTTACAAAAAATGTTAACAGAAACAAAGAAAAACTTGTTTTTTTTTTTTTATTTTCGGTCTTTTTTTTATTTTATGCACAAAAAATAAAAACCGCAGAGGTGATTAAATACCACCAAAAGAAAGCTCTATTTGTGGGAACAAAATGGTAAAAAATCTGTTTGGGTACAGTGTAGCATGACCGCGCAATTGTCATTCAAATTGTGACAGCGCTGAAAGCTGAAAATTGGCCTTGGTGGGAAGGTGTCTAAGTGCCTGGTATTGAAGTGGTTAACTCAGGTGCTGTCCATTTCTTCTGATCATCCTTGAGATGGTTCTACACCTTCGTTTGAGTCCAGCTGTGTTTGATTATACTGATTGGACTTGATTAGGAAAGCCACACAACTGTCTATATAAGACCTTACAGCTCACAGTGCATGTCAGAGCAAATGAGAATCATGAGCTCAAAGGAACTGCCTGAAGAGCTCAGAGATAGAATTGTGGCAAGGCACAGATCTGGCCAAGGTTACAAAAAAATTCTGCTGCACTTAAGGTTCCTAAGAGCACAGTGGCCTCCATAATCCTTAAATGGAAGACGTTTGGGACAACCAGAACCCTTCCTAGAGCAGGCCGTCCGGCCAAACTGAGCTATCGGGGGAGAAGAGCCTTGGTGAGAGAGGTAAAGAAGAACCCAAAGATCACTGTGGTTGAGCTCCAGAGATGCAGTCGGGAGATGGGAGAAAGTTGTAGAAAGTCAACCATCACTGCAGCCCTCAACCAGTCGGGGCTTTATGGCAGAGTGGCCCTGACGGAAGCCTCTCCTCATGAAAGCCTGCATGGAGTTTGCTAAAAAAAACACCTGAAGGACTCCAAGATGATGAGAAATAAGATTCTCTGGTCTGAAGAGACCAAGATAGAACTTTTTGTCCTTAATGCTAAGCGGTATGTGTGGAGAAATCCAGGCACTGCTCATCACCTGTCCAATACAGTCCCAACAGTGAAGCATGGTGGTGGCAGCATCATGCTGTGGGGATGTTTTTCAGCTGCAGGGACAGGACGACTGGTTCCAATCGAGGAAAAGATGAATGAGGCCAAGTACAGGGATATCCTGGACGAAAACCTTCTCCAAAGTGCTCAGGACCTCAGACTGGGCCGAAGGTTTACCTTCCAGCAAGACAATGACCCTGAGCACAGCTAAAATAACAAAGAAGTGGCTTAACAACAACTCTGTGACTGTTCTTGAATGGCCCAGCCAGAGATCTGACTTAAACCCAATTGAGCATCTCTGGAGAGACCTAAAAATGGCTGTCCACCAACCTGACAGAACTGGAGAGGATCTGCAAGGAGGAATGGCAGAGGATCCCCAAATCCAGGTGTGAAAAACTTGTTGCATCTTTCCCAAAAAGACTCATGGCTGTATTAGATCAAAAGGGTGCTACTGAGCAAAGGGTCTGAATACTTAGGACCATGTGATATTTCAGTTTTTCTTTTTTAATAAATCTGCAAAAATGTCAACAATTCTGTTTGTTTCTGTCAATATGGGGTGCTGTGTGTACATTAATGAGGGAAAATGAACTTAAATGATTTTAGCAAATGGCTGCAATACATTTAAAACATTGTGAAACATTTAATGGGGTCTGAATACTTTCCGTCCCCACTGTACTGGATATGTGTATTAAAACAGTGTATTCTGGTTATTACCCATTGTTTAGTTGGAGAATACATAAGACTAATTTCTATAGGGAATGCGTCATGCATTAACTGGATCTTTTTCTTGGTTGAAAAGGATCTTCTATGTCTGGAAATGTTCAGATTTCTTTGTGTATTATCAGTTTTCATCAGCTATAAATGTTGAATAAACCCCACATTTTTTGTTTAACATTTACCTTTGCTTAAATATTATACCTTTCAAACATTGGTTTTTCTTCAGGCTTCAAATATGATGCATGGAGGTCCACGGCTCTCATGTCTCTTAAACAGTCACAGGGTAAGTTAGGGGGCTTTTGGCAGTAGAAGACCTCTTCATAGAGTTTGTCTTTATACTCACAAAGCTCTCTGGCCGAATTCCTTTGGAAGCCACAGGGAGAGATCGCCTGCTGACCTAGGTGGACATATCTCCCCTGGAAGCCGAGAACTCCCAAACTTGAATGTCTTGACCTCCAGAGGGCCGCGATTCCTTCACTGGGGTGCCATAACAAAATGGAGACTTTGATTTGGCCTGCCCAATATAAGGGAAAGTGGATAAGGTAAGACCCATTGTTCATGTCTTCCACCTTTCCTGATACAGAAGCTCCGGGCGTTAGAGAAAAAAGCCTAGGTCTTATAAAATCTCCTCCGTAAGTTTTCCTGTTGTTCAAATAATCATACATGTCCACTTGTATGACAAAGTCTTCCCCAACGCAGTATTGTTCTCTGGGATTTGCTAAAAACACTTTGCTGTTTTGCGCACTGGTGGTTATGTTGAAATAAGTGAATGTCACATTGGGGATAAGGCTTTGGATTTTGGTAAAGACGCCATCAATTTGAATTTGCAGTTGACTTGCTTTTAGTGGAGGCTCTAGAACCTTCTCCTTATCTGGAACCATATCTTGCTTGGTATGCCCCAAACAATTTCCCACAATTACTCTGAGAGAGTGCTGTAAAGGAAATATAAATATAAAACATTTTTTTTCTCCCAATGTTTAAATACCATAATACAACGTATTTGAAAGAGGTGTAGTTGGTGTTTCCTACAAAAAAAAAAAAATGTCAGTTTTCTACTACAGAAAAACTTGACTTAGCTTTACAGGTCTACAGAAACACCTGCAACACTGATAGCTACTGAGATTTTGATTTTTTTAAATGTTCATGTGATTTTTCTTCTAGTTAAGCCTCGTACACACGATCGGATTGTTGGCCAACAGAGCGTCAGACTTTTGTATGAAGGGCGTGTGCCAGGAACTTGTCTTGCATACTAACGGCACAACAAACACGAGCGTAGTGACTAGTGACATACTACGTGGAATTTCAGCTCTTGAACGCCACCCTTTGGGCACCTTCTGCTAATGTCGCGTTTGGTGAGCATTAATTCCGAGCATGAGTGTTTGTACTTTGGACTTTTGTGTGACGGACTTGTGTACACACGATACGAAAATCTGACAACAGACCGTTGTCCGCCGAAAATCTACTAGCCTGCCATCCAACATTTGTTGCTGGAAAGTTGGACAACAATTGTTTGATGGAGCGTACTAACGGTCGGATTTTAGGCAAAATCTGTCATCACACAATTCCCGGACGAAAATCCGATCACTTGTACGAGGCTTTAGATATAAAGGAGATCAGTGCCACCATTCATTTTCAACTTTGTATTCTCTGAATTAATAAGAAGCTTCCTCTGTTGCTGCATGTGTTACTGGCTGGATCACCAGGTGAAAATAAAGAAAAGAAAAAGCCCAAAAAAATGAAAATGAATGCAGTCACCACATTTAAAGTAGAAGTAAACTCCCATGCATGACTTTTCCCTATGGGAAAGCGTATAGTAAAGCTTACCTATAGGTACAATAAATATCTCCTAAACGTGCACTTTTTAGGAGATATTTACTTTTGATGCAGCCGGTGACATCACCAATGCATGCACTCTGAAGGAACGGCATACCGTGCTGCTCCTTCAGAGTCCTGTACCGTGATTGGTGGCTACCTTGTATGTGCGCGGGAGTGACGTCATCACGGTTCCGGCCGCTCACACAATCAGGGTCCGCAAACCCGGAAGGAAGACCCGCTCAAGATGGAAGTGCCTTCAGCGGTGACAGCTCACCACTGGAAGGCTTCATTCTAAGGTAAGTTCTACATAATGTGCTAGAATGCGATGCATACTAGCACATTATCGCTTTACCTTGCAGGATTTAGGAAAAACAAAAAACAAACACAGTGGTTTACTACCGCTTTAAGATTGGAAAACACCAATATATTAAATTTTTTGATTTCGGGTTTATTATTGATTTACCCATTGATTCATGTGTTGTCTGCTTTAGACCCCTCTAAGCATAAACTTATAATGCTGTCCGTTGTGGCAGGATCTCCACTTTTCTGGCATTCACATTTTGCAGATATGATGTAATCCTTTAAAGACCAGCAATCAATAAGTGAGCTGATCAGGAGTGACTATTCCTTTTTTTTTTTACCTGTATTGCTGTCCAGCGCCAAAGGAAGCCCAGGAGGAAAGAAAAGACTAAAACACGCAGTGCAAACTTTCTCTTGACCATTCTGTCATGCGATGAAGTAACCTGATAAAGAAATAGATATTTTTAGGCTTATTTCAAAGACCAGTGAATTTAGTCTGGGCTTTAGCAGACTCTCGAATGTGCCATTCATTCTTAATGGTACCCCAACGCATCGGCAACTGATACACATTTATGCACGCTCCAAACCGCTTGGTACTGCTGCACCATGAAATTCGTTCCGGTGTGATTTCAAAAAAGAGTTGGGGACTTTTCTCCTCGTGTTTCTCGCAGGTAGGACAACCCATTGAAATGAATGGGCTGCTCAACCTGTGGCGTGCACGTGCAAACGCTTGTGCACATAGGTGAACCAGGACTTAAAGACAAAGGTTACCAATATAGCCTCCATATTATTATTATTATTATTATTATTATTATTATTATTATTATTCAGGATTTATATAGCTCCAACAGTTTGAGCAGTGATTTACAATATACCTTGTACATATCTCCCAACATTTTCAGATGGGAACGAGGGACACCCATTAGCAAAAGTATGTAGACATAGGACACACCCCCTGCCACACCCCCTTAAAGGAGAATTAAACAAAAAAAGATTAGTTAAACCCACAAGTGCTTTTTTTTATTCTATTTTTTTACCACTACTATTTATTTTTACTGGTTTTTGAAATTTACAAATGCAGCAATTTAGAAACTGGATGAAAGGTTTAGCACTGGGAAACACTTTTTGAAAGATAAAAAGTGCATTTTATATACACCTATATAGATCAGATCAAAATGAGGGACACATGAGAAGGAAAGAAGGACAAGGGGATTTTGTTCCAAAATAGGGGGAGTCCTTCAAAATCAGGGACAGTTGGGGACTATGTATACCATATATAGAATACATGTATAGGGGTGGGGTGAGCGTGGAACACTAATACTCCTACAGAGGCACCATCCCAGAAAGATATGTAAATATGTGGCGTGCTCAGTTTGAAGCGGTGGAGCTTGGTGTAAGTGGAGCTGGATTAAGTGGGAGTTAAAAACAAGTGTTAGAGTATACAAGTCTTGCTGTCTGTTGGTGTTTGCTGTCTGTTGGTGTGTGTATTGCTGCTGTCTGTTGGTGTGTGTATTGCTGCTGTCTGTTGGTGTGTGTATTGCTGCTGTCTGTTGGTGTTTGCTGGGTTGCATTTTGGGGACTTTTCCTTTTAGTTTTTAATTTGCCTTTTGCTGTCACTTTTTAAATAGCTTTTTTTTTTTTTTTTTTTCTGTTTCATCAGTCTATCAATTAAGGGGTGTGGTTAATTGCTCACAGGTGCCCAGGTGCCTATTTAACTTGTTGTAGGACTCAGTCTGAGCGTGCTCAGTTTGAAGCGGTGGAGCTTGGTGTAAGTGGAGCTGGATTAAGTGGGAGTTAAAAACCAGAGTTTAAAACAGGAGGTTATAACAGGGGTCATAGTACCTGTGTAGTGTGAGTATCTGAGTGTTGTCTGAGTAGTGTGTGTGGATCGTTAGTACTTGTGTATTGTGTACCTGTGTATTGTCTTGTCGTGTACCTGTGTATTGTCTTGAGTATTAGTGCCAGGAAGCTAGTTGTTAGGTAATTTGGACAGGGTAAAATCCCCAAATCCTCACTAAATTTAATAGGTACGATGCCCGGCGGGTGTGGAGAGGCGACTCTTTGTACATCTTGCCGCATGTATGCGTTCCTTGATCATCTGATCGAGGGCGAATACTGCTGTGCAAAATGTAAGCACATTGTTTCCCTGGAAGCCCAGGTTCTGAATCTGGGGAAGCAACTGTCAGCACTGAGAAGTCCCTCCATACTAAAGGTGAGCCAGGAATGTACACGGCAGGTGCCGGCAGGGGCCAGCACAGAGGCGGGTGGAGACAAAGAGGTGCAGGCACTAGCAAAGAGTAGATGGGTGACAGTCAGGACAGGTAGAGGGGGAAGTGCCAGGGAGGCCGATCCAGGACTGGAGCATCCCAATAAGTAAGCTCCATTGAGTGACATTGGTGTAACCAGTCAGGGACCAGCACTGCTGGAGATGAGGGACTCTCCTAGCTGCCAGGGGAAGAACTCCTCCAGTGAGAGTGGGGGGGCAGCAAAGGGAAAGGAAAGACAGATTCTGGTGGTAGGGGACTCAATTCTTAGAAGGACAGAGAGGGCAATCTGTAACCAAGACCTGAAGCGCCGAACAGTATGTTGTCTACCGGGCGCTCGGGTTCGGCACATCACGGATCTTGTGGACAGATTACTGGGAGGGGCTGGGGAAGACCCGGCTGTCATGGTGCACGTTGGCACCAATGACAAAGTCAGAGGCAGATGGAGTGTCCTAAAGAACGATTTTAGGGACTTAGGAGCTAAATTGAGGAAAAGGACCTCCAAGGTAGTGTTCTCAGGAATACTACCGGTACATCGAGCCACACCAGAGAGGCAGAGGGAGATTAGGGAAGTAAACAAGTGGCTGAAGAGCTGGTGTAGTAAGGAGGGGTTTGGGTTCCTGGAGGACTGGGCCGACTTCTCAGTCGGTAACCGGTACTATAGAAGGGACGGACTGCACCTAAATGAGGAGGGTGCAGATCTGCTGGGAATGAAGATGGCCAAAAAGTTAGAGGGGTTTTTAAACTAGGCGATGGGGGGGAGGGTCCAGAGACAGTGATAGCCAGCGCGGAAGATATTCCAGAGGGTAGTATTGGGGGCATTAGTGGTAAGTTAACCAAAGCACAAAAACACAAGGTGAGTATATTAGCAAGTCCAAGTTGCAATCTTGAAACACCCAATACGAGGACAATATGCGACCGGTCTAAACTATGTGGCATGTTCACCAATGCCAGGAGCCTGGCGGACAAGATGGGTGAACTAGAGATACTGTTGTACAAGGAAGATTTGGATTTTGTGGGAATTTCAGAGACCTGGTTCAACAGCTCTCATGATTGGTTGGCAAACATTCAAGGGTATACCCTATACCGCAAGGATAGAGAGGGTAAAAAAGGGGGAGGGGTATGCCTATATATCAAGAATAATGTACAAGTGAATGTGAGAGATGACATCACTGAGGGGGCTAGGGAGGAGGTGGAATCTTTATGGGTAGAGCTCCAAAGGGATGAAGCTAAGGGGAAAATAATACTGGGAGTATGCTATAGGCCCCCTAACCTGAGGGAGGAAGTGGAGACGGATCTCCTATCACAAATTGGATTAGCAGCAAGGATGGGAAGTGTTATCATAATGGGGGATTTTAATTATCCAGACATAGACTGGGCGGAGGGAACCGCGCATTCATTTAAGGCTCGCCAGTTCCTTAATGTCTTGCAGGACAATTTTATGGGTCAGATGGTAGACGCACCAACTAGAAATAAAACATTACTAGATCTACTGATTACCAACAATACAGACCTGATAACAGATGTGGAAATACGGGGCAATTTAGGTAACAGCGATCACAGGTCAATTAGTTTCAGTATAAATCACACAAATAGGAGACATGAAGGGAACACAAAGACACTGAATTTCAAAAGAGCCAACTTCCCTAAACTACAAACCTTGCTAAAAGGCATAAATTGGGATAAAATATTAGGAACAAAGAATACAGAGGAGAGATGGGTTTGCTTTAAGAGCATATTAAATAAGGGCATTAGCCAATGTATCCCATTGGGTAATACATTTAAAAGAGCGAACAAACATCCTGGATGGCTTAACTCCAATGTAAAAATGCATATAAAAGCAAAGGAGAAGGCCTTCAAAAAATACAAGGTTGAGGGATCATCCACAGCATTCAGAATTTATAAAGAATGCAATAAGAAATGTAAGGGTGCAATTAGGATGGCTAAGATAGAACATGAAAGACACATAGCGGAGGAGAGCAAAAAAAATCCCAAGAAATTCTTTAAGTATGTAAACAGTAAAAAAGGGAGGACAGACCATATTGGCCCCATAAAGAATGAGGAAGGACATCTGGTTACAAAGGATGGGGAGATGGCAGAGGTATTGAATTTATTCTTCTCCTCAGTCTTCACGAGTGAATCGGGGGGCTTCAGTAACCAAAACTGCAGTGTTTATCCTCATGACACAACACAGGAAGCACCTACATGTTAAAGTCTACAGGCTTGGAAATATCAGTTTGTAAATGGATAGAAAACTGGCTAAAAGACAGAATTCAGAGAGTAGTGGTTAATGATTCTTACTCTGAATGGTCTAAGGTTATCAGTGGTGTACCCCAAGGTTCAGTGCTGGGACCCTTACTCTTTAATATCTTTATAAATGATATTGGGTCTGGGATCAAAAGTAACATTTCTGTCTTTGCAGATGACACCAAGCTATGCAGTGGAATAACGTCCTTACAGGATGTCTCCAATTTACAAGCTGACCTCAATGCTCTGTCTAATTGGGCGACTATGTGGCAGATGAGGTTTAATGTTGAGAAATGTAAAGTTATGCACTTGGGGGCTAAGAATATGCATGCATCATACATGCTAGGGGGAGTACAACTGGGGGAATCTGTAGTGGAGAAGGATCTGGGGGTTTTGGTAGATCATAAGCTCAATAATAGCATGCAATGCCAAGCTGCGGTTTCCAAAGCAAGCAAAGTTCTTTCTTGTATTAAGAGAGGTATGGACTCCAGAGAGAGAGATATCATTTTGCCCCTGTTCAAATCATTAGTAAGACCTCATCTGGAATATGCAGTTCAGTTTTGGACACCAGTTCTCAAAAAGGATATCGGGGACCTGGAGAAAGTGCAGAGAAGGGCAACCAAACTGATAAGAGGCATGGGGGAGCTCAGCTATGAGGAAAGATTAGAGGAACTGAATTTGTTCACTCTTGAAAAGAGGAGAATAAGGGGGGATATGATCAACATGTTTAAATATATAAGGGGTCCATATAGTGAACTTGGTGTTGAGTTATTCACTTTACGGTCAACACAGAGGACAAGGGGGCACTCTTTACGACTGGAGGAAAAGAGATTTCATCTCCAAATACGGAAAGGTTTCTTCACAGTAAGAGCTGTGAAAATGTGGAATAGACTCCCTCCAGAGGTGGTTCTGGCCAGCTCAGTAGATTGCTTTAAGAAAGGCCTGGATACTTTCCTAAATGTACATAATATAACTGGGTACTGACATTTATAGGTAAAGTTGATCCAGGGAAAATCCGATTGCCTCTCTGGGATCAGGAAGGAATTTTTTCCCCTGCTGTAGCAAATTGGAGCATGCTCTGCTGGGGTTTTTTGCCTTCCTCTGGATCAACTGTGGGTATAGTATTGGGTATATTGGATTGTACGTTTTTTTTTTTTTTTTTTTTTTTATGGTTGGACTGGATGGACTTGTGTCTTTTTTCAACCTGACTAACTATGTAACTATGGTTAACAGAGGACGTAATTAAAATTAGACTTGAGAAACCTAACATTAATAAATCACCGGGACCAGATGGCTTGCATCCGAGGGTACTTAGGGAACTCAGTCAGGTGATTGCCAGACCGTTGTTCCTAATTTTTACAGACAGTCTATTGACTGGAATGGTACCAGCTGATTGGAGAAAAGCCAATGTAGCACCAATATTTAAAAAGGGCCCAAAAAACATCCCTGGGAATTACAGACCAGTTAGCCTAACAACAATAGTATGTAAACTCTTGGAGGGGATGATAAGGGACTATATACAAGATTTTAGTAATAAGAATGATATCATTAGCAGTAATCAGCATGGATTCATGAAGAATCGTTCTTGCCAAACCAATCTATTAACCTTCTATGAGGAGGTGAGTTGCCATCTAGATAAAGGAAGGCCCGTAGACGTGGTGTATCTGGATTTTGCAAAAGCATTTGACACAGTTCCCCATAAATGTTTACTGTACAAAATAAGGTGCGTTGGCATGGACCATAGGGTGAGTACATGGATTGAAAACTGGCTACAAGGGCGTGTTCAGAGGGTGGTGATAAATGGGGAGTACTCAGAATGGTCAGGGGTGGGTAGTGGGTTTCCCCCAGGGTTCTGTGCTGGGACCAATCCTATTTAATTTGTTCATAAACGACCTGGAGGATGGGATAAACAGTTCCATCTCTGTATTTGCAGACGATACCAAGCTAAGCAGGGCAATAACTTCTCCGCAGGATGTGGAAATCTTGCAAAAAGACCTGAACAAATTAATGGGGTGGGCGACTACATGGCAAATGAGGTTCAATGTAGAAAAATGTAAAATAATGCATTTGGGTGGCAAAAATATGAATGCAATCTATACACTGGGGGGAGAACCTCTGGGGGAATCTAGGATGGAAAAGGACTTGGGGGTCCTAGTGGATGATAGGCTCAGCAATGGCATGCAATGCCAAGCTGCTGCTAATAAAGCAAACAGAATATTGGCATGCATTAAAAGGGGGATCAACTCCAGAGATAAAACGATAATTCTCCCGCTCTACAAGACTCTGGTCCGGCCGCACCTGGAGTATGCTGTCCAGTTCTGGGCACCAGTCCTCAGGAGGGATGTACTGGAAATGGAGCGAGTACAAAGAAGGGCAACAAAGCTAATAAAGGGTCTGGAGGATCTTAGTTATGAGAAAAGGTTGCGAGCACTGAACTTATTCTCTCTGGAGAAGAGACGCTTGAGAGGGGATATGATTTCAATTTACAAATACTGTACTGGTGACCCCACAATAGGGATAAAACTTTTTCGCAGAAGAGAGTTTAATAATACTCGTGGCCACTCATTACAATTAGAAGAAAAGAGGTTTAACCTTGAACTACGTAGAGGGTTCTTTACTGTAAGAGCGGCAAGGATGTGGAATTCCCTTCCACAGGCGGTGGTCTCAGCGGGGAGCATTGATAGCTTCAAGAAACTATTAATCACCTGAATGACCGCAATATACAGGGATATGTAATGTAATACTGACACATAATCACACACATAGGTTGGACTTGATGGACTTGTGTCTTTTTTCAACCTCACCTACTATGTAACTATGTAACTATGTAACTATGTGTCCGAAAACTTGTAGAGAAAAATGGGACTCTAATGCCCCGTACACACGGTCAGATTTTCCGACGGAAAATGTGTGATAGGACCTTGTTGTTGGAAATTCCGACCGTGTGTAGGCTCCATCACACAGTTTCCATCGGATTTTCCGACACACAAAGTTTGAGAGCATGCTATAAAATTTTCCGACAACAAAATCCGTTGTCGGAATTTCCGATCATGTGTACACAAATCCGACGCACAAAGTGCCACGCATGCTCAGAATAAATAAAGAGATGAAAGCTATTGGCTACTGCCCCGTTTATAGTCCTGACGTACGTGTTTTACGTCACCGCGTTCAGAATGATTGGATTTTCCGACAACTTTGTGTGACCGCGTGTATGTGTATGCAAGACAAGTTTGAGCCAACATCCGTCGGAAAAAATCCTAGGATTTTGTTGTCGGAATGTCCGATCAATGTCCGACCGTGTGTACGGGGCATTATTGTGCCTCGGAGGAGTATAAACAGAATGAGATACAATATATTTATACAAGAGTAATCAATATTTTATTATTTAAAGAACAAAGTTTAAAATACATTAAATAACATTATTTGCATCATTATGTATTCATACTAATCATATGATGTATGGTACTAATTAAGACTCTATTTGTAGAATTCACATGACGCTTTCAGCTGTGCTAGCCGCAAGGCCCTGATGAAGCGGAATATCCACGAAACGCGTAGGCCATTCCTTGTATAGTTTGATGGGAACCAGCACATCCCTGAACTCAAATTGAATTACCAAGATTGTAATGTATTTTAAACTTTGCTCTTTAAATAATAAAAATTTGATTACTCTTGTATAAATATATTGTATCTCATTCTGTTTTATACTCCTCCGAGGCACAATTAGAGTCCCATTTTTCTCTACAAGTTTTCGGACAAATATTTACATATATAGAATACAATATACAATATACCAATGCACGTTACATCTCACTGGAAGATTGCAGCACTCTTCTTCTATCCACTGCAGTAACAAACAGAACACTGATATACTATTAACCACTAGCCGACCAGCAACCGTCATTCTACTGTGGCAGGTCAGCTCTCCTGCGCAAATCGCCGTAGCTGTATGTCGACCCTTTAAACAGCTATTGCAGGCACATGCTGTACAACGGGGGACCCAATGCAATTGGCTGGCAGGCGCGATGTCCGCCGGCCATACGCGATCGTGGTCATGAGAGCCAAAACGGGGATGTGTGTGTAAACACACAAATCCCTATTCTGCCAGGAGAGGAGAGACAGATCATCTGTTCCTACTAGCTAGGAACAGCGATCTGGCTCCTCCTCTAGTCAGTCACATCCCCCCCATAGTTAGAAACACACACAAGGGAACACATTTAACCCCTTGATCGCCCCCTAGTGTTAACCCCTTCCCTGCCAGTGACATTTACACAGTAATCAGTGCATTTTTATAGCACTGATCGCTGTATAAATGTCAATGGTCCCAAAAGTGTCCGATCTGTCTCGCTAAAAATCGCAGATCGCCACCATTACTAGTAAAAAAAAATGAATAATAAAAATGCCATAAATATAACCCCTATAACTTTTGCACAAACCAATCAATATACGCTTATTGCGATTTTCTTTTTACCAGAAATATGTAGAAGAATATAAATCGGCCTAAACTGAGGACGAAATTTGTTTTTTTAATATTTTTTGGGGGGATATTTATTATAGCAAAAAGTAAAAAATATTGCTTTTTTTCAAAACCGTCTCTCTTTTTTTTTTGTATATAGCGCAAAAAATAAAAAAAACACAGAGGTAATCAAATAGCACCAAAAGAAAGCTCTATTTGTGGAAAAAAAGGACGTCAATTTTGTTTGGGTACAGCGCCGCACAACCGCGCAATTGTCAGTTAAAGCGACGCAGTGCCGAATTGTAAAAAAAGGCCTGGTCATTAAGGGGGCAAATCCTTCCAGGGCTGAAGTGGTTAAACTGCTATTTCAACTATCCTTCTCCAAGATGTAGTCCAAAAGCAACTGCCCTCTTAATAATAAAAATACATTCACATATACTGTACACGTGTGTGTGTATATACATATATATATATATATATATATATCCTGTTTATGTGTATATATATATATACACACACATACTCTATAAATACATATACTGTATATCTATACATATTTATATATACATATGCCTATACATAAATTTACGTGATATATACTTAATATTAATACAGAGGATTTAGCATATTGCAGTAACTCACATACAACAGTTATCTTAATCTTATGCAGACGCAACAATTAAAAACTACAACAAAATACAGATGGATCTTCCTATGAATTAATAATTGTAAAAAGTAGAATGTCTCACAGTCTAGATGCAGGGAATCCCAGGACTGTAATCCTCCTTTCTCTATATAATTAGAAGAGAGAAATCCTTATCATAGAAGGTAGGTGAGCCTGTGATAGTCTCTATACTTCACTTCTCCAGTAACATCCACTCTTCTCCCCGCCTTGCCAAAGTGCTGAGGCTTGGCTTCTTCCTGAGCCGGTATCTTCCAGGAATGTGTTAGGAAAGCAGCTCTTAAAAAAAAAAAAAAAAGGACAGAAGACTTCATCCTTGAATAATATCATGGTACTTTTATTAAAGTGGTATTATCCTTAAATAATAAAAACCTGCTGACAGGTAGCATAGCTCCCAACTGTCCCTGATTTCGAGGGACTGTCCCTGATTTGGAGCAATGTCCCTCTGTCCCTCATTCCTCCTCATTTGTCCCTCATTTTGGTCTGATCTATATAGATGTATATAAAATGCACTTTTTATCTATCAAAAAGTGTTTTCCAGCGCTAAACCTTTCATCCAATTTCTAAATTGCTGTATTTGTAAATTCCAAAAGCCAATATAAATAAATAGTAGTGGTAAAAAAAGCACTTGTGGGTTTAACCAATCTTGTTTTTTTTGTACAATTCTCCTTTAAGTAGGCGTGGCAAGGGGTGTGTCCTATGCCTGCATACTTTTGCTGATAGGTGTCCCTCATTCCCATCTCAAAAAGTTGGGAGGTGTGCATACAGGCTCTCCAGCCAAGCTGTGCCAAAGTGGTGTGTTCGGTATCAGGTAGCATCATAATTACCCTCCTTGTGTCATACGCCAAGGAATTGATTGCCATTTGCCAGTTCAGATATAAGCTCTGCTGGCACTTGCATTAGGAAAGCCGCACTCTCCAGACACTCCACCCTATCAGCCAGGGGGCTATCCATGCCATTATATTTGGGGATTAGTGCTAAGGCAGCTCCCGGGGTACCATTGTAGCCCACATCCTGTACAGTGGGCTGAGTATCCATATCCTGCTGACTATGCCAAATGTAGCCGGGGACCCGCTTGGAATGGAATGCACACAGCATAGCTCCCAACTGTCCCTGATTTCGAGGGACTGTCCCTGATTTGGAGCAATGTCCCTCTGTCCTTCTTTCCTCCTCATTCGTCCCTCATTTTGGTCTGATCTATATAGTTGTATATAAAATGCACTTTTTATCTTTCAAAAAGTGTTTTCCAGTGCTAAACCTTTCATCCAAATTCTAAATTGTTGCATTTGTACATTTTAAAAGCCAATATAAAGTAATAGCAGTGGTAAAAAAAAAAAAAAAAGCCAATATAAAGTAATAGCAGTGGTAAAAAAAAAGCCCCTGTGGATTTATTTAATCTTTTTTTTTGGTTAATTTTCCTTTAAGGGGGTGTGGCAGGGGGCGTGTCCTATGCCTACATAAGTTTGTTAATAGGTGTCCCTCATTCCCATCTCAAAATGTTGGGAGGTACACAGTCCTCAGCAAAGTGAAAGCTTTATAATTGTTGATAATCAAGTTAAAAATAAGTTACATTAATCAGATAATTGACTGCTTCACTAGACAGTTTAGAACAGACCAGGATATGGTCTTATACCATGGCATTACTGGAGGATGTCTTCTGCTGTGGGGGTTTTCGGATGCTGTTTAAAATGTTGCCTACCAGGCACCTTTACCCCCCTTCCTGCCCAGGTCAATTTTCAGCTTTCAGCGCTGTCACACTTTGAATGACAATTGAGCGGTCATGCTACACTGTACCCAAATGACATTTTTATCTTTTTTTTTTACACAAATAGAGCTTTCTTTTGGTGGTATTTAATCGCCTCTGGGTTTTTTATTTTTTGCTAAATAACGAAAGAAGACCGAAAATTTTGAAAAAAAACTAAAACTTTTTCATAGTTTGTTATAAAATTTTGTAAACAGGTAATTTTTCTCTTTCACTGATGTACGCTTCTGATAGGCTTCACTGATGGTCACTGATGAGGTGGCACTGATGGGCATTGTTGGGCACTGATAGACTGCACTGGTGGGCACTGATGAGGAGGCAATGATGGGAGGCACTGATAGGTGAGAACTGATAGGCAGCACTGATGGGCGGCACAGATGGTCACTGGTAGGCAGCACTGATAGGTGACACTCATGAGGAGGCACTGGTGGGCACTGATTGGCAGCACTGATGGGCACAAATTTGCAGCACTGGTGGGCAAAGATTGCCAGCACTGATGGGAATGCACCGATAATCAGGACACCGATAATCAGTGCCCTAATTATCAGTGTGGATGTCCCTTTTAGAGAAGCCGGTTATGGGCTGTCAGCATGAGGAAAGGAGTGCCAATAGCCGGCATCTATTTACCTTCGTAATCAGCTGTGATTGGACACAGCTGATCACATGGTAAAGAGCCACTGATTGTCTCTTTACCTCAATCTGTGATAGGCAGCGTCTGGAGAACACTACGATCACAGAGCATGCCACCCGTGGCCAGCAAATGGCGTGATCACGGGAAGCCGTCACATGACCCAGAAATAGATAATCGGTGGCCGGCAAGTGGTTAACCAAATAGCACTAGTCAACTAGATGGGATCCTCAGGAGGTTCTTTGGCACCACACAAATCCCTTACCAGGGATGTCAAAATCAATTTCATTGTGGCCTGCATCAGCATCATGGTCACCCTCAAAGGGCCGGTTGTAAATAGTAAGACTAGATGTCAAGAGCACCCCACCCCCGCCTTTCATCAGATATCAAGATCCCCCCCCCACCATCAATAGTTAAGAGTCCCCCACCCTCCCTTACATCACAGTGGAGATGGGAAGCAGAAAAAGTAAAATTTGGAGGGGGACCAGAGGAGGACTGGAGTCAGATGCAGAATCTGCTAAATGCTGAGATCAGGGGAGGTGTTGCTGCCAACTGCTGAGATGGGAGGGTGGCATAGACGAGCCTCTCTGTGGCTGCACGGAGAAGCGCAGAGTTCTGTCCTCTTCTCTGCTGCTGACTGTTGAAACAATGTGGGGGAGAGGTTAAGGGGGTGCTCCATCCGCAGGAGAGGTGAGATTGCCACATGAAATGGCCTGATTTGGCCCATGGGCCTTGTGTTTGACACATGTGCCTTACACTCTTCCTACTTGCCAGGAACCCATCCCTGCACTAAAAGCTGTTTTCTGAGCAGCGGTTTTCTCGCCCCAACCAGCCACTTGCTAGAAGCATGCCCAGATGACGTAGCATCCCTTATTTAAAGGTTCTCTCGCTAAGATAGTCTCCTTAACTCTTGCGGAAACTCAGCATGAAATAAGATACTTGCCTTCCCTAGAGAAAGCTAATGGAGTCTCCAAGGGGAAATTTCCCTTAATAGACTGCCACCTACAAGAAAGAAGAATACCTGCCCCTGACTACAGGCAAACTTGCTACACACCAGGCCCCAAACCAGAAGGAGAACATCCTTTTTCCCGCCAGTGACACCTGCACTGACTACAACGCTATTTTGAAAGAGATAGCACAGAACACTTATCTTCCTCCACCAGTTCTTTAACACACCTTACGCTTTACTCTTCAGCCTGAGGGCATGGTGGGAAACTGCTGTATACTATGTGAGGTCTTGCACGCTTGTGATCCAGGCCCAGTCCATAGGAGAGATAAACTACATAATGGGCATGGACTGTGAGAGTGCCTGCCTCTAGATGGGTAGACCATGTGGCCACCAATCCACCTCCGTCTAACGGAACCTCTGCCACCACCTTCTCCCAAACTGGCTGCTTCTACTTATTTTTACCTTTTCTTTCTCCATCAATCTGTAGATCCCATAAACTGTAGGATTTCACCTACTTTACATTCAAAATAATCAGACCAGATGATTCACTTATACAGCAAATCTGTTTACTGAATAAATGGCAGGTTAATACAGCTTTTCCTTCATACAGTTTGTTTCACCCAGTACATGATAGTATGACAAGTTATTCAACGAACAGCGTTCTCTTTTTACTTTAGCAAAACTCGTCCAAACTAAAAATGTAATATATGGCAGATTACCAGTCATTAGATGTGGTGGCTGCATTTCCGGTCGTTTCCGAGTTTACCAGAGCTGTCAGTAAGCCCAGAACCGATCCAATGCGGCTGATGGCTAGGCAGGAAACCGAGTGAGGACAAGATAGCCCCCATTCAGCTCTATGCCTTTGGAGAACTGAAGTAACCTCCGACTTGGGATGGGCTAGACACCCCCCTGTTAGATTTGCAGCAGAACTCCCGAACGGGGGCAATGTTCTAACCTGAACGGCAAACTCCATTTAAGTCTATAGGAGCCGAACAGGAGGTATAAAAAGTGCCAATTTTGAAGGCTTATATGCAAGTAATTGGCCATAAAAGGGGTATGGGCACTGCCTTGGGGGACATGTATCCACAAAATTTTTTTCTTAAAAAACAACCGTTTTATTAGGAGCAGTGATTTTAATTATGCTTAAAGTGCAACAATAAAATTGAAAAATTCCTTTAAAAATAGTGCTTGGGGGGTCCCCTCAATGTGCCTGTAAAGTGGCGCACCTGAGGCATGCATAAAACATGCTACAGCAAAAGTAACATTTCTAAAAAAAAAAACAAGTCAAAACTCATTTAAAATGACTTGCGGTTACAATTGCTGGCACCCGGCTATTAAAAAATAAAGAAAAAAGCGACGTAGGGGTTCCCCCCCCTATCCATACCAGGCCCTACGCCAAAATAAAAAAAAAAAAAAAAAAAACGGCGTGGGGTCCCCGCAAAATCCACGCCAGACCCTTATCTGAGCATGCAGCCCGGCAGGTCAGGAAAGGGGAAGTAACAAGCGAGTGCCCCTCTCCCTGAACCATAGCAAGCCACATGCCCTCAACATGGGGGGGTAGGTGCTTTGGGGCAGGGGTGTCCCTCGATGTAAATCCTTCGTCAATCACGATGCTCGCTGGACCCGAAAAATCAGGGCCTCCTGCCATATGCCCCCCTGCCCCAAAGCACCCACCCCCCTCCATGTTGAGGGCATATGGCCTGGTATGGCTCAGGAGGGGGGGAGCGCTCGCTCATCCCCTCCACTTTCCTGACCTCCTGAGCTTCATGCTCAGATAAGGGTCTGGTATGGATTTTGGGGGGGGCCCCCATGCCGTTTTTTTCTTTATTTTTTTTACCGGAACTTTTTGTTTTTTTATTCAGCTGTCAGCGGGGAAACCCATTGACAGCTGAAGACTCATCGGTTGTTAAAGACGCCACGGCCGGCTTTTCGGCCCTGCTCCTTAACAACCAGCTTACTCAGCGCCCTGATTGGGCAAAGCTTTGCCCAATCAGGGCACAGAATACACTGTGCAGCACTCACACATTGCAGGGTGTTTGTCGGGGCAAATTCGGGTGTAAATTCGGGTGTTCGGGTGTTCAGCGAATGACTGAACAGGCAAATGTTCGGACCGAACATATGCTCAGGCCAAAGCGTTCGCCCATCCCTACCGCCAGCATCACTTCCTGTTCTCGGGCTTAAAGAGATGATTTTTTTTTTAATCAAAGTGTCAAAAATGTATTTATTTTTTTTTCTTTTGCTTTTAAGGATAAATGAGAGATCTGTGGTATTTTTGACCTTAGATTTCTCAATAAAAAGGACCTGTCATGCTTATTTCTATTACAGGGATGTTTACATTCCTCGTAATAGGAATAAAAATGATAAAAAAATAAAAATAAAGGGACAGTATAAAAATAATAAATGAAAAGTAAAATAAATAAGAAAAAAACTATCTTTAAGCGCCCAATCCCTCCATGCTCGCACGCAGAATGCATGCTCGCATGCAGAAACACTCGGGTATGTGTATCTCGGCTCCGATGAGAGCCGAGATACACATACGCGAGTGTTCTCGGCTTTTTTCGGCGGGACTGGGTGTGACGGCGGCGCCGAAAAAAGCCGAGAACACTCGGGTATGTGTATCTCGGCTCCGAAGTATCCCAGCAATCTCAGAGCCATATTTGAATCTACCCACGGCTGTGTATGTCGGCGGCGACCGCGGCAATTGCCGCGATTGCTCCAATGACACAAAATCGGCGGGGATCGGCCTATAACACGCACCCACGATTTTCCCCTTATTTTCAGGGGAAAAAAGTGCGTGTTATATGCCGATAAATACGGTATATAATGTGTATACAGTACTGTGCAAAAGTTTTAGTCAAGTGTGAAAAAAAATCTATAAAGTAAGAATGCTTTCAAAAAAATATATTTAATTGCTTATTTTTATCAAATTACTAAATGCAAAGTGAGCAAAAAAAAATGTATATCGAGTCAATTTTTGGTTGGACTACCCCTTGGCTTCAAACTAGCATCAAATCTTCTAGGTACACTAGCACACAGTTTTTGAAGGAACTGGGCAGGTAGGTTGTTCCAAACATCTTGGCGAACTAACCACAGATCTTCTGTAGATGTAGGCTGCCTCAAATTCTTCTGTCTCTTCATGTAATCCCAGACAGACTTGGTGATGGTGAGATCAGGGCTCTGTGGGGCCAAACCTTCACTTCCAGGACTCCTTGTTCTTCTTTACACTGAAGAGTTAATGACATTGGCTGCATGTTTGGGGTCATTGTCCTGCTGCAGAATAAATCTGGGACCAATCACACATTTCTCTGATGGTATGGCATGATGGATAAATATCTGCCTACTACTTTATCTGGAGGCTGTCTGGGGACCCTATCAAAATGTTGCTATAGAGCCCTGTGCTCTGTAGTTAAACCCCTGAACAACTCCTCAGCACTCAGCATAATAAAATGTATCTGTCCTTCTTTCTTTACATACAAAGGGTCTTCAAAAAGTTTCCACACTTTTATATACAGTATATAAAAAAAGTGCAGAAACTTTTCGAAGAACCCTCATATTATCTAGGATATTTTGTCTTATGTGTAACTCCAGCCAAACCCCTTCTTTTAAAGTGATGCAAAAAAAAAAATAAAAATGAAGATTTGCATTGTGATAAGGAACATTTAGAAATGTTCATTGAGCCTAAGCAGTGCCCTGATTTCTTCCTGAAAAAAAGCAGCACATTTCCTGGTATGTAAGTGTACCTACAGCCTCGTACCTGCAGTGTGAGATCTAAGGTACTGTTATCTCTGATTGCAGATTAGGAGATGTCACTACTCTGCAGCTCACTATTCTCTATGCTGGAGGCTCTGACATGAAGAGAGCAAAGCCCTGCCTCTACCAAGATGGCCACCCAAACACAGAAACACAGTGTACAACAAGGCATGGTAAGTCAATTAAAAAGGAAAAGATCATATGCAGGGAGACCACAGGGGTTGCTGGTGTTTAGTCCATTGCCCTCTGCCTGCCTTTTTGGCACAATTTTCAGAGTTTAGTTCCTTTTTAAGATTGAAGTGATAAAACCTCTGCTAGGTGTGTTCTGCTGTCTGGGATTTTATATTTTCAGCAGTACAGGAAGTCGGAACATTTCCCAAAGACATATACGAGAAAAAAACTTTTTTTAGTAACAGGTGAGGTTGAAACTTTAGTCCAATATGCATAGCTCCCAACTGTCCCTGATTTTGAGTGACTGTCCCTGATTTGGAACAAAGTCCCTCTGTCCCTCTTTCCTCCGCATTTGCCCCTCATTTTGTCCAATTTCTAAATTGATGCATTTGTAAATTCCAAAAGCCAATAGAGAGGATTAGTAGTAGTAAAAAAAGCACTTGTGGGTTCGAACAATCATTTTTTGTACTATTCTCCTTGGGGGGGTGTCCCTCATTCCCATCTCAGAAAGTTGGGAGCTATGCAATATGTCAAGACCCCATGGATTACTGAACATTCAAGATAGAGAAACCTGAATTCCATTTTGCCATCCATATATTTATTCTTCCAGCCCTGTTACCTTTAGGCACCCTCCTATCTACTGGTGGAACTACCGGCATAGCATCCCAGGCCTGAGCCATGGTTGAGAAGTGTTGGGCAGAATAAAGATCTCCTGTACTGTGAGTCAGCAGTTACACTGTGCTGTCCGACTTCATCCAGACCTCTATCGTTGCAGGATCCACACAGAATTTGACAGCTCACCAGATTGCTGCTGTCCTTTGTGAACATAGTTGCTGCCAGAGGAAGCCTTTCACTACTTGCTTCCTCTGCGGATATGACAATTGACATCTAAAGCAGAGTTTAGCAGAGGAAACGAGTAGTGGAAGACTTCCTGTACCATCTTCTGCATTTATGAATTGCAATGTCAGTCTAGTATTTTGTTGAATCATGTGTGTGCCCCTCACTGATCAATGTCTGGATGGGTCAGCCTGAGCAGCAGACATAAGCCATTTTAAGGTATGTTTCAGTTACTTTCTCTACTATACACTCCCTTTGTCGCAGTACCTCATTCTGTATGATATGCTCTACATTCCCTGTTCTGTCCCCCCCCCCCCCCCCCTCATTCTGTATGCCATCTTATATTTTCCTTGTGCATCCAAGCCTCATTCCAAATGCCCTGCTGTACATTCTTTATTCCACAACACATCATGTTGTATGCCATGCTGTACGTTCCCTACTTCACAAAGCATATTTTTTTATAAAATATGCTATACATTCCTTTTTCTGAACCTTCTTATTCTATACAATATATTTTTGGTTTGGAGGAAGATATCACGGGCACTGCATCCCAAATGTTAGACTAACGAAACCAAGCCAAGTAGGACTTTTGAGGTGCCAATTAATGAACACAAAATTAAAAGAGTATAATAAATTTATTAAGTCATCTACATAAAACCACATAAAAACAATGCGTGATTCTTTGCTGCTGTATATAGTCCGTTAGTACTCATCCTGTGTGCCATGGTGTACGTTTCCTTTTCTCCAAAGACTTATTTTGTATACAATGCTTTGCTTTCCCAATTTGTGCTGCCCGTATGCCGTACTATATATTCCCAGTTCTGCACCACCTCATTTCTTTTGCCATGCTGTACGCTCTACCTCTTTCTGCATGCTATGCTGTATGTTCCCTACATGTGGAAGTTCACTTTCAACCACACCCTCTAAGTTGAGATTGTGTCAAGATATTGGTTTGACTTTAAAGGTGAACGATATGCTTTGCTGCTCCCATGTTTTACTAAACTTTAAGTTCACTTGTTTCCCAGCTGATCTGGAATTTACCAAGAAGAACTCGAGTCCTTTGCTATGGAAAGAAAATCCTTGGATTTGGCCAACTTGGACTGTAGCCCCCACAGCCACTAGGCAAAGTGGTCTGAAAATAGTGGTGGTGATGATATTTACTATTAATATTCCTTCTTCGATTATTAATAATTCCCTATCCAAAGTCTTTATCTAATATCTTCTGCTCAATTTTATGAAGCTTGTGTAAAGGACATGCTGATAAGGTTCTCTAGAACTTTCAAGGGAGGATGGATAACATTGCATGCATAGGCAATACTCATGTCCAAGCCATCGACAAACCCAACGTTCAACCCTTGAAAAATCTCCCGGAGTGCAAGATATTGGACATGGCCGTGGAAGTCACTGAAGCGTTCCATGTCTATGTCCATGTCACGGGCATTTTCCTCCTTTATAATCACTCTGGTGCGTGGACTGCGGATAAAGAGCCGCTCTATCGCTCTCCGGACATTGATAGCCGACCTGATGAAAGTTCGAAAGGGGAAAGGCCTGAAATGCTGACCTAAAGTAAGAATGATGATAGTGTTTTCTCCTCCGCCAATCTGGTCAATTTGGCGTGCCATATAGGCATCTTCTTTGATGGAGTAGAAGGTTTTGCTAACAAATGGAAAAGTGTGTTTCTTCCACTGGACATAAATAAACTTTTCGAGGTTAATGGCCAAAAGAGTCTTTTGCCAGGACTGCATCTCATCTTCTGTGTGATTGAAGTAATCCACAACTTAAAGAAAAAAAAACAAAACAATTATGCTTAATAAGACTCCAGGTGTTTTGAAAATGTTCCTCTTAAGGGAAGGAAGGAAGGAAAAGCGTTGAATGCTTACTTTTAATTTTCTCCACAGAGAATGGACCTGAACATAAAGCGTGGCGATTCCTATCTAATAGGCAACATCTGGAAATAAAAATGATACCCTGAAAAGTTTACCTTTTGCTTTGAATGCCTCCTAAAATTTGCAGTGCACCTTCTGTGCTTTGATTCATATAGCTTTATACTTGCATTGTGGGATCATGTAAGGCAGGGATCTCCAAACTACGGCCCTCCAGCTGTTCCGGAACTACTTGTTCCATGAGGCATTGTAAAACTCTGACATTCACAGACATGACTAGGAATGATGGGAATTGTAGTTCCTGTACAACTGGAGGGCCATAGTTTAGAGACCCCTGATGTAAGGCACTACTGCCTCTGGCTGCTAGTCCCGTGAGATTTGGTCGTGCCACCACTGTGCTTTTCACTATTCTCCTTGCTGGAGAGAAAGCTGTACCTGAGGACCTGCATTGCAAATATCTTCCTGCCTTTGCTTTATTTATTCTAGTTCTTAAAAAATTCATCAGATCAACAGTCACTGGGTGGTAGCCCTGAGATAAAGATGCAAAAAACTGACTCTACCAAGACAGTTGCTTCCACACAGAAACACAGTGTAAAACAAGGCATGCTAAGTTGGTAATGGACACAACCTCTCCAGGACTGATCCTTTTTAAATATGTTGAATACTGCAGGATTTTTAAGTTTCCAAGTGGTGGAAAGAAGGAAGGAACATCTCAAGGAAGGAAGGAAGAAAAGTGTGTAAGAAGTAATGTAGGAAAACAAAAAAAACTCAAAACATATATAAGAGGTGGAGAGATAAAGAAAGAAAAAAGTAAAGAAGATCTCTGGTAAGGAAGAAAGATCTAAAGGAATGAATGAAAGAATATCTCTCTAAAATTACTTTTAATATTCACTGTACAGTGTAATATAAAGTATGTTGAATGCAGCAAAGGTTTTCATTTTTTGCTTCCTGAGTGGAGGATCATAAGAAAGGATGGAAATCTGAAGAAATGAGAAAGGAAGGGAGAGGGATTGAAGAAAAACCTAAAGAAATGAAGACTCCTCTATACTTACTTTTAATATTCTCTGCAAAGTGTCTTATATATTGGCGAACTGTAGAATCCCCCATGAGGAACAGTTTTTTGCCCTTGAGAAAGTCTTTCAGCTTATCATTGTCATTGAATTGTGTCATCTTACAGTGGATGGGCTTCCACACATTGTATGAGAAATATCCACTTGGGATGGGATAATAGGATCCTGCTCTACACTTATCAGTGGGTTCCTTCTGTTTTCCTAAATTGAAAAATACAAATTAGGCACTGCTTGTGAAACCTTAAATCTGACATATTATTTGTTATTACGGGCTGGAACACTGGTATCTACAATGGGTTTGCAGAGCCCGGGCTACCAGATACAAGCAGAACTCCAGGAAAAAAAATCACAAGGAAAGTTACATGCAGCATTCTGAGATTTCATTTTAGAAATAGATTATATGAAGGTCAAGTATATGTCCCATTAGCTGTGTAGATTTAATGGACAAGCACATTAGAGAGTTCAGTCAGGGACTCTCATTCAGGGACTATAATTACATATTTGTTCTTATTATGCACAAGGTGAACAAAAGTATGTTGACACCCCTCCAAATTATTGAGTTCATGTATTTCCAGGGGATAGCAGTATTAATGATATAGCATACAAGGCCATTTTAAACAACCTTGTGGTTACAGTTTAGAGATGGCCCTTTTTTTCCAGCATGACTGTCCCCCTGTGAAAAAACAGCTCCATAAAGATATCATTTTGATAGGAAGCAGGAAGTATTACAAAAGCCACCTCTAAATTGTTGTTGGATAAATGTTACCTTTTTCAAGCTAAAAACACATTTTCATTTTGATGAACTGAATTCAGTAAATGGAAACTTACTGCCACAGCTGGCAACTTTAATGGGTTTTAAAGGCTTTGAAACTTCCAACCCAATGTTTGACCTAAAAAATAACAATAGTTTACTAACAAATTCAGTTTAATTATAATTAAAACCTCTTCTTGCCACATGTACACATATAGACCATATTGCCAAAAGTATTGGGACGCCTGCCTTTACACGCACATGAACTTTAATGGTATCCTAGTCTTAGTCCGTAGGGTTCAATATTGAGTTGGCCCACCCTTTGCAGCTATAACAGCTTCAACTCTTCTGGGAAGGCTGTCCACAAGGTTTAGGAGTGTGTCTATGGGAATGTTTGACCATTCTTCCAGAAGCATATTTGTGAGGTCAAGCATTGATATTGGGTGAGAAGGCCTGGCTTGCAGTCTCCACTCTAATTCATCCCAAAGGTGATCAGGTTGAGGTCAGAACTCTGTGCAGGCCAGTCAAGTTCCTTGTGGGAGGAAACTGGAGCAGCTGGGCAAAGCCTCCCAAACAGGAGGAACCTATGAACCTCATGTTGAAAGTGTTCTTAGTGGGAACTGAAAGCAGGGTCAGAGTGCTGCTGCAAGACAAGAGGACTAACCAAATCCACTATATTGTCTTATCAGTGTAGCACCCTCTACCTTAGGTAGGTAGGTGCTAGAGTAGTGGGTTTGTTTTTGTACTGTCAGCACAGGTAAATTTAGACAGGCCTATGCTGTGAGCTAGGCCTGTTTGTTTTGATCTGGGGGCAGGGGAGTGGTTTAGTGTAGCAGCAGGTGATTGACATGTACTTCAGCTCTTGGGCGCCTCCTTTGGTTTTCAGAAGGTTCTGGAAAAGAGACAGGGCAGAGAGCTGGAGTGACATGGGGTGTATGTGGGAGCCCTGACCAATCCCCAACTAGGATTTGCAGTGATCAGGCCTCCTATATATACCCATGGTCAGCCTGCTGTGGGAGGAGTTGGATGAACTGAATGATGGAGTGTTAGACTGTCGTGGTCTGAGAGAACCCCCTTTCTGGGGGGGGGTGGCCTCAGGCCTGGAGCTCGGGGTCTGGGAGGGAGCCTCTCTCTACACGGTCATTGAGAGGTGTCCTGGAACAGGAGCAGGAAAGAGGACAGTTGGGAGCACTGCCAGGCAAGTCATTCAGGAGGGATCCATGCCGGGGTCGGTGAGTGAAATGCACAGTGGAAAGCTCTGGAAGACACATGCCAGGAGTTGGACATGAAGCCAGAGGGAGAGACTGTTAGGTTGTTGTGAAGTCAAGTTGCTGCAGCCAGGAGGGCTGGCAGGATTTGCATTGGGCGTGCTGGGATCAGTAGTCCACCAAGTGTCAGTTAGAACATTTATTCTTCTCATCTAAAATGGTTGCTACAACAAAGGGGACTGAAAACCTCTGCCTGTAATGAGCTATCAGGAAAACGTTAGGACTTATTCAGAGTGAGGCCTAGCCATATGCTAATGGTGACAGGAATCTAGATTTGGACAGTGAAGTGAAGCAAGTGATCTCAAGTAGTGTGCTGGAGGAGATGTGCAGAGGAAGAGACTGTCAGATCTAGACTCAACTACTTTTATTCTACTTAGAAGTATTCATTATCCGGGCATCCCATGTCCCTTTTCCCCATCCAAGTTTAATCCCCTAATAACAACAACAAAAACAAGCAAGAGACTATTCATTGTCTGGGAAAGTGTGCCAAAATGGATGTCTGACCAGCAGGGTGAAATGTGTGGATGTAGAAACACGCAGATACCCCACGGGGCCATCGCTACATCAATCAAAATTTATAACTTAATTTTAGCTGCTACAATAGGTGCTTTTCCATACTTACATACAAAAATAGAACAGACACCTTGTGGAAGAAAGAAGAAAAATACAGCTCCCGCCAGAGGCATATCCAAAAAAGTGGGTGTGGCGAAAAGTAGGGTTTCTTCATGGCAAGGTAAATCACATCTAAAATGGCCTTTATATAAAAATTGACATTATACAGGTGTTTTTTGCACTAGACACATGTCAGCACACCACTATCCCTGATGAAGCCTTTTTAAAAAGCAAAACATGTTGAGTTTTGGGCACTTTTATTATCACCTTCACTCTATTATCTCATCAGAGATTACAGTAGATATTTGAGTATTGAGAGAGCTGGTGGAGGTTGATATACTGGCTCATATATAGGTATATTTTTAGAATTGATGGGACATTAATGCCTTTTTCAAGGTGACATGGAGGAAGTAATCACATGTAGCCAGTATATTCAGAGAATCTCCATAGACATATATATCCCTGTTAACTCTCTGCAGGAAACACGGGTACAACATGGACGTTTAGAGGCTTTCAAAATAATTTTTAACAGAAAGAAAAAGAGGTGATAAAAGACAGTATACATTGGCTGTAGCCCCCAACTATTACAGAGGCATACGCTGCCCCTGTCTAGTCCATCCCTGATAGTTCTGCCCAAATCAAAAGTTACCTTTTTTATAACTGGAGCATTGTCATCCACTAAAGCTTACCCTCCTATTCACACAAATTGTTGTCTTAGCCAATAAACTCCCACCCACCAGCATGGTGGGCATTTCCACACACTGTGTGACATTGCAAGGTAGAGGGCACTGTTGAGGCTGATGTTGTGATCTAAGGATATGGCCCAGGACACAGCATTGGACTGAAAACAAAGATGCAAAACTGTCTCAGCAAATCTGGGAAAATGGGCATCTATAAAGGAAGGATTAGATCCTCCTTTGGATCTTTACTGCTGTCTGGGTCCCAAATAAGCAGATATCCCTTTGCTTTTTGTGAGCTCACCAGGACAGGAAGTGAGTGTAAATCTCTCCACTACGGACACAGACTATCATACAAACTTGAAAAATGTTATCTTTTCACAGAAATCGTTTTTGCTTGGCTTCAACCAGGAACCCATGGCAAATTGGGTGACACGGTACACCGTTTCCGAACAGTAGGCTGTCCACTTGTGTGCATTACCTGTTAAGAAGAAGCTGCTCAACCTCTGTAAGATAGGAATGATCTCGGTTGACGGAATTCATATGGGTCAGGGCTTCACAAGGATAATTTTTAGGCTTAGCACAAAAAAAAGCCTCCTTATCTCTTTTATCGATATAGGCGCAGACTTCCTGCTGGGTGTCAAGATAGAACCCACATTCGCTGTTGGCATAGCTCGTAGCACTTGTGAAATTTCCAGTGTACTTAATATTGTCAAAGCCTTGATTCCTGCCACGCCATAAGGCAGAGACGGCCTCACTTGGGTGCATTAGGACTATAGATATGTTCACAGTGCCCTCCCAAAATAAAGTGAATTTTACTAAATATGTCCCATTATTATAATCTTGTATACTGCCGCTAGCACTGCTGTTTGTAGCAGGTGAGTATATTCTGGCTCTTAAATAATCGCCACCATATGTTTTTGGTGCTCCAGAATAATCGTATGCATCAACCCTCACGAGCAGTGGGTCTTCCACACAGTAATCGTCTTTTCGGTTAACAACAGTCACTTTGGTCTCCTCCGCGCTGGTTGCCTTTTGCATGTCATCGATGGTCACCTTGGGAATGAGTGTGTCAATTTTATTGAAAACGTCTTCAATTCCATCATTTTCATCAGTTTCCATTGGTGCAGGGATGGACTGTGTAACGCTACAGTCTTTTTGTGGTTGGTAGTTACATAACTGGAGCATGTTAATTTTAGGGACCTGAAACATATGTAAATTGTTTTTAAACCATAGTTTTGCATTAAACAACAAGGCATGCTTCATCTATAACTTGTTCTTTGAAGGGTTAGTCCCTCACCCACTGGCTATCAGTCTCACTTTTCCTATTTTACTCCCTTAAATGCAAAAAATAAAATCTACAGAGGCTCCCTTATGGTATTACAGCAGGTGGGCGGAGCTGAGAACAAGGGTAAAGAAATGTTGCCACTGGGATACAAAAGAGGAGCTTTATCAAAGTTTTCACCCAACTTTCAATCAAGATTTACACTATTTTTCCTAATTCAATTTCGTATGACAGTTTTGGGAATCTTAGCTGCAAACATGTTTAATCTGACCCCAAGGGGCAGATTTATAAAGCAGTGAATGTGTCACTCACCAGACACACACCTATAAGATTCAACTACTGTGAATGTTTGGTAAATGCCAGACTCTCTGCTTTATAAATATGCCCTCAAGTGATGGAAAAATCCAAAATTGTAACTGGAAGCTAGGGATTTTGCAGCTGTAGTGGCAACTCTGCATATGGTCAGTTTTCAGTGAGTTTCTATGTTGAGAATGTTCTCCCTATCATATCTGAGCAGCCCATGTGGCTATAGAGTCACATATGTGGGTGCATAGACAGTGGTAAATGAGAACCCACTCCCTCCCTTCTCCTTCATGCCTATGAACCAGCTAAACACAATGGGGGCGGGATATTACTGTAAATATCACTGGCAGTGAAGGGGTTAACACTAAGTGGCGATCAAGGGGTTAAATGTGTTCCCTGGGAGGTGTTTCTAACTGAATGGGGACTGAGCTGACTGAGGAGGAGAGAGATCGCTGTTCCTGATCACTAGGAACAGCAGATCTCTCTCTCCTCCCCTGTAAGAACAGGTATCTGTCTGTTCACATTGACAGATCCCCATTCTGGCTCTCGTTCCCGTGATCGTGGGTGGCCGGCGGACATCGCGGCCGCTGGCTCTCGTTCCCGTGATCATGGGTGGCCGGCGGACATTGCGGTCGCCGGCCACGCGCATCGGGTCCCCCGCCATATGCACGTGCCTGCTACGGCTCCTTAAAGGAGCTGATGTACACCTACAGTGATTTGCGGGAACGTGCCGACCTACCGCCATATAAAGATGGCGGCTGGTCGGCAAGTGGTTAATTGGTAGAGGGGTTCCCCTCCAGTTCTTTTTACTTTGGGTGAAAACTTTGTCACAGCCTGTCTGCAGGAAAACATAAGCAGGAGGAGCTTCTAGTCCCCTCCTGCTGGTCACATATTGAAAAAAAAAAAAGGCCTTTTGAATACAGAGTGAAAATAAATAAATAATATCAATTAACGGTTTTAAATTGTCGTACAAATATATATTTGAAATTAAATCTGTATTATTTTTTGCCAATAACATGGTGCACGTGGATTTCTGCCAGTCACAGGCTGTGTCACACTCCTTCAGCCTGTGTCTTAGAATAAGAGGGAGGTGAAGCCTCCATTAATCTACGTGTAATATCCCACCCCCATTGTGTTTAGCTTCTTAGTGGGCATGAAGGAAGAGGGAAGGAGTGTGCTGTCATTTACCACTGTGTATACACCCATATGTGTGACTCTATATTCACATTTGCTGCTCAGATCTGATAGGGAGAACATTCTCAGCACAGAAACTCACTGAAAACAGAGCATGTGCACAGTTGCCACCACAGTTGCAAAATCCCTAGCTTCCAGTCACAATTTTGGATTTTCCACCACTTGGGGGCATTTTTATAAATCACAACAAGCAAAAAAATCACCGCGCTAACATAGGAAACCCCCCCCAAAAAAACAATTTTTATAAATCAGAGAATCTGGTGTTTATCAAGCATTCATTGTAGTTGAATCGTCCAGGTGTATGTATAGTGACACATTCACTGCTTTATAAATCTGCCCCCTGGGGTACATTTATACATGTTTGCACCCAAGATTTGCAAAACTGTCATCCAAGATTGAATAAGGAAATTTAGTGTAAATCTTGAGTGAAAGTTGTGTGAATCTTGGGTGAAAACTTTGTCACATGACCCAGCTCTTCCCCAGCCTGTCTGCAGGGAAACATTAGCAGGAGGAGCTTCTAGTCCTCTGCTGCTGGTCACATGTTTAAAATGAAAAAAACAGCTATTGGAATACAGAGTAAAAATGTATAAATGTCATGGCTGGCTCAGCCCTTCCTTCTCTGAGCTGGCCGCTCAGCTGTTGGCTAATTGCCAGCTCTCATCTCTCTCCACAGTTAACCAGCTGTTGTGGATCTGCTCGTCAGTCCCGCCTACTTAACCAATTCAATACCAGGCACCTTCCCGCCCAGACCAATTTTCAGCTTTCAGCTCTGTCGCAATTTGAATGAAATTTGCGCGGTCATGCTACATTGTACTCAAACAATTTTTTTATCATTTTGTTCCCACAAATGGAGCTTTCTTTTGGTGGTATTTGATCACCTCTGCGTTTTTTATTTTTTGCGCAACAAATAAAAAAAGACGAAAATTTTGAAAAAAAACAAGTTTTTCTTTGTTTCTGTTCAAAATTTTTGTAAATAAGTATGTTTTCTTCTTCAATGACGGGCACTGATACGGCGGCACTGATGGGCACCGATGAGGTGGCACCAATGAGGTGGCACAGATGAGGTGGCACTGACGGGCACTGATAATGGGCACTGATAGGTGGCACTGATGGGCACTGATAGGTGGCATGGATGGGCACTGATAGGTGGCACTGATGGGCATTCGTAGGTGGCATTGATGGGTACTTAGGAGTGGCACTGATGGGTACTTATGGGTGGCACTGATAGGTGGCACGGATGGGCACTGATGGGCACTGATAGGTGGGCACTGATGGGCACGGATGGGCACTGACAGGTGGCACCGATGGACACTAATGGGTGTCACTGGTGACACTGATTGATGGCACTGATGCCTCTAAGGGTGGCATTGCTGGGCATCACTGCTATATAATGGTGCCAATCAGTGCCCATTTGTGGTCACTGATTGGCACAGATTGGGCACTGACTGGGCACATTGGGCACAGGTGGATGGCCATGGGGTACATACCTGGCCATTCACATGTTGCCCCCTTCCCTGGTGGTCCTAGTGGCGATTACTGGTGGTCCAGTGTGGTTATCTGAGGGGGGGCTGCGCTGATAAACAATCAGCGCAGACCCCCCCTGTCAGGAGAGCCGCCGATCAGCTCTCCTCTACTCGCGTCTTTCAGACGCGAGTGAGGAAAAGCCGATCAACGGCTCTTCCTATTGACATTGTGATCAGCCGTGATTGGACACGGCTGATCACATGGTAAAGAGCCTCCGCCGGAGGCTCTTTACCAAGATCGGTGTAGCGGTGTGCCAGACTGACACATCGCTCCACTGATCGCTGTGATGCGCGCCCCCGCGGGCACGCGGCGGCATGTTATCCTGCTGGATGTCATATGACGCCCAGTCAGGATAACTGAACCACCACCCGGCCATCATCTGTTATGGGCCGGGCGGGAAGTGGTTAAAGATCTCCAGCTCACTTCATTCCTGCCTTCGCCTTGGTCACATCACAAGAAACCATCTCCTGCGTTCCTGTTTAAAGACTGGCTTTGCTGACATCTCTTCTGGCTCCTTATCCTGCTTGCTGTTCCTCTACTTGGATCCCTGACTTCTGGCCTGGCTGATTACCCGATCTGGTTACTGAACTCTGGCTTGGATGACTACCCGATCCGGTTACTGGACTCTGGCTATGCTTTGACAATGCTTACTCTATTTACCTTTTTATTTTTTATTAATAAACAAGTGTGATTTAACTGTACTTCTGTCTCAGTCTGGTTCATGGTTTCTGACAATAAATAATATTCATGAACTGTTTTAAATTGGCATTCAAAAATATATTTGACAGGAAATCTTTATTTTTTGGCAATAACTTGGTGTGGGTGGATCTCTTCCAGTCACAGGCTGTGTCACACCCCTCCAGCCTGTGTCTTAAAATAGGAAGGAGGTGAAGCCTCCAATAATCTACATGTACTGTATACAGTAATCAGTGGCTATTTTTAGCTCCGATCGCTGTATAAATGTCAATGGTCCAAAAAAAGTGTGAAAGTGTCCGATCTGTCCGCCGCAATGTTGCAATCCCGCTAAAAATTGCAGATCACTGCCATTGCTAGTTAAAAATAAAATAAATAATAAAAATGCCATAAATCTATCCCCTATTTTGTAGACCCTATAACTTTTGCGCAAACCAATCAATATATATTTATTGCAATTTTTTTACCAAAAAAGAATACATATTGGCCTAAACTGATGAAGATTTTTTTTTTTTGGGATATTTATTATAGCAAAAAGTAAAAAAATATTGTGTTTTTTTTTCAAAATTATCGAAATTTTTGGTTTATAACACAAAAATAAAAACTGGAGAGGTGATCAAATACCACCAAAAGAAAGCTCTATTTGTGGGGAGAAAAAAAAGGACATCAATTCTGTTTGGGTGCAGGGTTGCACAACTGTGCAATCGTCAGTTAACCTCCCTGGCAGTATGATTATTTCGGATTTTAGGTGCTGAAAGCGGTACCATTATTTTGCATGGAAATTTGGCGTTTTATATTGTAGGTCTGTAAATCTTAACAATAACACACTTAAATCTGTCCAAACCAGAGTCTAGTAGATATCCCGGGTATGATAAAGTTTGAAACACAAAAACATAAATTATAATATAATAAATAAAAATAAATAATTAAAAAAAATTTTTAAAAATAGTAATAAAATAAATTTCCCCACAATTCACTATCGCTCAATTCTGCAAGTGTTCTAATTTACTATCGCTGTTTTCTAGCTGGTCTAAAGCCACTTTTGACGTAAAGGGACACTTTTTGGTTGCTATGGACAATCTCCAGTTTCCAGGCAGAAAGAACAGTGTATATCATGTAAAACTGCATGCAGGGCATGGGCCAGAGCACTGGGGACAAAAGGGATGTGAAATCATTTCATACAGTACTGTAATCTGTAAGATTACAGTACTGTATGTGTTATGGTTTTGACAGTTTTTTGAATTTGCCGCCAGGCTCCGCCCCCGTGCGTCGCGCCGCTCGCAGGGAACGGAGCCTGGCACGGAGAGGCTTCGGAGGAGGACGGAGCCCTCGGACACTGCGGGGGACATCGCAGGATCCCGGGGACAAGGTAAGTAACGCCGCCCCAGGATCCTGCAATGTAATCCCGAGTGTGGCTCGGGGTTACCGCTAATGGTACTGAATTTTAACCCCAAGCCACACTCGGGAATACCGCCAGGGAGGCTACAGTGTTGCACTGCAGTATTGCAAAAAATGGCCTGGTCATTAAGGAGTAAATCTTCATGACTGTAAGTGGTTAATAAAGGACTGTAAGTGGTTAATAAAGGACTTCAATGGCTGTGGAGTTGTCAGTGAATGTAACACATCAATCAAATATTTTCTGAAGGTAAAAAAACAACTTTATTATAACAAAGATGAAAACAACTTTTGGGGGAAGGTGACCATTCAATTCAACTATTTAAAAAGATTGCAATGCTAAAAAATACATCCAATCACGTTGAGCAGCTTAACAATTGAAATTCACAGAGTAGTTCCAGATATTCTGTTCCATTGAGTTTCGCAGAGTATATTTGCTTCCTTAGGGAACTTCAGGAGCTATATGGCAAATAATCGTGCCAAAAGGGGTGTTATTCCATATTTTTATCATTACAAATAAGATAAGATAAGATAAGATAAGATAAGATTTTTTGTCATTGTAAAACAAATCACATTGAAATTACATTTCTACTCCACACATTTTTTCAACCATGCATTTACCACATAGGATTTAATTATACCAAAAAGTGTGTAATATATATAAATATATAAAAGTATCCCCATATTATAAAAGTATAAAAAGTGCCCTCATATTAAAAAAAAAACAAAAAAAAAAACTAAACAAGACAATAAAATAAAACTATGTAACCTCTTTCTTTTCATTCCTGCATTGATAGCCTTAACAGCCCTAGGGAAAGAAGCTCTCTTTAAATCTATTTGTCCTTGTTTTAATCACCCTATACATACATACATACAAATTATGGATCAAAACAATGGTGAGTACGCTCATTTTGCTTTGATTCATAATTTGATTATGTATGTATTTGTAATTATGTAAATATTCTTCTTTTTCCTATGAATTCTTGGGATGTGGCTGTAGATGATTGTCCCATATGCTGGCATATATCTAGATAGTGTCCCCCCCCCCCCCCCCCCCCCCCCCCGATTCACACAACTTTCACTCAGGATTTACACTCATTTTCCTAATTCATTCTCGAAAGACAGTTTTGCGAATCGTGGGTGCAAACATGTATAACTTGACCCCAGGGGGCAGATTTATAAAGCAGTGAATGTGTCACCAAACATACACCTGGAAGATTCAACTACAATGAATGTTTGGTAAATGCCAAATTCTCTCCTTTATAAATATGCCCCTTATGCCGCGTACACATGAGCGGACTTTCCGGCAGACGTGGTCCGGCGGACCGGACTCCGTCGGACAATTCGATCGTGTGTGGGCTCCAGCGGACTTTTTTTTCCCCAAAAGTCCGACGGACCTAGAAATAAAACATGTTTCAAATCTTTCCGACGGACTCGAGTGCGGTCGAAAAATCCGCTCGGGCAGCTATTGGCTACTGGCTATCAACTTCCTTATTTTAGTCCGGTCGTACGTCATCACGTACGAATCCGTCGGACCTTGGTGTAATCGCGTTTAGGCAAGTCCGATCGTTAGAAAAGTCCGTCGGATAGACCGTCGGACCAGTCCGGTCGAAAAGTCCGCTCGTGTGTACGCAGCATAAGTGATGGAAAAATCCAGAATTGCGACTGGGAGAGGAGATGAGAGTAAAACTCTCCATAGATCCCTCTTAGGCAGATACACTATATTGTCAAAAGTATTGGAACACCTGCTCTTACACACACATGAACGTTAATGGCATCCCAGTCTTAGTCTGTAGGGTTCAATATTGAGTTGGCCCACCCTTTACAGCTATAACAGCTTCAACTCTTCTGGGAAGGCTGTCCACAAGGTTTAGGAGTGTGTCTATGGAAATGTTTGACCATTCTTCCAGAAGTGCATTTGTGAGGTCAGGCACTGATGTGGACAAGAAGGCCTGGCTCGCTGTCTCCACTCTAATTCATCCCAAAAGTGTTCTATCAGGTTGAGGTCAGGACTCTGTGCTGGCCAGTCAAATTCCTCCACCCCAAACTCGCTCATCCATGTCCTTATGGACCTTGCTTTGTGCACTGGTGCGCAGTCATGTTGGAACATGAAGGGGCCATCCCCAAACTGTTCCCACAAAGTTGGGAGCATGAAATTGTCCAAAATGTCTTGGTATGCTGACGCCTTAAGAGTTCCCTTCACTGGAACTAAGGGGCCAAGCCCAACCCCTGAAAAACAACCCCACATCATAATCCCCCCTCCACCAAATGATTTGGACCAGTGCACAAAGCAAGGTCCATAAAGACATGGATGAGCGAGTTTGAGGTGGAGAAATTTGACTGACCTGCACAGAGTCCTGACCTCAATTTAAAAGAACATTTTTGGGATGAACTAGAGCGGAGACTAACGGCCAGGACTTTTCGTCCAACTTCATTGCCTGACATCACAAATGCGTTTCTGGAAGAATGATCAAACATTCCCATAGACACACTCCTAAACCTTGTGGACAGCCTTCCCAGAAGAGTTGAAGCTGTTATAGCTGCAAAGGGTGGGCCAACTCAATATTGAACCCTACGGACTAAGACTGGGATGCCATTAAAGTTCATGTTCGTGTAAAGGCAGGTGTCCCAATACTTTTGGTAATATAGCGTTTCTCCTCTTTTCCTTTTCTTGTGATAACTGTACAATGTGATCACCAGGACAAATAGAGAGAGTAAATCTCACTTGTGAGACACAGAAAGCAAGAAAAGCCTGACAGAAGTTATAACTCTTCCACACTCTATCCAAAAGGAAAAAAAGTGTGTACGTCACTCCTGCCTATTCCTTCACCCAGACCTTTGACCAGGCTAGTTTTATAATCTTGTTGATGGTGTTATTACACCTTATCTCTAGAAACACTCCCACTTTTAGACATCTGGATACCGTAAATAGTTTTCCTTGTAACCCTGTGCTAAGCCAGTAAAGCTTAAAGTGGTTGTAAACCCACATGAAAAAAAAAAAAAAAAAAAGACCTGCAAGACAAAGGCATAATGAGCTAGTATGCATAGCATACTAGCTCATTATGTAATACTCGCCTGAGATCGAAGCCCCGGCTGATGTGCCCGTACACAGCACCGGCCGGCGACATTTCTCCCCAGAGTTACTTCCGGGTATCGAGGCTCCGGCGCTGTGATTGGCTGGAGCAGCGATGACGTCATTCCTGTGCATGCGCGCGGGAGCCGCCGGTAACGGCACACTCACTGAAGCGTGCCGTTTGCTTCAGTGCACATGTGCCGATGACGTAGGCACATGCAAAATACGGGGGATATCTCCTAAACTGTTCAAATTTAGGAGATATCCGGGGTAGCTACAGGTAAGCCTTATTATAGGCCTACCTGTAGCAAAAAGTGGATTGTAATGCCGCGTACACACGAGTGGAATTTCCAACAGAAAGAGTCCGATGGGAGCTTTTCATCGTATATTCCGATTGTGTGTATGCCCCATCGGACTTTTTCCGTCAAAAATTCAGACGTACTTAGATAGAGAACATGTTCTATATATTTCAGACGGAACAAATTACTATCGGAAAAACCGCTCGTCTGTATGCTGTTCCGACGCACCAAAAACGACTCATGCTCTGAAGCAAGTACAAGATGGAAGCTACTGGTTACTGGCTATTGAACTTCCGTTTTCTAGGCCTATCGTACGAGTTGTACGTCACCGCGTTCTGGATGGTCGGAATTTGGTGTGGCCGTGTGTATGCAAGACAGCTTGAGCAGAATTCCGTCGGAACTCGGAAAAACCTTCAGAGTTTATTCCGACGGCAAAACCGGTCGTGTGTACAGGGCATAATGCCGCGTACACACACGACCGGACTTTCCGGCAGAAAAGGTCCGACGGAATCATTCCGTCAGACATTCCGTCAGACATTCCGATCGTGTGTGGGCTTCATCGGACTTTTTCTTTCTAAAATTCTGACGGACCTAGAAATAGAACGTGTTTCAAATCTTTCCGACGGACTCAGTTCCTATCGGGAAAACCGTTCGACCAAAAACGACGCAAGGGCAGCTATTGGCTACTGGCTATTGAACTTCCTTTTTCTAGTCCCGTCGTATGTCATTGCGTTCTAAACAAACGGACTTTGGTGTGATCGTGTGTAGGCAAGTCCGTTTCAGCTGAACTCCGTCGGAAAGACCGTCAGTGTCTACTCTGATGGAAAGTCCGATCGTGTGTACGCAACATTAGGGTTTACAACCACTTTAAAGCTGGCCATACACTAGAAGAATTTTGTTTTGAAAACTTTTTTAGGGCAGTTTTTTTAATATTCAGATCTTTAGGAGGGTCAAATTGACAATAGTTTCAACCACAATGATGAAAAAAAAAAAATCAAAAGGGCAGGATGGAAATTTCCACACTAATGCCCCGTACACACGGTCGGATTTTCCGACGGAAAATGTGTGATAGGACCTTGTTGTCGGAAATTCCGACCGTGTGTAGGCTCCATCACACATTTTCCATCGGATTTTCCGACACACAAAGTTTGACAGCAGGATATAAAATTTTCCAACAACAAAATCCATTGTCGGAAATTCCGATTGTGTGTACACAAATCCGACAGACAAAGTGCTACGCATGCTCAGAATAAATAAAGAGATGAAAGCTACTGGCCACTGCCCCGTTTATAGTCCCGACGTACGTGTTTTATGTCACCGTGTTCAGAATGATCGGATTTTCCGACAACTTTGTGTGACCGTGTGTATACAAGGCAAGTTTGAGCCAACATCCGTCGGAAAAAATCCTAGGATTTTGTTGTCGGAATGTCCGAACAAAGTCCGACCGTGTGTACGGGGTATAACACATTTCTAGCAGTGAATGTGGTTTTCCGTTTGGGAAATTACATTCATTTCAAAATCAAGTGTAAAAAGCAAGCAAAATTTTTGAAGTGCTTTCGAGCAACATTCGAATGTACTGTGAGAATTTTCAGAGGAATGTTCGTACGAATGTTCACGTGAAATTCTATTAGTGTGTGGCCACCAAGCTTAAGACTGGAATCTGACTCTAGGCAGCAGAGATATTTTTTTCTCATTCCAAAAAGTTTTAATTATGATATATTAACCACTTCCCGTCCAGCGAGGTACCCATATGTCGCTGGACTTTCGGTGGTTATACTGGGATGATGCCTACAGCTGCAGGTATCATCCTTGTACCGTTTTTTTACAGCCAGCGGTTGGCTTTTTTGTAATAGCAATTGCTATTACAAGCAGTGGGAGCTGACGTCCCCCCTCCCCCCTCCCGCCGCCTTCTGCCAATCTCTCAAGCTCTCCTGTCCCACTAGGGGACCCGAGCAACCAGCCAGCGCGCCCGCCGGCTGGCTGGGCAGACAAACAAAGCTGGGATCAGCTTTGATCGTCTGTTTATAATAGTAACCCAGAAGTAACCATCAGCAGATTTGAAAATCGAAAGCATTCAGAAACGCTGGTCTTGGTGTTTTTTTTAATGCTTTTAAGTGCAGAGGAGGGATTTGGGGTCTTATTGACCCCATATTTCTCCATAAAAAGTACCGGTCACATGTCTATTGCTTTCACAAGGATGTTTACATTCCTTGTGGCAGCAATAAAAGTGATCAAAAAAATTAAAGCAACAGTGTAAAAATAATAATATAAAAAAACGTAATAATAAAAAAAGAAAAAAGAAAGTGCCCCCGTCCTGTTTTTGCATGCAAAGGCGAACGGGTGCTTTGGTCCTGCACGCATGCAAAGAGCAATCGTCCCACACATGCGAGGTATCACCACGAATGTCAGATCATGGGCAGTAATTCTAGCACTAGACTTCCTCTGTAAATCTAAAGTGGCAACCATTAAAGGCTTTTACAGGTCTATGGATAATAAAAGTTATGTTGTTTGTTGTCCTGGTGCCGTTGCACAGACAATTTAAAACGTGACATGTCTGGTATCTATTTACCTGGCTTAACTTCATCTTTTATATTTTACAAACAATTTGGTTATGTATTGTGTTTTTTTGCATTAAAATTCAAAAAAGTGTATTTTTTCCCCCAAAAATTGCGTTTGAAAAATCGCGGCACAAATACCACGTGGCATAAAAAAATTTGTAAAACCCACAAATTTATTCTCTAGGGCCTCTGGTTTAAAAAAAATATGTCATGTTTGGGGATTCTAAGTAATTTTCTAGCAAAAAACACTGATTGTTAAATGTGCCAGAGAAGACCTGGACTGAAAGTAATTAAAGTGTATCTTTAGGTAAAACTTTTTTTTTAATTTATTTTGGAAGTGGAGAGGGGTTAGACTCTCTATCAGGCTTTTATTGATGTCTTTGCCTTCATTGGGGGAGTTTACCCTTTTGGTCCTGGTGACCTTAGCCCTTTAAGTGGTTGTAAAGTCTTGTTTTTTTCCTATAAAAATAACAAACATGTTATACTTACCTGCTCTGTTGCAGTAGATTTGCACAGAGCAGCCCTGATCCTCCTCATCTCTGGACTTCGCTGCTCCTGGCCCCTCCCTCCTGTTTAGTGCCCCAACAGCAAGCAGCTTGCTGGGGGGGCACCTGAGCCAAGACACAGTTCCTTGTGTCCATTCAGACACGAAACCCCGACCTGGCCCCGTCCCCTCTCTCCCCTGATTGGTTAGCTGACTTTGATTGACAGCAGCCGCAGCCAATGGAACCACTGCTGTGTCTAAGCTAATCAGGAGGGAGAATCTCGGATGGCTAAGACACTCGTGGACATCGCTGGACAGAGAGGGATCTCAGGTAAGTATTAGCGGGGCTGCTGCACACAGAAGGCTTTTTATCTTAATGTATAGAATACATTAAGATAAAAAACCTTCTGCCTTTACAACCACTTTAAGAATGAAAGTGGGGGGTTGTCCCCAGAACAAGAGGTAAAGGGAAATCTTCAATGTCCAAGAGAGGAATTCCCATTACTTTGGGAGATTTCCACCAAATTCCTGTTGCTCCTCTCTCCCTGTCCCTTTCCCAATAAAAAACAAAAATCAAAAAAACACCTTTCACTTTACATACCCTTTAATATTTAATGCACACATGAACTTGGTGTATAGTACCTGCACTTTTTTCAGACTGAACCCCAAGAAGATTATGGCAGTTACTGCTGCCACTATCATGAACGATTTGAGAGACAGCTTCATGTTTCGCAGATAAGTTGTCTCCTGGAAGACAAACAGAAGGCAATGGGCATTATTTTTAGTAGCCAAAGAGAACTTGTCCTGAGAGTGGAAGCTCTGATCTCATGGTAAGGACACTCTTATCTAGAAACAGTGTTAGTTCAAAGGCAGGCTAGGGAGCATAGGCGTGCGCACAGGGTGTGCCAGGTGTGCCTGGGCACACCCTAATCGCCTTGTGTGGTGCATATTCCCCCCTGTTTAGACCACTGATGTTTCATCCCCAAAAAAAAATGTTACAAAAGAAAATAATTTTTAAAAAAATAAAATAAACAAAATTACACTGTCCACTGCCCTACTGACACCATCAGTACATATACACATGCATATGTATTTGAGCTTTGGGGTGCACACCCTAATGCAAGAGGCTGCGCACACCTATGCTAGGGAGTCTTCAGTGTCAGCCTCCAAATGAAGGTCAAGTGAACCAGTCAAGGCACTCTAAAAAAATGAATAGGGAGATAAAAAAAAGAAAGAGAGAAAGGAGGGAGAGATCTAGAGATGAAGAGAAAGGAGAGAAGATGGAAGAAAAATAGAGAGGGAGAGAAAAGACTGGGAGGCAGGGGAAGAAGCCTGAGAAGAAAGAAGGTGGATACAGTAATTAAATGAGATAAAGAGGTAGACCACTGGCATTAAATAAGTATGAGACTCAATTATAATGTAATTCATTACCTGTTCATTCCTCTTTGAATTCATGGAGGCAGGAATCATCCTTCCTTCATGGTTGCTGGACCACATGAAAGCCACCCAGCCATCAGGAACACCACAGCTGCTGTAGGACATACCAAAATCAATGAAGGGCCAAGCTATTGAAGAACATGAACATACTGTAGGTGGTGTGTCTTTCTAGTGACACAGAACACAGAGGATGAAACCACAGAGAGCATTGTTCTTAAAGGGCATGGTTTAGTGCAGCCATTCTCAGCTAGGGTTCCTCCAGTGTTTTCTAGGGTTTCCTTGAGCTGTGACTGACCTCCAGTCTATGGTGCCTGTATCATTTTGGATCCTAGCCTCTTGGTAGAGCCAGCTGCATGACACTAATGATCTTTTTAACTGCTTTGCGGGCAATCTTTCCACTGACCACCAATATAAGGCCGTTTTTCCCACTGACCACCAATAGAAGGGACACTCATTCCACTGGCCACCAATGTATTCATTTTTAGCAGTAGTTCCTTGAGACCTGGAGACCTAGGGTTTCTTTGGGGTAAAACGATTGAGAAAGGCTGGTTTAGTGTGGCAAAAATTTTCACATCTACCAGTATTTGGTACTTTACGAATCTCGACACGTGGTCACATGACATCTTAGAGCCGCAAAGGAAGTTGGTACTGGAAGACTCCCCCCTATCCTGCGCTGTGGTTATGGGTCTGACCAGGAGGCAGGTATCTATATATGTCCTGCAGGTCCCATTCTGATCGATGTTTGAATGGTAAAATCATTCCACTAAAATCCACCAGTCAAACATTTCATAATATAATTGAACCATGGGGAAAGGCAGAACAAATGCCCCATGTTCCCCAGTCCAGTCTCCTTAATCTCTGTCTGATAATAGCATCTGGTAAAGAATAAATTTCAATGTATACTTAGTGTATACATTGGTGAACTTTTGTTATTGGAGGATTATTGACCCATATTACAGTGTTAAATTAAATCATTGGATAATTCATGTTTGATGCAACTAATCTCACTGATTACTGTTGTAATTTACTGATGTAATTTAGGTTTTTGATGTTTTTATATATACTGCATAGTGATGCAACATTGATGCTCTGCAATTTTGAAACTCTATTAACCTGTACAAAGTTACATAGTTGGTAAGGTTGAACAAAGACACCAGTCCATCCAGTTCAACCTGTGTGGGGTGCCTGAGTTTATCACAATAATCATTCCCATATCCCTGTATATTGCACTTGTTCAGATACCCATCTAATAGTTTTTTTTGGAATTATCAACACTGCCACCACTGCTTGTGGAAGGGAGTTCCACATCCTTTCTGCTCTGACAGTAAAGAACCCTCTATGCAGTTTAAGATTTAAACGCTTCTCCTCCAGTTTCAAAGAATGGACGCATGCCTTTTTAAACTACCTGAATTTTTTTTTTTCTGGGTATAGAGTAGGATGGAGCCGAATTGTCAGTGCCTGTAGAGAGCAAAAGAATGCAGCCTGGCCAAACAGGCAGGTATCCAGAGAAGTTGTGAGGCCTAAGATTTTCCTTCTTGTCAGGAACCTTTTCCTGCTGCTAGTTCTGGCCCTATTAGGTAGGATACCTGTCCCTACTCTACTAACTCCCAAATGCGCACCAAACCTGGGAGCCAGGGCCTTAAAAAGGCTCTTCCTGACCCAAGATGGCTACCAGAGTCAAATGGGGTGGCAGCATCCAATGGGATAGCTTTCCCAATGACCCAGGAAACCATAGAAGAATCCTGTTCCTCCTGACTTTCTTCTCCAACTACAGTGCCGCTGTGGGAGAGCACCACCTGCAGTGAAGAAAGTAGACTGCACCTGCCTGCATGCTGCTTCACAAGTCATTCTTTGCTGGAATAATGATGTTCAGCAGCAGGACCCTTTAACCGCTTCCGGACCAGCCGCCGCAGTTATACTGCGGCAGGTTGGCTCCCGTGTGTGAGCCGTAGTAGCTGTACGTCGGCTCTTTAAGACGCCTCCGGCGGCGCGCCCAAAGCGTATCCCCAGAGTCAATGCGAATGCCCTGCAGGAGCGATGACCGCCGGGCACCTGCGATCGCTCGTGACAGAGCAAGAACCGGGATCTGTGTGTGTAAACACACAAATCCTGGTTCTGTCAGGGGAGAGGAGACAGATCATCATGTGTTCATACTAAGTATGAACACCGATCTTTCTCCTCCCCTAGTCAGTCCCATCCCCCCCCCACAGCTGGAACACACCTAGGGAACACAGTTAACCCCTTGGTCGCCCCCTGGTGTTAACCCCTTCCCTGCCAGTGACATTTATACAGTAATCAGTGCATTTTTATAGCACTGATCACTGTATAAATGTCGCTGGTCCCAAAAAAATGTGTCAAAAGTGTCCGATTTGTCCGCCGCAATATCGCAGTCCTGATAAAAATCACTGATTGCCGTCATTTCTAGTAAAAATAAAAATAATAATAAAAATGCCATAAATCTATCCCCTTTTTGTAGACGCTATAACTTTTGCGCAAACCAATCAATATAGACTTATTGCAAATTTTTTAGTAAAAATATGTAGAAGAATACATATCGGCCTAAACTGAGGAAACATTTAAAAAAAAAAATGGGATACTTATTATAGCAAAATGTAAATTATATTTGTGTTTTTTTCAAAATTGTCGCTCTTTTTTTGTTTATAGTGCAAAAAATAAAAACCGCAGAGGTGATCAAATACCACCAAAAGAAAGCTCTATTTGTGGGGAAAAAAAGGATGTACATTTTGTTTAGGTACAGTGTCACACGACCGCGCAATTGTCAGTTAAAATGTCACAGTGCCGTATCGCAAAAAATGGCCTGGTCAGGAAGGGGGTAAATTCTTCCGGGGCTTAAAGTGGTGGTTAAAGAGAGAGAATTGGCTGAAATATACATTTTGAGAAAAAAGAGAGCAGGTAAGTGCTTTATTGCAAGAATTAGGATTCTGGCCAAACTGGCATGCAGCAGCACAGTTTTAAATAGCAAAGCCCAAATTTGCTAGAGAAAAAAACACAGAGGTTTTATTACAAGCATTAGGATACTTCAGAAAATATAGCAGTGTAAAATTGACCAGCAGCAGGACAGTTTTAATCAGGGGTAAAAGGCCTAACTTGTGTATGCCCAACTTTTATTTTTAATGTGGGATAGGGGAGCGTGGTGAATGTGAGCAATATAATGTGAGGTAGTTTGGGTACACATTGTTTCTGCATTTAGTTTTTTTTCTTTCAAACAATACAGTGGCATGCTGAGAAAAAAAGGAAACGAACAAGTAATTATTCCACTGTTCTGCATTTTTTATATTTGATTATATATATATTGTATGACAATTGAAATAAAGTGAGACCTGGCGCAACCCAATGGCAGGCCTCCATCCCTGATATAGGTTGCAAAAAAGGAAGGGAAAAGTGGGACTTTGAATGAGGCCTGTCATTGCAAATGATGATAATGAGATATATAGATGTATGGAAATTGTAAAATGTATTGTCACAATCTTAATAATCATACCCAACTCTTAAAGAGACATTTGTATCGAATAAATTGGTAGTCAAAATGACTTGCTGGGCCCAGCCCAAAGGCTGAGTTGTAAGTAATTGACATGTTGCCATTTTTTGAGAATTTTTTCCTTTAGAGGGCACTATATAACAATCAATATCCATGTACCCATTTCTACAGTAGACTCCTTCATCACACTACTGAAAGGTGGCTGAAATATCACAAAACGCATCGAGTATCAAAAGATGCCAAGCCATGCCTGGTTTCATTATGTATTCTTTCATGCATTATATCATTTTATTCATTTGATGTATGAGTCATTTATGGATTTACCAGTCATGTTCATGTGATGAGTTGTATCACTTGTTTTGTACTCTATATACCAATCATGTTAATCGATCAATTGTATTGTATGCTATGAGTATTTTATTTTAAGTGTAAGTCATTTTGACTACCAATTTATTCGATACAAATGTCTCTTTAAGAGTTTGGTATGATTATTAAGATTTTGACCATAAATTTTACAATTTTCATACATCTATATATCTCATTATCATCATTTGCAATGACAGGCCTCATTCAAAGTCCTATATATATTGTATGTACAATTTTTTAATTAAACTCATTAACTTTGAATTGTTTGTAATAGTATAAGTCAGCAGTAGCTATTTTATGTTTTGTATTCTGTTGCAAGGAATCATTTGTCATCATGGCTACAGATAAACAGTCAGTCCTTGCGTTCGTCACTAGGCTCCCTACCCTGAGGAAGTCACGTGACCATTAATGCAACGTGTTGGGCGGGGCCTGTGATGTCATTTCTGGTGTCTCTTGGAAGGTGGTGAGGAAGCAATTACTGACGGCTTTTATATTACATGCATTACTCAAGATGTATTAATGTGAGTGCATAGAGGGTATTTTAATAAAGTGTTTTAAGTTTACATATTGTGCTATTCCAGGGCTTTTTTTCTCAGATAATATGTGCAGGAACTCAACCATGCCCTGCACACACCCTGGGCACCTGTATCCCCCTTCTCCCCATCCTGCAGTCAGTGGGAGCCACTTAGGAGATCTGAGGGAGCCAAACTGTCACTTGTAAACACAGAAGTCCGGCTTCTGTGATTCCAGGTGACAGCTTGGCTGCCACAGAGTGATAGTAGGGTGTGCAGGGAGCAGAGGGCCTGAGCTGGAGGTGATGGAACTGAGTTCACCAAGTTCCAGCTGAAAAAAAGCCCTGCGCTATTCCCTCTATATATTTGAGCAATTATGTGACGTGGAGTTAACTCTGGCAAGCCCCTTAAAGGGGACAACACGCATGAAGGTGGTGAAAATAGCCGCATGGTGAATCCGTAAGGCTGATAATAGAAATTGCATTTGCTGACCTTTTAGGTCAGTGTAGAAGTTGCCTACAAATTAAATTATTCCGCGCTTACCCCAATGGTGCAAAAAAGAAAAAAAATATATGAGGTGAAAAAAAAACAAAACAAGCAATTAATAATGTGTTTGGTGCTGCTGCTTATAAAAGCCTGAATACCCGACTAAAACATCTGTATATAAAGGTATAAGAGCGCAACCAACTTACCATTCATGATTATAAAAATAAAAAAAATCTGTGTTAAATTCAAGCAAGAAAGATATTAAATCAAGAAAAATATTAATAAAACAAATTCAGTCCACAAAAAGTCCAAAAATCTGTGTTCAATCTGTGGTAAGTGATATGTGAAATCCAAGAAAAAAAGTGCTCCAGCAGGTGCTTTCCACAAATAAATACACCCTGCTTACCAGAGAGGTTGGGTCTCAGGTTATAGAGATCAAATTCTCCTTCCTGATGAGATTAGGATACCAATATGTCGATAGTATTCCTTGTGAATTTTGAATCCATGACAGACACTGTCTTGTATGGAGGGCAATAGAAGAGAAAAACTTTAATTTATCGCTGCCTCTACCTTCCTAGATGTGTTTGGAGCAACCAGAAAACATCTCCTGGGTAGAAGGTGAGCGACCACTGGACCCAGAGGTGATTGGTGGTTGAAGAATCATTTTTGGAGCATAATTTATCTGTTTCAAGTGTGGCCTTTTTTGGGACTTGGACTTTTTTGAGCACCGCAATTTCAATGTGGACACTTCATTTGTTTTATAATTGAGAGCACGTTTGTTTTATCACATCACAGAATGGTTTTTGAATCAGATGTACGTAACTCCTCCATACCTGTTTTGTCATATGTTGACGCCATCCAGGGGAGACCTCTTGTAACGAAAGGTCCAGAGGAGCTGGTAAGCGGATATTTCAGTCTTTGGTGGTGGCACTGACGCACAGATCACTCTTTAAGGTGTTGGATGGTGGAGATGCACATCAGGAGTATCATCACATCATTTGGGAATAAGATTTATCATCACATTACTCTCGTTACAGGAGGTCGCCCCTAGGCGGCTTCAACGTATGACAAAACACGTATGGAGGAGTGACGCGCTGATGTCAACATTACCCTTGAGTCCTGGAAGAATGGGTTGTTTGGATGTGTGCCAGCTGGTGCACCAAACTTAAGGTGAACTTTCTTCAACATTGTTGTAGGTGCAATAATTTTTATATGTGAATAAAGTTTTAAGGATCTTACACCATGTGGAGCTTTTTTATGCTTTTGGTGAATCCTGTGATAATCGTACCAAATTAAGGAGTACGCTAAGGGCAGGTGAGTTCTGGGAACTGGCAAAGGTCTTGCCTGGGTTATAGCCACAAGTGCAAATGACCTCCTGTAACGAGAGGTCCGCAGGAGCTGGTAAGTGGATAATTCAGCCTTTAGTGGTGGCACTGATGCACAGATCACTCTTTAGGGTGTTAGATGGTGGAGATGCACATCAGGAGTATCATCACGTCATTTGGGAATAAGATTTATTATCGCATCACTTGAGGACATTCTTTTTTTCGTTTTTGTTTTTTGCCTATTAGCACAACTCTATAAAGATAGGTCATACAGTACATAGCTGGCTTAAGATCTCCCTATGTAGTTTGTCAGCTTTCCCTATGCTTTCTCTTCAACAGCTTCCAATTCACTAACACTATGGGAGTTATTTACTAAGACTAGAGCGTGCAAAATCTGGTGCAGCTCTGCATAAAAACCAATCAGCTTCCAGGTTTCATGGTCAAAGCTTAATTGAACAACTAAAGTTAGAAGCTGATTAGCTACCATGCACAGCTGCACTAGATTCTGACTACTCCAGTTTTAGTAAATTTCCCCCTATGACTGCTCTGTGCCCCCTCCCCTTTATAATGTAGGGACTATCTTATCCAAAAGCCCCCTTACTGGCTCTTCTGAGCCTGCTGGTGATGATTCAAAGGCCATGCATTGCATGAAGGTTTAAAAAAAAAAATCCTCGTCAGAGAATATTGAACTCGCAGGATTGACTTCCAACCCATGGTAGTTAAAAACCCAAAATTCATCCCTAGCCACAAGGTTAATCGTACAACTATGAGACCCCAGCAGGGGAAAACATAACAAAAATGATGTTTCTAACTTTGTGAAAAAGCCAGCAATTCAAATATTCATATCTCTTCTCTAAGTAGTAACAATTTCAATTTAAAAGACATTATACTGCTCAGTGCTTAATTAGAATAAGAAAAAGTACATTTTAAATGATACAGTTCACCTACTGCAATACAGGGTCCTATCATTGTTCAGATAACAGGACTGACGAATAATCCGCAGGTCTTGCAGTCCTTGTAGACACTTGTTGGCTGATTTCTCTTTACTGGTTTACAGCTCAGCTTGTTAACGAGGTCATCCCGTTAAGGGTGTATCAAGAAGATACTTGTGACTATTTGTTAAGTTAAATGACACCACTTAAGGGGAATCTAAGAGCTGGTTTTATATGTAATGCGAATAAATGTATTAATATATATTTTTAAAATGTATCCAAACCAACTATAAAAAAAAAAGTATTGTATACATATATTTTTTTATTTATAAAAAAATGTAGATTCTTTAAAAAAAGTATTGTATTGTAGCTTACCAGTCCTTAGATGTGGTGGCTGCATTCATTTTCTTTTTTTAGGCTTTTTTTTCTCCTTAAATTTCACCTGATGAATTCCCTTAGTGAAAAACACACTTCTTGTTTTAGGGTGACAACTCTCACTTCCCATACTGGATAACAGAAACAGGATAGAACTTCAGCACTCTACCCCTCTCCTTTTCTCCATAACATAGAGGGATGGGGCTCTGTAGTCCTCAAAGATAGCTGAGAACAAGGTGAAGTCAGCAGCTAAAGACAGCACAGGAATTATATATTAATATTATATATTATTATATATATATTTTAATTCTTTATTTATTTGTCAATGAATTCAGCAGTACAATACAGAGCAGGAATTGTTTTCCAGAGTAACAGTTAAGCGACACAGCTAAATGTACATAATACAACAGCTTATATAATTTCTGACATGATCAACAGGTATTTTTTATTTGCACTTATTGTCAGAAACCATGAATCAGACTGAGACAGAAGTACAGTTAAATCACACTTGTTTAATAATAGTAAAAAAAAGGTAAACATAGTCAAAACATAGCCAGAGCAGTAGAACAGCAAGCAGGATCTGGAGCCAGAAGGCAGCCAAGCAAGTCTTTAACAGGAACACAGAAGAGCGTCTCTAGAGATGTGACCAAGACGAAGGCAGAGATCATCTGGACTGGATGGCTTAAGTAGGCAGGACTGACGAGCAGGATCATCAACAGGTAAGTCACTGTGGAGAGATAAGAGTTGGTAATTAGCCAACAGCTAAGCGGCCAGCTCACGGAAGGGAGGGCTGGGCCCTGACAGTATCCCCTCCTCAACGACCCCTCCCCCTCAGAGGACCACCAGGCAAACATCTATGGAAAACACAGAGGGGGGCAGGGGCATGTGCGTCCGAGGATGGGACCCAAGAGCAAGTTTTTGGATAAATCTGCGCACCGGATTCAAGTACAAGAAAAATTAAAATGAAAAGAAAAGAGATTTAGGAGAAATGATCTGCTGCCCCTACAGATACACTATCACCTAAGTGAAGTGTACTAGAGTTTGTTAAGAAAGGATGTAAGTGTGGCGCTGTTCTAATTATCCCACATCCATTTAAATAGAACATATTTATACCACTGGGTCTAACCCATTCAGGTTATACATATTGTTTTTTATTTAATGTCACAATTTATTTTTCATTCTTGGCATAGCACCTGACAGAGGGTGCAACACATCCTTCTTTTGACCCACTTGAATAGGCCGCATCTATTTATTTCTCATTTTCACTTTATATTTATTTCTTCACCCAAAAGGGTTATTTATGCACATAGGTTTGCAAAGGATAACCACCAATTTTATACAGAGGGTGTAGTACATCAGCACACTAACAACAGAATTGCGGTTTCCCATTACTCATCTCTTGATTCTGACCACTCTGATCCACGAGTCATTTCACAACATATCCTTTCCCGACTGGGTGTATCCAGTGGAGGATTATCTTTGGTACCCATTTTTGCAATAGTAGAGGGCGTAACACAAAAGCAGGCATATACCTGGCTGAACGAGGATATACTGAAAGTGGCATATACTGCCTGAAATATCCTTCTGTATATCCCTTTGGTATATATTCTTTTTCTCGGTTTTGTTATATATTTATGTATGTTTTGCATGCTGCAGAGGGTGCAACACAGCAGGATCACCAGAACAGGTGCAAACCATATACTTTCTGATGGGACCCAAGAGCGTTCCTCCAGACTATACCCTTTCCAATGCACCAGGTACTGTATGCACCCACGGAACCTATGGGAGTCAACAATGGACTGTACTTCATACTCCTCTCAACCTGAACAGGGTGAGGACGTGGCACGAGGTGGGTAAAGTGGTTGCAGACCAAAGGTTTTAATAAGGAGACATGAAATACATTTGAGATACGCATATTAGAAGGAAGGTCTAATGTGTAAGCCATTGGGTTAATCCTGCAAAGAATACGGAAAGGACTAATAAACTGAGGTGCGAACTTCAGCGAGGGAACATGAAGTCGGAGGTTGCAAGATGACAGCCAGACCCTGTCCCCAACCTGGTAGGAAGGCGCAGGCAGGCGTCTGCGGTCAGCATGGAGTCTGTACCTATCATTAGCATGACACAAAGCCTCCTGGACTTGTGCCCAAGTGGAACGAAGATGCTCCTCTAACGCAGGAATATTCTGCGGAACAAAAGAGTCAGGCAACATGGAAGGTTGGAAACCATAGTTCGCCATAAACGGGGACAATCGGCAAGCAGAATTCAAGGCACTATTGTGAGCAAACTCTGCCCACGGTAAGAGGTCTGACCAGTTGTTATGATGGTCAGAAATATAGCAATGTAGGAATTGCTCCAAGGACTGATTGGCTTGTTCTGCGGCCCCATTAGACTGCGGGTGATACTCAGAGGAGAAAGCAAGCTAAATTCCCACTTCAAACACCTTATGTAACCTATGTAAGCGAAAGATCTCCCAAGCAAAAATGGAAGCCAGTTTCTTAGAAGTGGGCAACTTCTTAAGTGGAATACAATGAGACATTTTTGAGAACCGGTCAACCACAATAAGGATAACTATGTTGCCCTGGGAGTTGGGTAACTCCACAATGAAATCCATAGACAAGTGGGTCTAGGGCCTCTCTCCATTGGATATGGGTTGTAGGAGACCCATTGGAAGGTGTTGTGGAATCTTACTCTGAGCACACACGGAACAGGCAGCTACGAAGGCGGTTACATCAGCACATAGACTAGGCCACCAGAATTGTTGGCAAATGGCCCAAAAGAGTTGATTCTTCCCAGGGTGGCAAGCAGCCTTGAGAGAATTGTAAGCCAGTACGGAGACTCTCTGGGACAAAGCAGCAGTCACAAGGTTTCTCAGGAGGAGCATCAACCTGAGCAGCAAGAATGTTGTCACCCAAAGGAGAAGTGAGACTGGTGCGAACTGTAGCTAGAATACGATCAGGAGGAATCACAGGAACCGACTCCATCTTGGAAGTGGGGGAATGCTCCCACTGTGCCATCAAATGCTGCCACTGTGCCATATCAAATGTTCCCACTGTCACCCCCCGCCCGCCCGCCGTCTGCCCGGCACTTACCCTGTCTCTCGGTGGGGCATTTTATTCATTTGTAACTTATATGTTAATTTTAAATAAATATTTTGCACTATATATTACAGATTGTTTTTATGATTAATCACTACGCTTTAAGATATTAAATTTGTAAGAATGAAAATACATCCTGCATATCAGATATTTATATTTCAATTCATAATAGTCCCAAAATTACAGCAATGAAGAACCAACGAAAAAAAATTTTTACTGTTAGGGGTCCCCACAACTTGGGAAATTTGATCAAGGGGTCACGGCACTATTAAGGTTAAAAACCACTGACTTACAGGTTACCACTTTAGATTTACACAGGTTGTCTGGTGCTGGAATTATTGCCCATGATCTGACATCTGACCTGTGTGAGATGATCATTGTTTGTGTGCACTAGACATGTGCATGGTTTTGTTTTGTTTCGTTTAGATTCATTAATCTAGTTATTTAGTTTAGTTAAGTTTGGTTAATTCGTTGAATTCGGATTCGGGATTCATATTCGGAATTCGTTTTATGTCTTTTTCAAATTTTCTTTGAAAAATTTGAATCAATAAATTTTGAATCGGCCTAATCAAACTTTAGATTTATTTTTATTTTTTTCAATTCGGATGTGGCAAAATGAACAAACAAAAGAATAATCATTATCAAATGATTACAATGTCTCTTTCACCATTGGCTTAACTAAAACAGCATTATTTTGAAATGATACTCTAATAACACAGTCTTTGATTTCAGAAACATGTTTACGGTTCGAATTCGATGTAAAATTCGATTTGAATTTCAATTTGATTTTCGGAAATTCAGAATTTTGTTTCGTTATCCGGAGCATTCAGTAAACTTAGTTTATACTGTAATTCGGGTATTCAGATATATCCAAATCTCTGAATAATGAAAAATTTGCCCAAATATTTATCCTGAAAGAAACGAACCGCCCATGCCTAGTGTGCGTGCAGGACAGACGCGCACGTTCACCTTTGTACTCAAGCACGGGGGGGGGGACAGGAGCACTTTACTAAAAAAAAAATAATATATATATATATATATATATATATATATATATATATATATATATATTACATTTTTACACTGTCACTTTAAATTGTTTTATTTTAATCACTTTTATTCTTGTCAAAAGGAATGTAAACATCCTTGTGACAGCAATAGGCAGTGATAGGTACTCTTTTTGTCGGGCAGGGATGTCGGCTTCAAAGTCGCGCGACTTTAATGGCCATGCTGGTGTGAACCAGCACTCAGCTCACAGTCCAGAGCCCACACTCTGCACCATAAAAGGTGCATCCAACCACACACGCTTTTTTGGGCATTTTCACATAACACTCAAAAAATACTGCAGGCATGATTTTTAATATCGCTGCACACCAAACTGCATGGTACTGTGTTACCATGCGATTTGGTGGCCAAAAACACACCCGCGTTTGCCAGATGTATGGGGGTGCGTCTTCACAGGGCAGCGTGTTTCCGTATGGTGTGGGAAAACGCACGCTCTCGTGCATGTTACTGCTCCGCAGGTAGTATAAACCAGCAGATTCTTGCAGTGATGCACACATAGTGCTGGTGCATTAGAGGGACAAGTATCCACATTAGAGGATGAGCACTGACTAGGGTGATCATGTGTCCCGAATTGCCCGGCACAGTACCGCATTTTGCAGGTCTGTCCCAGGTCTTGAGGAAAATGATACAGCTCAGTGCTTTAGCTCCACCCACCTCCTCCCCAATCTTCTCCAGCGGCATGTTCAGAGGGAAGGGAACTGCCAGGATTTGAGAGCAACTCTTAATACTCAGAGCTGAGGCCGAGTGCCGGTGATGGATGGAACACCATGGGGTTTATTTGCTAAAGGCAAATCCACTTTGCAATAAAAGTGCACTTGTATGTGCAGTTCACTGTATATCGCTGTAGATCTGAGGGGAAGCTCTAAAAATGAGGGGAAGCTCTGCTGAATTTATCATCCAATGACATACCTCCCAACATTTTGAGATGGGAATGAGGGACACCTACTAGCAAATGAATGTAGGCATAGGACACGCCCCCTGCCACACCCCCTTAAAGGAGAATTAACCCCAAAAAATAGGTTAATTAAATCCACAAGGGTTTTTTTTTTTACCAATACTATTCCTTTATATTGGCTTTTAAAATTTACAAATGCAGCAATTTAGAATTTGGATGAAAAGTTTAGCACTGGGAAACACTTTTTGAAAGGAAAAAAGTGCATTTTATATACAACTATATAGATCAGACCAAAATGAGGGACAAATGAGGGGGAAAGAGGGACAGAGGAACATTGCTCCAAATCAGGGACAGTCCCTCGAAATCAGGGACAGTTGGGAGCTATGTCCAATGATGTGCAAGCAAAAATGCTGTTTTTTATTTTCCTTGCACATGCCCCTCAGATCTACAGCGACTGCACTTCCAAGTGCACTTGCAGTGTAAAGTGGATTTGCCTTTAATAAATAACCCCCCATGTGTGTCATGAGGCGGAGGCACTGACTGCAGAGAGGACGGCAGATGAGCTGGTCACATCGCACAGATAACACCCTCGGAGAGACGGGAGGAGGACACATGCTTAAATCTCAGGGGTTCATGCTGGGATTTGTTGTCCTTCACTTGTGGAGGATGTGACCCCCCCCCAAAGGTGAAGGACTACAGGTCCCAGCACAAATGCCTCAGAGCTGAAGATGTGACACCCCCCACCCACCCCCCCCCTTCCAACTAGTGTAAAACTACAGGTCCCAGCATGAACCCGTGAAATCTATGGGGTAACACCCTTAGATCTCAGGAGTTCTTACTGGGATTTGTAGTCCTTCACTTTTAGGGGATGTGACCCCCCCAAATGTAAAGGACTACAGGTCCCAGCAGGAAGCCCTCAGAGCTGAAGATGTGACACCCCCCCCCAATTAGTTAAGAACTACAGGTCCCAACATGAACCAGGGAAATCTTTCAGGTCACATCCTTTGATCTCAGGGGTTCATGCTGGGACTTGTAGTCCTTTAATTTTCTATTGGGGGGGGGGTCACATCTTTAGATATCAGGGGTTCATGCTGGAACTTGTAGTCCTTCACTTTTGGGGAATGTGACCCCCCCCAAAAAAAGGAAGGACTACAGGTCCCAGCATGAACCCCTCAGAGCTGAAGATGTGACACCGGGGGGTGTCCCTGAATGACAGTTTGGATATGTGGTCACCCTAGCACTGATATGATGTGCAATAATTTTCAAAGTGCAAGATCATGATTTTCGTGTTGGATATGGAAAATAGACTGGGAGAAATAATCTCTGACTGATTGATGTTTCGGAAAGGGCTGGGGGGAAAAAAAAACTAAACTGATTTTACTGAAAACTGACTGCTGATCACTTTTGGGAAAGAATCTATCTCCTTTTTTTCCTCTGTGGAAAGGGCACACAGAGGTCCTTCTCATCACCGCCACCAGGGGGCCCCCTTGTCCATTTTTACTCAGATTACTACATTTCAAAGTCATTATCCTTCAATCAGCCAGGAAGAGATCTTTGCTTGAAATCCAGCACTCTAAAAACATGTTTCTCAACCTTTTTTCAGTCATAACGTTCTTTAAATGAATTTTCAGTCTCGAACAACCCCTGTGTTGCTATCCTAGAAAAGTAGTTCTGATCCCACAGAGTGTACAAGTCAGGGGTAAGACCTCACGCACACCACTGTACTTAAACGTACGCCCGGCCTGTGCGAGGGCTGTGTTTGCCCACACGGGGGCGCACAGGTGTTCCATTTATCCCCATGTAGGCAGCCCCATTCGTGTCAGTTGGATGTAGCAGCTGCATGGACAGAGCTGTGGCTCCCAATTTGACAGCCGTTGGGGTGTGGGTTTGGGTCCCCAAATGCGCACTGTCTGCATTTAGGTACATGCACCTGCACCCACACAGCTGTCAAATTAGAATCTGTGGCTGTGTCCGGGTAGCCGTGTCATCCCAATAGACATGAAGGGAACTGCCTACACAGGAATGCACCATACACATAGGTGTGCGCACAGGGTGTGCTGGATGTGACTGGGCACACCCTAATCACCCCATGTGCATTAGCATTATCCAGGATCAGCACCAGGTGGATGATTGGGGGTGCCAGTGGCCAGTGTAAATGCCCCCATTATATTACAGTCTAGGTTCAACTTTAGGAACACGTTACACCAGTATTTAGGGTGCACCATAATATGCGCCCAATCAACTGCCTCCCACCACCAGAGCCCCCTTCCTGTGATAGCAGGTGGCATTCATGTGTGTTTGAACTTTGGGGTGCACACCCTAATGCAATAGGCTGCGCACACTTATGACCATACACCTGTGGATGTAATAATACCCCCTAGTGTTGGTATCAATGGACGCAATAATAACTAGCATTGGTATCAGTGGATGTAATAATACCTCCCAGCACTGGTGTTAGTGGATGCAATAATAGCCCCCAGCACTAGTGTCAGTATTATTAACTTTGGTGGTCAATAGCACTGAAATGTAACCCTCCCGCCCCCCACCCCCTGCATAGATGGTCAGTGGCAGTGAAGGGTAACACCCCCCTGTGTTGGTGGTTATGGCAGTTACATTTAAGCCCCCACTTTCATTGGTAGTCAGTGACAGTAAAATGTAAGCCCCCCTGCATTGGTGGTCAACACAGTGAAAGTTACCTCTCCCCCCATTCCACACATCCTCACTCTGGCATAGGTGGTTATGACAATGAATGTTAGCGCACCATCCCTTCTCCCAATGGTGATAACTTACTCATCACATGCTCCCGCTTCATTCTTTCTAGTTTCCCCTGTGAATTTACTTGTATTGTGGGATAACTCTGCCCACAGTACAGTCTCTTTTTCAGTGGGGGCAATCAAGGGGTTAAATGTGTTCCCTCACTGTGTGTTCTAACTGTGGGGGGATGGGACTGACTGGGGGAGGAGACCGATCGGTGTTCCTATATACTAGGAACACACGATCAGTCATCTCCCCTGACAGGATCCACGTTCCTGCTCTGTCACGAGCGATCGCGGGTGCCCAGCGGGGCGCGCGCATCGGCTCCTCAATGACGTGGCGGGCGGGCGCACGCCCCCTATAACGGCGGGCAGTTGCCATGTGGTTAAAATAGCGCTCTAATATTCCACTTACAGCAAGTGATAGTTAAAACTCAATAGTTTGGGAGCAGGGACGCCGATTTGCGCTCCACCTGTGGGGATCCCTGCTGAATAGCTGAGACGACCATCAGGAGTGATATCTCCGATTTCTTGCTGTATATGACTGCCTGTAATGGGGGTCATATAAATGCGGTGAGTGGGCCGTGTGATTGGTGTTGGTGGAAGAGAACTCAAAGTCACTTTTATCATTAGATTAACATAATTTCACCTATCTGCACCATTGAAGACTTTTGACGGCAGTTTTATGAACATTGCACTTAAAGCACTTTATTGGTTATGATAGAAAACAACTAGCACGTGCATCCATTCGAGTAACCTGGTGGCAATCATATGGACATTGTTTTTTGCACTTTATATACACTTTTTTTGTTTGAGTATTGCGCATAACATTTCACATCCATATAATCTCGGATCTACAACTTTATTGTATTGAAAAATATATATATATATTAATTACTCAAACTTCAAGGTATAACAGCCTCACAACAGGCAGCTCCCACATTTATATCATTCATAGCACTTTATCTGTTGCGCAGGTAAGGGATTTTTCCCTTTTTTATCATCTCAACTTTTCCTTTTACCATACTATTTTGGGACAGAGCTACCTAGTGGCAGACCACCTGCTTACAAGTAAATTACAGTGGAACCTCGGATTGCGAGTAACGCGGTTAATGAGCGTTTCGCAATACGAGCAATTATTTTTTTTAAATCCTGACTCGGTTTGTGAGTGTTGTCTCGCAAAATGAGCAGGATTCAAACCTCTGCGGCGTGCGGTACCGCATTTGGCCAGAGCTGCGGGGGGGGGGGGGCGCGGTGACACTCGGAATGGTTCAAAGCCGGAAACACTTGGAAATACACGGAAACACTTGGAAATACTCCGTTCCCGAGTGTTTCCGAGCCTTTCCGAGGGTTTCCAAGTGCAGCCGAGCGGTCTCCGAGTATTTCCTAGTCTCTCTGGCGCCTCCCCCACCTCTGGCCACATGCGTTATTGATCTCCGTTCCCAGTGGATGCCTTTTATGGGGAAACGTGTCGGTTAGAGCATGGTCCTGTGACATCATCATGCTGAACAGCTGATTGGTACACACCGCGGCTAGTTCAAACGACCTTTCTTACCTGCTTTGATTTTATGGATTTTTTATCTGTATGACCTGTTTGGAAATAAAGACCTTTGTTGGAATATACTGCACCATGAAGCCCTCTTCTGTTCCTCCTTACATGAGAATCTCCAGATCCTTGCTTTCATAAAAGTATCCCGAGAGTGAAGCTTTCTTTCGCTGGTTCCTTGATAACGGGTGGACATCTCCCTTCTGTTTAACCATCGCAAGTTCACCTGCCGGCAGGGTAATGCATAGGCGCTTTTGATCTCTATCATCTGAGATCCAACTTATCTGGTAAGCAGTTTGTATTTGTACACCGTTCACCGCATCTCAGAGGGTTGGAGTGAGGAATATGTGTCCTGTTTTCTGGAGATTTATTTATGGACTTTTTATTTATTATTTTTGTAGACTCACTTAAGGACTTTGGTCTATTTTTCACATAATACATGGACTTTCTTTCACTATTTTTTGTGTGTTTTGATACACATATATTTTTTTTTTTTTTATTTATAATTTTTCATATGTTATAATTTTTCATATGTTATGTTGAGATTTGTTTTTTTGTTTTGCACCAAATATTTATCACTGTTTTCAGTGGTTATTTTGTATGGAAGAGCCCTGGGGCCATCATAAAAAAAATATAGAATTATGAGTTTGAAAAAAAAAATTTTTTTTTTTTTTTTTACAGAATTCTGAGTTTGAAAGTCAGAATTCTGAGTTTGAAAGTCAGAATTCTGAGATTCAAAGTCACAATTCTCACATTGAAACTCAGAATTCTGAGAATGAAAGTCAGAATCGTGAGTTTAAAAAAAAAAAGAAAAAGTCAGAATTCTGAGATTATAAGTCAGAATTCTAAGTTTGAAACTCAGAATTCTGAGTTTCAAACTCAGAATTCTGAGTTTATAAATATAGTAGTCTCTATTAGGAAGATTTTAGGACCAATGAGCAATAAGGTAGTAACACCCACCACAGATCATCATTCTGCAGACATACATGTCTTCTGCTCTGTATATGAATATGTAAATCTATCTTAGTTACAGCACACAGTATAGGGAAGCAGGCAGTGCTGGGTTCTCTGGTTCCTCTACTGTATTAATTAGTTCCTCGGTTTGCTGTCTTATCCTTCTTCTCTGTCATCTGCTCCAACATAAAGAGCCATGCTGAAAAAATGTGTACAGTATTGTGTATGTGTGTGTGGGGGGGCACAGCTTCCATAGATAGCAGAACACAATGGCCAGCACAGCACAGCTCTGCACCCCAACTTGTAGGACACATTGCACTATTGCCCCTACATGAGGGAATTGTGAATGGCTAGAAGGCAGCGGGACAATGTGTGTCTATGGTCATGACAGATTAATAATAGCAATTAATCATATGGGCTGATAAGGTGTTTCACACACAATTTATCTCATATTAAACATGAAAAGCAATGATTAAGAGTCCTTGAGTGATAGCCTGTTGGTTAGAGTAACAGGCTTATAGTGTTGAAGGTTGATGGGTTCTAATCCATTTCAGAGCACAATCACTAGTTATGTATTTTCAATATATTGATTTTATATTAAACATATTTTTAAATATGAGTTAGTAAGGGCTTAAATTGTATTTTATTGATATATCCAAATTGATTTCAAGGATTATTAACAAAGACATATTGATAAAATGGTTGTATAAGCTGACTACTATAAATTAGAGAGTAGGGATTTTTTACAAATCTGTGTATATATTGGGATGATTTTGGTGATATGGGGTCAGTTCTCAATTTCAGGAGATTGTCCCTGGAAGCTGCATGATAACCATCATATCTCACAACTCAGCCCTGACCTCTGCACTATAATGTAATCTGTGTGTACTACAATGTACACGCCCATATCTCCCCTTCACCGATTGGCTGCACTTTATCCCCACTGACACTGATGCAGTGCCATTTTCCTCTTAGCTACACCGTTGACACAGAAATTTTTTCCAGCTAATGACACCACCGATGCAGGGTCATTTTTTCCATCCAATGACACCACCGATGCAGGGTCATTTTTTCCATCCAATGACACCACCGATGCAGGGACATTTTTTCCATCCAATGACACCACCGATGCAGGTTCATTTTTTCCATCCAGTGACACCAGCGCCCGCCCTCCACCAGTACCCAGGGTGAAGTTTACAAACTGTGCCCCCTCCCCCCTCTCAGGTGGGGATTTGGGGAAAATAATGGCATGCAGAGCAAAATACTGGACCTGTATATATATATATATATATATATATATCTGCAATATGTAAGAGTTTAAAACTGGAGCACATAAGGGGCTAACAGTAGTGAAGAAGAAAAATGACCCTGCATCGGTAGTGTCACTGGATGGAAAAATGACCCTGCATCGGTGGTGTCATTGGATGGAAAAATGACCCTGCATCGGTGGTGTCATTGGATGGGAAGAAATTCTGTGTCAACGGTGTAGCTAAGAGGAAAATGGAGCTGCATCAGTGTCAGTGGGGATAAAGTGCATCTCAGAATTCTGTAGAATTTTTTTTTTAAACTCACGATTCTGACTTTGAATCTCAGAATTCTGAGTTTCAAAGTCAGAATTCTGACTTTGAATCTCAGAATTCTGACTTTCAAACTCAGAATTCTGTAAAAAAAAAAAAAAAAAAACATTTTTTTTTCAAAGTAATAATTCTGTATTTTTTTTTATGATGGCCCCAGGGCTCTTACATAATTTTGCGCACTTTTTTCTCTTTTTTTTTTTTCACATGCGGTATTGCATGCAATAGAAGTCAATGCGGAACAAATTATCTTAATTTCCATTGATTTCTATGGGGAAACACCCTTTGATATGCGAGTGCTTTGGATTACAAGCATTCTCCTGGAACGGATTATGCTCATAATCCAAGGTTCCACTGTAGGGTGAATTTCTGCTTTATGCCCTCTCCACCCCCCCCCTTTACTTTTGCCACTTTTTTTGGTGGGGGGAGAGTGGGTACTTGGTTTTGCAGTCCACCGGATGATCTCCCTCCACCCTCAACCTTCTGGGGAACGTCACAGGATGTGGGACCATTCACTAAGTGCAGCGTTGCTTGCTCATGCACGGTGGGCAATAATTCACAGCTGCCCACTAGCACATTATGCCTTTACTTTTGCAGGTCAGGAAAAAAAAAACAACAGTGCTTTACTTCCTCTTTAAGGTTACAGTATTTAAATGAGGAATGACATTGGTGCAATACCACCTTCTGATGAGGGCTGGATGGATGAAACGCATTTGGTGTGGTTAGTGCATGTAGACATCACTTCCAGTTTCCGGTACTGGATCTGTGGAACACACGCCGCCTCTATAGTGAACAGTGTAAGTGGTGGCGCTCCCGCTAGAGCAGTGGTCATCAACCCGGTCCTCAGGGCCCACTAACAGGCCAGGTTTTATGTATTACCTTGGGGAGATGCAGACTAGAATACTGCAATCACTGAGCAGCAAATGATATCACCTGTGATGTATTTCAGTTATGTTGCAAACCTGACCTGTTAGCGGGCCCTGAGGACAGGAGTTGATGACCACTGTACTAGAGTAACAGCTGTTAGTCTAAGTGCCTGGACTTGTGGCACTGTCTTATGTGAGTGCAACTTGTTTTTCTGTTTGAATTTTTTTTTTAAATAATGTTTTTTTTGGTATGAATTTCCCTTTCTGGTTTGTGTGTTTCATATACGTACCTGAACCAATAAGTTGAGTATTTTTATAAAATTCCCTACTCCTTGAGCATTTCTGGTCCATTAAAGTCCCATTTTTTGAGGAACTTAGTTGTTACGTGTTGTATTAGGGATGTGGACCTGAACTAGCTCTTTCCCAATCAGTTGGCAATAACCCCTCCTGTCTTGTTATACAATAAGTTGAAGGAGTACGTGTTGATCTGAGTTTGCCTCCACTGAGCTGAGAGCACCTGAAAGGAATTATACAAAGCGCTGAAAGACCTTTTCCTTTTGGAGGGTCAACTCTCTCTGGTGAGTGATTGATTACCACTGGGGTGCAGGAATGGTAGCACTAATCCATATATGATCTCAGAGCACTATGTAGCACTTTTTTGGATTTATTTTAAGAAGTCACAAAAAAAATACAGATCACTGTGTTGAAACACTCTATTTTTATTTGCACATTTGCCAAGTAATTTAATCTGGATTCGCACAATATTTAAAGAAAAACCTTGTGGCGTTTTTGTGATTTTATAAACATTTATACATTGTGTTGAACTTTACTGATATATGTATATAACGTTTAATTGCTGCATATTGTAATATGTATATTGTCAACAGCTTGGCTGATAGACGGCTCACAGTACAACCTTCAAGCACAGCTTAACACTGATTCAAGTAAGCAAGTCTCAGTTTCAACTGTGAAGAGAAGACTTCTATCTGCAGGTTTGAAATGTCAAGTAGCTGTAAGAAAACCAGTGATAAGTTGGCAAAATAAGAAAAAGAGGCTTGCCTGGGTCATGAAGCACCGCCAGTGGACTACCGAAGTCTAACATAGGTCTTATGGACATTTTTGGTTCAACACGCAGGGTTTTTATACGCCATCGAGTTGGTGAAAGAATGGTTCTTTGGTGTCTGATACCAACTGTCAAACATGGAGGAGGAAGTGTGATGGTCTAGGCAGGGCCGTCTTTAATATTGCTTGTACCCTGGGCAAAAATTTTCTTGGGCCCCCTCCCACACAGAAATGTGCTGCCCTTTAGTAGATACACAGCAGTTCCATTAATTGTTAATGAAACCCTCACGCATCTGCAGACATGTGTCTTGGCACTGTGTGATTTTGAAAAAGGGTTAGGGACTTTCTTCCGCATTTCTAGCGCATAGAGGAACCCATTGAAATTAATAGCCTGCTCTAAACGCTACCTACATCTTTATCCACCTTTGCATCATAAAACCCCTGCTAACCTCTGCACCCCAAACTTCCCCCATCCTTGCCACTCTAATCCCCCTCCCCTTTAACTCTACCTGCCTCCTCTACTCATCTTTGCACCCACCTTTTATAACCCTTCTTGCTCACCTGTGCACCCCAAGCTGTAAATCCTTCTCTCCCTACCTCTGCACACCCCAAACTACCCTTCCCCACACTAAATTGCTTACCTTTGCAGAACAGTCTGATCTTACGCTGAATGACCACAGTTGTAGGAAGGACTTTCAAGCATGCCCCTTCAGTGGGCAGCATTCAGCAGAAGCGATGGTGAATATGACCTCAGGGGGGCATGATATACGTATGAATGCCACCTCTTTTTGCATATGAATGCTGCCGGTCAGCTGCTATTTACATATGAATGCCGGTATTTACATGTAAACACAGGGTCTGCAGGTGAGTCATCTGTACACAATAGGGCTGGGCAGCTTTAGTATCAGAACTTCACACTGAGATATTGGGACATAGCACAGGACTAAAACCTCAAGGGATGAGGGAATTTAAACTGGGATAGTTTGCAAGTATGAGGCAGCTGCTTGGGGCCCCACAACAATGACAGGGCCCAGGGCAGCTGCCCCTTTTGCCCTGCCTTAAAAACGGCCCTGGGTCTAGGGCCCTTTTGTGGGATCCAGTGTCAGCAACTTGCACAGAGAGAGTGGCACTCTGTACCAAAACTACTACCCCAGCATTTTGCAGCGTCATGCAATACCCTCAGGAATACATCTAGCTGGTCAAGGGTTCATCCTACAATCAGAGCTGCCTAAGAAGATAAGAACTAGACCATAGGCTTCAAATTATGGAATGGCCAGCACAATCAGCAGACTCAAACCCCATCAAGCTGGTTTGGGTTGAGATATCGCAGCAAAGAACAAAGAGAAGCACACTGCTTCAGGCAAAATCAGGTGCAGGATGGATCACAGGTACAAACCTCGGCTCACCACCATGGAAGACGAACAAGGCAAGGAATTGGTCGCACACTGGAACTCCAAATTATCTCGATGTCATCTGTCATCTTGTGAAATGTCTACCATTGCCTGTATCTGTCTGACCCTTTTGACAATAAAGATGACATCAAGATAATTTGGAGTTCCAGTGTGCGACCAATTCCTTGTCTTGTTAGTTTGGGATGAACTGAACAGAGGAGTGACAGCAAAAAACCTTACTTTTGTGAGAACTTCTGCAACAGTGTTGGGAAGAACTTTCCGAACAATATTTGATTTCAATCCATAAAAAGAATGCCACAAGTGTGTTCAGCTGTTATATCTACAAATAGTGGCTTTTTTGATAAGTCAAAAATGTTGATTACTTTTTTTAAAGAAAACGATGATGTCCAATTGTTTATTTTTTTCTATGTTTTATTTTCAGTGTACATTGAGACAATAAACTGTGTAAATTTTAAAAAAAAATGGAAAAATGGGGATGTTCTAACATTTTTAATCAGTAGTATGTTTATATAATATATATTGTGTAGGACGCCAAGTATGGGTTCTAGATGGGAGTACAAAAAATGTAGGTGAAAATCACCCAGCAGTTGAGGGGTTAACAGCTCACTGACTCACCAGTTAGGTGTGGTATATGCCTGATAGAAAGACTAAATTAGGAAAAAAAAACAACTGTATAGTACAGACTGTGTGAAACAGGCACTACAAATTATCCAAGCAGTGTAGTATAAAAAAAGTTTAATGAAATTTTTAAAAAATATGTAGAATAACATCCACTTGAAAAAGAAAGAAAGAAAGAAAGAGGAGGAAATGTGAGAAGAGAGGGGAGAAGAAATTATAAAGCCATTTTACTTTATCTTGCTGTGGATTAAATAAATGTTCTATGACCACTGAAGACTTTATGTAGTCTTTTTTCTGCCTGGACCTAAGTGCTTAACCAGCAGTCTAGACCGCCGACTTGTGATTATAGGCCCATAAACAGGTCCTCAAGCAACACTTTATGATAGGCCCAGAAAGTTTACTGCTGCAAATATTTCATGATTACTTTAGCTTCATTGTCTGTGATCTCCATCAGATACTTTAGCTCCTGTTTGGCCCTGTCTTCAAAACCAATAAAAACAACTGTAACAGAAAAGTGACCTTTTGTTTATGTCAAATACAACAAATGTCATTATGTCAGTGGATATGTTCTCTGAACTGTTAATTGCAGCTAAGGAATTAAAACAGTTTCCACTCCTCCATAATTGATGGCTCTCAGTCTCTTCTTGTTAAACCATTTATGAACAGGCAAAACTGAATGTCAGGCTTATAATACCCTCAAACGTATACCCCGGAGGGTGTACTGTCTCTGTTGCAGATGCCACCGTCATGTCCCAGGCATCTACAAAACCCACATTGATCCCTTGGAAAACCTCTTTAAGCACCAGGTATTGAGAATAACCATGAAAATCACCAGTTCTTTCAGGTGGAGCATTTCTTTCTCTGGTGTTTTCAGTTTTGATGATAACCTTGGTTTCTGGACTCCGGAGGAAGAGGCGTTCCACTGCTCTGCGGATGTTCAGTGCCCGTCTAATAAAAAGATTCAGAGGGAATTGTCGGAAGTGCTGTCCCATGGTAATGACAAAGATAGTGTCCTTTCCCCCACCTTGTCTATCAATCTGGCGGCTCGTGTACATGTCCTCCATGAAGTAGTAGAACTCAAAGCTCTCGAGGGGAAACCCGTGTCTTTTATAAGATACATAAATATCTTTTTCCATGTTTATAGCCTCAAGAGTCTTCTCCCAATGACCCCATCCAGTCTCGTGGTACCGAAAATATTTCACAACTGGGTGAGACAAGAAAAACCTACCATGTTATATATGCTCATTGGATAATATCATCATTTGCATGGTCTTTTAAAGTGTAAGTAAGGGAAAAATAAGAAATATTTATGTTTGCCATACATCTTTAAAATACATTTACGGTTCCCCCTGATTTTATCTCTTTAGAGACCAACCATGGGCCATTTTTCCATATAAGGGCCTGCAGCCAGTTAAAAAATATAAAAAAAGCAGCCAACCTTCGATATTTGCCTTCAAACCAAAGTTTTCCCTTGCAGTACTTTGTTTTTGGCACAAGATGTATCAATAATGCCCAGTGTAAGACAGAGGGCATGCTAAGAAGGAAGTCATGACTCCACCCCCTCATGGGGGCAACACTATGAAGTGTATTTATGCAGATAATTGAGCTGATGTCATTTCCTCCACATCACCAGGGGTCACCCACCCTTGGGGAAGATCAGGGAGGAAGAGGGGTCTATGGGTGGGATTTACTAAAACTAGAGCACACAGAATATGGTGCAGCTGTGCATAGTAACCTATACACCTACAGTATATAGCAACCCTTTATAGTAACTAGTTAGCTTCTAGGTTTTATTTTTAAAGTTTAATTGAACAAGCTGAAGTTATGCTGGCCATACATTATACAATTTTCTTATTCAATTTCCTTTAGATTGACCTTCAACTATTTAGTGTAAGGGCCTGCCTGATTGCATACAAGTTGAAAGTGTTTAGGTTTGACCTCATATTATATGGCTTTGGTAAATCTAAAAGAAAATTGTATAATCTATGGCCAGCCATAGAAGCTGATTAGTTACTATGCACAGCTGCACCGAATTCTGTGTGCTCCAGTTTTAGTAAATCCTCCCCTATGTGTCACATGCGAGACCATTAAAACATGACACAGGACAGCTCTGTATTTCTGATATGATGAGGACTGCCTCAATTTCATGGATGAAGGACATCCAGCATCGCCTAGGCCTCACCTCCCCATCATTACTGTTTTTGGTCTACCCTCTTCAGTCATTGGACTTTCAGTTATGGAGGCTCAGCATCAAATTTGGGTAATCTGCATAGGGTGTTCTGCATGCAATTGCAGCTTGCCTAGGAGCGCCCACTCCTCCAGACTGACACCTACCGGGCAAGGCATTTTGATATTTGCATAACAACAAATTAGAATAAACTTCAGCTTAATCAGACCAAAGGGGAGTAAATAAGAAATGTTCATAGTCAGGGTTTACATATACATTTAAGTGGTATTTAAGGTTCACCTTTTTTTCTTTTCTTTTCTTTTTTATAACAAGCATGTCATACCTGCTCTGTGCAATAGTTTTTCCCCGATCCTCCTTTTCTCGGGTCCCTCGTCTGCACTTCTCGCCCTTGAACAGTGCCCCCAATAACAAGCCGCTTTCTATTACTTGCCTGTATGCAGCAAGTTTAAGAGGCACTATTACTTCCACTAACACCAATTATGGGGAATTTTTCCTTTCACTGACAACAATGATGGGGCATTTTTCCTTTCACTGACACCAATTGATTGGGCACTATTCCTTCCACTGCCTCAGCAATGGGGCACTAGTCCCCCCACTGACACCAATGATGGGGCACCATTCCTGCCACTGACAATGATGGGGCACCATTCCTCCCGCTGACACCAATGACGGGCACTGATCCTCCCACTAATACCAATGATGATAATTTTTTAACTCCCACTGACCACAAAGCCTCAGATATTGTTTACACCCACTGGCACTGGGGCATTTTCTATGCCAACTCGCCACAGTCCGGCCTTCCTAAAGTCTAATAGACAGAAAGATGGCCCTTTATTTCGAAAGTTTGGAGAACGATGGTCTAGTGTATCATCTGATGTGGGCAGGATCGTTTTGAGTCAGCTGGACTGATTTTCTCCCCCCAACTTGTTCTTGACCACAATTGGCAGCCTCATTGACCAGTCATGAGGTTCCCCCTCTGAATACCATGCTTTCCATTTGGTCTAGTGCTCACTAGCCAGTAGCCAATAGTTAGACATTAAAAGTGAACTAACTTCATGGTTTAAATACGTATTTGCCTCTAAAAGAGTGCTCTGGAATTGAGGGCTCCTACCTTCAGGGTTCAGGCATGTTAGAAAGCACTTACTTTGGATGCCCTCTGTGAAGTGCATGATGAACTGTCGCAATGTTGAATCTCCAATCAGGAAGAGTTTCTTCCCCTGTAGGCATTTCACAAAGTCCTCTGCAGCTTTGTAGGTGGTCATTGTGCAGTAGGCAGGATTCCAAATATTATTAAAAAAGTATCCACTTGGAAACGTGGAATTCATTCCTGGTTGACATTTCGGCTTTGGAGTTAAAGTGGTTTCTGAAAGAATGATGGTTTTGCAAAGGTAGTTAATATTACATAGTAACATCGAAGGTATAAAGTCAGTTTTTAAAAGGACCACAAGTTCAACTTCACAAAAATTGTCCTTTGCATCCATAGAACTCCGAAGGGACCTATCTTTTTTAAGATTGTTTTGTGTAAAAAGGTCAGCTAAATGTGAAAGAAAGGTGTTCATGAAGAGAAAAAAGATACTGCTTTTTGCTTAAAAACCAAACTTAAAAAAGGTCCATCCACCTGAATTCACTGGAGTTACCATAGTCATAGCAGGCTATGCGTACTACACCACTTCTTTTAATGCTTGCTGTGGTGGTGGAAGGGTTGTGAGGATTTACAATAACCACTCCAATACTGGGCACTTTCACTCCCTTCCTACCCAGGCCAATTTTCAGCTTTCAACGCTGCCTCAATTTGAATGACAATTGCGTGTTCATGCAATGCTGTACCCAAACAACATTTTTATCAGTTTTTTAAGACAGACATAGCTAGTAATTTTTCTCCTCTACTGATGTGTGCTGATGAGGCTGCACTGACGGGCACCGATAGGCTGCACTGATGGGCACTAATTAGGCTGCACTGATGGGCACTGATTAGGCTGCACTGATGGGCACTGATTAGGTTGCACTGATGAGGCGGCACTAATATGCAGCACTGATGGGCATTGATAGACGGCACTGATAGGCGGCACTGATGGGCAGCCTTTATAGGCACTGATAAGTGGCACTGATGAGCACTTATAAGCGGCACTAATGGGCACTGGTGGGCGGCACTGATGAGCGGCACTGACAGATGGTACTGATAGGCAGCACTGATGAGGAGGCACTAACAGGCATCACTGATGGTCACTTAAAGGCAGCACCGATAGACACTGGCATCACTGATGGGCACAGTTGGGCATCAGAGGTGGGCACTGGCAGGCATTGTTGATGGGACTGCACTGATAATCAATGTACTAATTATCAGTGCAGACCCCTCCTGTCAGGAGAGCCGATAACGGGTACTTCCTATTTACACTGTGATCAGCTGTGATTGGATACAGCTAATCACATGGTAAAGAGCCTACATCATAGGCTCTTTACCGTGATCGGAGATGCGGTGTGTCCGAACGATCGCTGCGTTGCGTGCCTCCCGGCTTGTTCTGAAGGACGTCATATGACGTCCAGTCAGGACAATAGGACCCCCGCCCGGCCATCATTCTGCTATAGGCCAGGTGGGAAGGTGTTAAAGACCTGAGATCAGAGGTGTTGATAAAGACTTGTGAGCTACTGAGGACAGAGTAGTTAGGGGGAAAAATGAAGGATAAAAGTTACAGTGACACTAAATGATATCCTTATTCTCCAATTATTATCTATATACATCCACTACTTAATGGCACTGTAATCTATTTTCCATGAAATTGTATAACTGTGTTTTTATGCCTCCTTATAACTCTCCTCCACGAGCTTTAGAACCTCTCATTTTCCTCCCTCACTTCCATTTCTTTGGGACAAGCAGCGCCTGTTAATTGTGGTCATATACTGTAAACTGATTTATGTACACCACACATCTCATATTCCATAATCCATAGTCCATTACAGGAGCGAGCAAGTGAGAGTGGCTACATCCCTACCTAGAGTGGGACCATGGAGAATAAATGTAGCCACCCTCTAACAGAGAGTCAGGTCACAGTAACAAAATAAAAAGAAATTTGGAAGAGGCTGAAAGAATTAAAAGGGACTTTTCGAGCTAACAAAAAAAAATCATGCTTAAATATCATTATTTAAAACAGTGTTTAGTGTTACTTCAATTCTCTGGACTGTTGCCCCTCCCCCACCTCACCCCCACGTCCCTGGCCACTAAGGCCCCATTCACACCTGAGCGTTTTGTAGTTTGAAGCCTGAAGCTACAAAATGCTGGAGGGGAAAAAAATCAATTATTCTCTATGGAGATGGTTCACATCTCCACTCCAAAACGCCTGAAGCTAGAAGCTCCAAAACAATTGAAGCTCAAACCGGTTCTGGAACTTTTTTTTAGGCAGATTACAGGCATTTTTCTGCTAATAACACAGCCAGGTGCCACAGAGAGAGGTTGCCAAGGGCCCCTGTGATCTGTATTAGAAACAAAGCCATCCACAACTTCGCCTCCAACTTACATCACTACCCAGGGCTTTTTTTTTCTTAGAGAATAGGTGTAGGAACTCTCCCTTTTGGGAGTTACCCCTTGTCTTTGCCCCTACCTACCTCAGAGCACCAGTCATTGGTTCCACCCCCTACCCACCTCCCAGCACTGCCCCTTTTAGAGAATACAGAACCAAGTAACATTTGTGGTACTAAGTAATTGGTATGGAATTTGTTATTGATAGCAAGAAAAGCAGTAAAATAGACCCCCCACAGCCAACAACAATAGACCCACCAGCAACAATAGATCCCCCCTGCAACAATGGACCACCTACAACAATATACCACCCAGCAACAATAGATCCTCTAGCAGGCAGCTATTATAGACTGCTCCCTCAACAGTAAATTTCTCCCAGCGACAACTGACCCCCCCAGCAACATAAGACCCACCCCAGCAACAATAGATTCCCCACCAGCAACAATAGACCTCCCCAGCAGCAATCAACCCATCTGCAGAAATAGATCCCCTCCAGCAACAATAGATCCATCAGCAGCCAGCATCAATAGACACTGTAGCACAACCCAGCACTCCTTGCCATTGCATACATTTAGTGGTGGAGGTGCCGGAACTGCATTCCCCCGCGTTCCCGCTGAAAAAAAGCCCTGTCACTACCCTATCTCAAAATATCACCAAAACAGTCTACTCTGTTCTTCCCAAGACCTTCTGCTCTCTCAAAATCCCTCGTCATCCCCCCATGCTCACCTCCAGGGATTCTCCAGAGCCTCTTCCATCCTCTGGAACTCCTTACCCCAATCTGTTTGGCTATGTCCTATTCTGTCAATATTTAGGCGGTCTACTCTTCTTTTCAGGGAAGTCTATCCCCCTAAAAACTGTGCTTCTATTTTCTCCATCAGCTAATCCCTCACACTTATCACCTTTTATACCACTTTCCCCTCCCTTTTAGATGTTAGGCTCCTCCTAATCCTCTTCTATTGAATTGTGTTGTAACAGTACTGTCTTCTTTTATTTTGTAAAGCATCTCACAAACCATATAAATCCTGTATAATAATTCAACATAATAATAGAAACGGATGTTTTGTAGATAAACTCAAAGAAAAGTTCAAGTGTACTTACTAAATCCTCCTCACAGTCCTAAATGGTTGTGTCTACAATCATCCAATTATCACAAAAATGAAGAAAGATGAAACAACAAATATACACAAAGACCCAGAACCTTCTCCATCATTGACTCCAGTTGTATTCCTCCTAGAATGTGAGATGCGTGTTTTTTGCCCCCGTGTACATAAATTTCCATTTATCAACATCAAACCTAACTTGCCACATAGTTGCCCAATTAACCACTTCAGCTCCTGAATGTTTTACCCCCCTTCCTGTCCAGGCCATTTGTTGCGACAATTGTGCCATCGCGCAACGCTGTACCCAAATACAATTGATGTCCTTTTTCCCCACAAATAGAGCTTTCTTTTGGTGGTATTTGATCACCTCTGTGGTTTTTTATTTTTTGCGCTTTAAACAAAAAAAGAGCGACAATTTTGAAAAAAAAAACAATTTTTACTTTCTGCTATAAAACATATCCGATAAAAAAAAGTAAAAATGTCTTCATAAATTTAGGCCAATATGTATTCTGATACATATTTTTGGGAAAAAATCCCAATAAACATATATTGATTGGTTTGCGCAAAAGTTATAGCGTCTACAAACTATGGGATAGATTTAGGGACTTTTTATTTTTTAAATATGTTTTATTAGTAGTGGCGGTGATCAGCAATCTTCAGCGGGACTGCGATATTGCGGCAGACAAATCTGACACTAAGTGACACTTTTTTGGGAACCAGTGACACCAATACAGTGATCAATGCTAAAAAAAGAAGCACTGTCACTGTATAAATGACACTGGCATACATCAGAGACAATCAAAGGATTAAAGTGGAAGTAAACCCATTGATTTAACAGTTTCAAAAAACTTACATTCCTGACATGTGCTGGAAATGTAAGGGCTCATTTACACTTGCTTCAGCTTCAACACACATTAACGGCTAGTTTACACTTGCTTCAAAACAAGGCATCGGACAGGCTTTGTTAAAGCTCTCTGAACGCCAGTCAAAGCTCCTGTCACTTAATAAAATGGTTAGCTTACATTCCTGTTTACACCTTGATTTTGCTTTGCTTCGGCTTCTTTTCAAAAATTATACCCCATGTAGCTTCAGTTATGCTTCAAAGCGTCTTCAAAGCCTCCATAGAAGTCTATGGCAAAGCTCACTTGAAGCCCCACTGAAGCCTCACCAAAGCCTCATCAAAGCCCCACGAAGCCTCACCAAAGGCTCATCGAAGCCCCATAGAAGCTCCACCAAAGCCTCATCGAAGCCCCACTGAAGCCCCACCGAAGCCTCATTGAAGCCCCATTAAGCCCCATTGAAGCTCCACCAAAGCCTCATCGAAGCCCCACCGAAACCTCATCGAAGCACTAAGCAAAAGCAAGGTATAAACAGGACTGTAAGCTAACCATTTTATTTAGTGACAGGAGCTTTTACTGGCATCTACAGAGCTTTAACAAAGCATGTCCGAAGCCTTGTTTTGAAGCAAGTGTAAACTAGCCCTAACTGTCACATTGTTTGTGCTCTCAACCAAACTGTCAAACGATCCAGAGGCTGGTGTCATAACTAATCACATGTTATGAATCATGGCAGTTGAAGCTCAAGCTTCCTTGGCTGAAAATGATAGGTGGGTTTACTTCCACTTTAAATGTGTTCCCTATGAGTGCTTTCTAACTGTGGGGGGTGCTTTGACTAAAGGAAAACAGAGATCTGTGTTTCTACTTAGCAGAAACAAAAGATCTCCATTTTCCTCTCTGACAGAACAGCAGTCTGCCTTGTTTACATAGACAGACCGCCATTCTGCCTCTCCGAGCGATCGCTGGGTTGCCATCGCTACCGCCAGACCCGCTAATTGACTCCCGCTGTGTCCAATCACAAAGGAGAAAATCACATACAGGGAAACCGCCATCCAATTAGCAATAGTTTGAACCCAGCCTTAAACCCTATACATCCTACCATTTATTTTATTTTTTTTAAGTTTATGTAAAGCTAATTAGGATGCAACGGTTAGGTAATTAGGATGCCAGAGGAGACATATATTATCTTTCTTTAAGATAATAACAGTAGTTCAGGGAAGTTCCACACATTGTTGTTGAGTTATACCCTGTACATCCTAACAATTATTTATTTTAGTTTTTAAGCCTATGTAAAGCCAATTAGGATGCTACGGTGTTGCAACTTGAGACCAGCAGAAATTTGTAATATCCAAGGCCAATACCTTCTAATTAATGAATGTACTTACCATTGCAGTTTGTAACTGTTATAGGTTCCAATTTTTGGGCAATTTCGATGCCTACTCTTGACCTACAAAAAATATTTGAAGTTACTTTCAAATGCATAGGTAGCAAAGTGATCTGGAAAAAAAAAAGAGTTTAGATTCCAGAACAGCCTTTCTCAACCTGTTTACTCCAGAGGAACCCCTAAAATAGTTTACAGGTCTTGGGTAACCCTTATTAAAATCGGTTCATCGGAGGTCAATCAGAAGAATCCCCATAACATTGGTGGTCAGTAGGAAGAATGAAACCCTTACAGCGATGGACAGAATACCACCCTCAAAGACAGCTAAAAAGATCAATGGGGTCATGCTGTTGGCTCCGTCAAGTGATGTTGGACTTAGAATTGTGCAGGCAAATTCTGCAAAGAAGAGTGGGCCCAAAATTCCTCCACAGCGATGTTAAAGACTCATTGCCAGTTATCACAAATGCTTGATTGCAGTTGTTGACGCCAAGGGTGCCACAACCAGTTATTAGGTTTAAGGGACAATTACATTTTCACATCACATCCTGGGATCCCCCCCCCCTTCACTGCACTCCAGGCCCCTCCTCTTTGGTGGGTGCCCCATGGAAAGCTGCTTTCCATGGGGGCGCCCATGCGTGCTTGCTCCCAAGTCCCGCTGCTGCATCCATTGACACAGACAGCAGGACTTGGCCCCACCCCAGTGTCACAGCATTTGATTCACAGCTCCCACTGCTATCAAGCTGCCCAATGAGGAGGGCAACAACATTAGGAGTCGCTGCGCTCATGCACATCGCTGGATCTGATCGAGCTCAGGTAAGAAAAAGGGGGGGTCTGGGGGAGGGAGCTGAAGCACAGAAGGATTTTCACCTTAATGCATAGAATGAAAAGAATACATTAAGGTGAAAAACCTTAAGGCTTTAGAACCACTTTAGGTGTGACAAATATGCAAAAAAATATAAAAATCAGGAAGGGGGGAAATACTTTTTCACAGCACTGTATGTATATCAACAGTATTACCCATTGTTCTCTGTAGTTGGAGCAAACATAAGACTATAAACAATTCCCATGGGGAATGCACCAAACATGTACTGGGTCTTTTTCATGGTTGAAAAGGATCTTCTCTGTCTAGAAATACCTACAAAACAATGTTCACATTTCCCAGTATGTTATTAACTTTATACACTTTATGCATTTATACACAGTGAAAAAACCCTATATAGTTTGTGGGGTATTGTGTGGTATTTTTCTTGTTTGATATATATTTTACCCTTCAACCAGTGGGTTCTCTTCAGCCTTCAAAAAAGACGAATGAAGGTCCACGGCTCTCATGTCTGTTAAACAGTCACAAGGTAAGTTAGGAGGTTTTTGGCAGTAGAAGACCTCTTCGTAGAGTTTGTCTTTATATTCACAAATCTCTCCAGCTGAATTCAGTTGAAAGCCACAAGTAGAGAAAGCCTCTTGACCTAAGTAGACATATCTCCCATGGAAGCCGAGAACTCCCAAACTTGAATGTCTTGACCTCCAGAGGGCTGCAATCCCTTCACTGGGGTGCCATATCAAAATGGAGACCTTGATTTGGCCTGCCCAGTATAAAGGAAAGTGGATACGGTAAGACCCATTGTTCATGTCTTCCACCTTTCCTGATACAGAAGCTCCAAGCCCTATAGAAAACAGCCTAGGTCTTAAAAAATCTCCTCCATAGATCTTTCTGTTATTCAAATAATCATACATGTCCACTTGTATAATAACGTCTTCCCCAACACAGTATCGTTCTCTGGGATTCTCTAAAAACACTTTACTGTTTTGTGCGCTGGTGGTTTTGGTAAAATTAGTGAATGTCACATTGGGGATAAGGCTTTGAATTTTGTTAAAAATGGCATCAATTTGAATTTGCAGTTGACTTTTTTTTGGTGGATGTTCTGGTTCTGCGACTTTCTCCTCCTTCTCCGGAACAATACGTAATATTCCCACCGTACCACTGAGAGAGTGCTGTAAAGGAAATAAAAGTTTCTTACTGTTTTTTTTCCTACCAATGCTTAAATACTGTAATATTAAATAATATGTAAACCCAACATTTCATATTCCTGATATGTGCCTGCTGTATCATGTACTTGTATGAGAAAGTATCCTGTTCTCTTTGCATTGCTTCCCTTGTGGTAAATCCCTGGTGTTCAGTGGCATATCATCCATGCGTATGATATGTCCAATGCACATGGGCCCTGAAGAGGGGTGGGGTCCACTGTGCTTTAACGCACAATAAACCTGTGGAGTGAATTAAAAAAATACAGCCGTACCCAGTCATATCATTTACATTTTTGTATCATCCTGCCTCCAGGCTGCAGGATCTTAAGCTGGCCATACATTATACAATTTTCTTATTCAATTTCCTTTAAATTTACCTTTAACTATGTAGTATAAAGGTCTGCCTGGTTGCATACAAATTGAAAGTGTTTAAGTTTGACCTTATATTATATGGTTTTGGTAAATCTAAAGGAAAATTGTTCAAGATAATTGTATAATGTATGGCCAGCCTAAGAGCAAGGGACTGCACCCCAGTCCTGTCACTGCTTGCTGTAGCGCTGCCTGCTCCCTTTACAGGATCTTGTGTGACTTCCAGTCATGCACAGATCCTGTATCTTTCCATGAGCAGCCCGCGGCTGTCTGGGGGTGGAATTGGCATCAGTGGAGGGGCAGGGCATGGGTGAAATTCTAACTGCACCTGCAAGAGCCCAGGAGAGAAAAGAAATTCCCCATGCTGTTTAGGTATGTAAATTTGGGGGTGGTGACTGTGCACTCTGTGACAGGCTAATCTGGGGGTGGGGGTAATTGTGGCTGTGTACCCTGTGACAGGATGATGGGAGGTGGGGAGGGATTGTGACTGTGCACCCTGTGACATGCTGATCTGGGGGAGGGGGTGGATCAGGGGCGGCCTGTCCATTAAGGGCACATGGGCACTGCCCCCCTATCCATGCGCCCGGCCCCCATGCAGGACATCGGATGCATGGATTCCAATGGGGGAGGGTTAAAGCACGTGATTAGAGCCAGAGGCTCTAATAGGCTTTAAAATAGGGTGGGCTCAGGGCACAGAGCACTGCGAACTGAGCCCACCTAGGTGTGTTACAATAGCAAATGAATATTCGCTATTGTCACACTGATCCTCCTCCCAAGCAATCAGGAAGCGGGTCCTGAGACCCGTCACCCAATTGACTGACGCCTAGGAAGAGGACGAAGGAGACACACGGCGGAACCCGCTTTGAAGCAGAGGAGGACAGATACTCCATATTCCCATTGCACACATTCCTGGATAAGCTCTCAAAAGTTTGGGTGCTGCAGCAACAACTAGCTGGAAACTGGTTCAGAAAGTCACAAAGCACATATTTGTAGGACACACCATCAACGAAGTAGCGTCCAAATGGATTGTTTATTGCATGATCACATCACAAGAACAGTGCAGTGTTTCGGAGTCGACCAGGACCCCTTCGTCAGGCATGTGATGCCTGACAAAGGGGTCCTGCGTGACTCTGAAACTTTGAACTGTTCTTTTGATGTGATCATGCAATAAACAATCTGTTTGGATGCTACTTCGTTGATCCATTTTGTGCTGGCAAATATCTCCTTTACGGAGGAGGAGAAGACCCCATGAAAGCCACAAGCTGCCGCCCGTCCACAACCTAGATGGGGTAAGTGTGGGGCTGGATGACTTAATTAATGAAGAAATAAAGTTTAAAAATTCAGGCGCAAGGAGTGCATGCCAGCAACAAGAGCTAGGTCAGGTGGAAATACAGCACTGGGAGTTAGGTAGTCTTTGGGATGAGGTAGAATAAGGGGTGTGTGTAAAAAGCACTTCAGGCTGCTGTCCTCAGAGTATAGCCAGCTCTGTTGAGTACAAGAAGGGAGAAGGAAGGGAAGCACCACTAAGGGCAGTATCACAAAGTGATTTTAATATAAAGGCATGAAAGCACTCACAGGATAAAAACAGGGTAGATCGCTTTTCATAGAGCGAGTGTTCCCAGCCAGCTTCCTACTTCCGGTGACGTAATTTCCATCCAACGCTGGTTCCATTTGACTTCCTGGTGGCCACAGGATGTGCTACAGACCTCTCTCTACCCCAGCAGCCCGTGAATGCAGTTTGAAAGACACCAGGAGAGACCAGAGTGACACTATAAACCAGATAAGCACCTTTGAACTTCAATCCTAGGGTCCACTCCTCCACATTCATCCACTGTGGACTAGATTCCGGTTGCACCTGCAGGACACAGGATCCTCAGCTGACATCCTCAAAGATGTGAAAGGTGATCTACCCTGGTTTTATCCTGTGAGTGCTTTTATTCTTTTATATTAAAATCCCTCTGTGATACTTAGTGGCGCTTCCCTTCCTTCTCCCTTCAGGATGGCCAACTGGCAACGCCTGCGGGGGGGGGTTTTGACTGGTAGTACAGGTGACCCAACTGACTGACTGACAGTGGGGGGGGTTTGGGCCGACCAACCAATCCGGGGGGTGGTTGTTGCCCCCCCCCAATCAAAAACACCAGCCACTGAGGTGGGTTGAGGGGAGTTGTGTCTGTGCACCATGTGACAGGCTGATCTGGAGAAGGGGATGGATTGAGTGGAATTGTGGCTGTGCACCATGTGGCGGGCTGATCTGGGGGGAGGTGGTGGATTGAGGGGAATTGTGGCTGTGCACCATGTTACAGGCTGATCTGGGAGGGGGGATGATGTAGACGGTGACAGACTGACTTGGGGTAGGTGAATGATTGTAATGGGATCTGTCCCCAGGAGACATATGATGATAGAACACATAAATAGGATAAATGTGTATCCTGACCAAAAGAGGCCTTCCTCAAAGGTCAAATGGTTGAGAAACACTGCTCTAGTGCCAGAGCTTGTTTTTGTTTATCCATTTTATAATTTTATTAATTGATTTATTTATTTTTTGCTTTTGGAGTGTTTGGAGCAGATGTTTGGGTGTAGGGAAGTCCTGCTTGCGTTCCCTGTGAGCTGTGTCCCTGCTGATTTAGGCGGCTTTTATGTGGTCTCGGTAGGGGAGATCTCTGTTTTGGTTGCTTGTGATAATTCTGGCCATCTTGACACTGACGCTGATGTTGTTGGGTGGATCTATGGACAGTGGATAAGGGGAGAGTGCTAAATCTCCCAGTCTCTCGGAGCATACCCCTCTCATCTGAGTGGGGGTACTCAGGGTGGGAGGTATTCGGGGAGCTTCTCAAGATGGACAGGGACTGTATAACAGAGAGAAATCCCTCAGGTGGTAGATACATTTGGACAGTCCCAGGACAAGGTCATCTAGAGAAGTGGTTCTCAACCTCAGTCTTTGGGTACTCCAATCGGGCCATGTTTTGGGAACTTTCCTTAGATAAAATAGCACTTATCAATACCATGTCATTGATACTGATTTAAAACAGCTGTGCAAAGTAAAGAAAGACCTGAAAACATGGCTTATTGGGGGGGGGGGGGGGGGACTAAGGTTGAGGACCACTGATATAGAGCCCAGGGCGAACATGCAAACCTGCAACCCCCACCCCAAGATGTATGAGCCTTGTGTCAGCAAAAATCCCCCCTAAAAACCTGAGCACTAATCTGCATGCTTACCTCCAAGCATAAATCCCCCCAGTACAAATCTGCCTCCCTGCTGAAATTCCCCCTCTCAGCACAAATCTTTGCCCTCATCCCCCAAAACCCCTCAACACAAATGCCCCTCCGCAAAAAAAGTCACCCCTCCTAGCACAAATCCTCTACCACTCAAATTTTCCCTCTAAGTACACATCCTCTCCCACCCCGACTCCATATCCTCCCTCCTAGCACAATCCACCAGTGTGGTGGTGTATTTGAATAATTAAAATATTGTAGGTTCATTTTTCATGATAAGTTAATACTTATCCCAGGGACCTTTCCTTGTTTGGTTTTGCTAAGTAATGGATGTTTGTGTTTTTCAGGTGGATTATATGTAGGATTGATTGGGACAATGGTGTTTTTCTTTTGCATTTGTCATAGACTTAAAGCACTAATCCAGGATGTGAGGATTGATGACCTTTTACATCTGCTGGTTGATAGTTTAATTCTAAGTATTTTTCCCCACCACTCCTCAATATGATTATTATGTTATGTCTGATCTCCATGTCATAGATATCCAGTTTGGTCATATTGGTAGCAGTTCTTAGATGTGCTTATGCATATGTTTTGCAGGATAAAGTATAATGTTGATGAGATAAACGCACCACACCCTGTGATTGCATAGGCCAAATATAACAAATATAAGGTGAGCTAGGCTTACCTGGTAATCCTTTAATTTATATATATATATATATATATGGGGTGGTGTTATGCTGTGGCTTTTCTAACATTGATTTGTTTTCATATACAGTTCTACCCATTTGCATGATACAACACGTACTTTTGGAGTTTGGATATCCTGGAGGGTGTTATCTATTTTCTGTCCTTTTTTTGCCTCCCCACAGCCTTAGGGGGTCCGTGACCATCTCCCCAACTATATGTTGTTGTTAGGTGTCAGTACATGCGTGTTTTTTTTTTTTTTCTTTTTTTTTGTGTTCATCTTTCGCTTCTCCCTTCCCCTCCCAGACTGAATAGATTCTATATGTTTAAATGTTTTTCAAGTATGATTATTGATGGATAGTTGTAAATTCTAGACACCAACCTATGCAACATACTTATGTTTGCCTTTTGGACTTCTATATTGAAATTACATTTAACAAGCATATGGTTGGGTGGGAGGGGAGCCTATCATCAAAAACTGGCACATTCCCCTACAATAAATGAACTATATTGAAAGGGGGATCCCCACAAATCCCTAAATAGGGAGATTGTGGGAAAGAAAGGGGGATTTTTAGGTTCCAGATACAGTATCAATAATTACAATATAGATTTTAAGAGATTCATCCAAATTTTATTTGTACAAAATTTTAAAACATATATGATATCATAAATACACATTACATCAACATAAACAATATATGACCATTCTGTGCAAACAAAGAATTTATGGATCGTGGATCAATGCGTTTTGCCCAAAAACAGGAGATGGGCTTCTTCGGGATCCAGTTTTCAGAATTAGTAAATCTGATAACTGATGGAAAGATCAAAAAATATGTACATCAACCATTCATCATGCATGATATGAAAGATATCCAACAAGGAATTGTATATCCACGATCGTATGTGTAAATATTAAAAACAAAAGAGAAAAAGAGCGTCGCCCACATGGAACTGGACCCTGAAGAAGCCCATCTCCTATTTTTGGTTGAAATGAATTGATCCATGATCCATAAATTCTTCGTTATGCATTGTTTGTACAGAATGGTCGTATATTGTTTATGTTGATGTAATGTGTATTTATGATTTTATATTTGTTTTTAAATTTTTTACAAATACAATGTAGATTAATCTTTTTAAATCTCTATTGTAGTAGTTGATACTGTATTTGGCACCTAAAAATACCCCTTTCTTTCCCACAATCTCCCTATTTAGGGATTTGTGGGGATCCCCCTTTCAATATTACAAGTAACAATGCATCTGTTAATTGAAAATCTGAAGTCCTGAAGAAGCAATGACCACTAAACACTTTTGGATAGATGACAATTTCCGTTTGTTACTTCTATGTCCCCCCCCCATCCTCATGTCAGTCTGTCCCCAAGTATAAGCCCCATCCCATGTCAGTCTATCCCTCATTCCAATCCCCCCAGGTCAATCTGTCCCCCAGTACAATCCTCTCATTTCTCAGGTCAGTCTGTCCCCCAGTATAATCACCCCCACATCAGTCTGTCCCCCAGTTTTATCCCCCTAGCTCAGTCTGACTGACCAGTGGGATTGTACTGGGGAACAGGCTGGGGTGTATTATGCAGGGGGACGGACTGACCTGAGGGGGATTATGCTAGGGCACAGAATGATCGGGGTGGGGGGTATTATACTGGGGGACAGATTGACCTGGAGGGAAGGATTATACTGGGGGGACGGACTGACCTGCGGGGAATTATACTGGGGGACAGATTGACTTGGGGTGGGTGATTGTGCAGACTGTGACAGAATGACTTAAGGGAGGTGGATGATTGTACTGGGGTCTGTCCTCAAGTATAAGCCCCTTTCCAGCTTAGTCTGTATAGTAAAATCCCCCCAGGTCAATCTGCCCCCAGTACAATCCTCCCATTTTCCAGGTCAGTCTCCCCCCCCCCACTATATACCTCCCCCCGTCAGTCTGTCCCCCAGTATAATCCCCCTAGGTCAGTCTGTCTTTTAGTACAATTGTGCTGGGGAACAGATTGACTTGGGGAGAACTATACTGGGTGACAGAATGACATGGGGGAATTATACTGGGGGACAGAATAACCTGAGGGATTATATTGAGGGAAAGATTGACCTTGATGGATGGTATCCTGAATGTAGCCATGGCAGAAGCAAAAGGTGCTTACTCACTGGTACCTGGTCCCAATACAGCTAGCCAAAATGTACCCATCGGTGTCCCCCTTATGCTTCAGGTGCTTATGCCAAATGCTGGGGACAATGTGCCATATCTGGTGGGAATGTCCTAGGATCCGTTTTTGGAATGGCGTCTTTGTGCTGATTCGAAGGGTGACAGGACAGTGTGTCCCTCAGACTCCCTACATATCGCCTCTTAATGCCCCAGTATCTGGTATATCTAACTGTTTGCAACACCTGATATTTTTCATTTTACTTGGGGCTATGATGTGACTCTTGCTAAGTCCTGGAAACAGCCTACTGTATCCTTGGCACAGGCTAGGCAAAAGTTCACCTGGATTATGTTACATGAAAATATTGTTAGTATCTGTTATGATCACTTAGTGCCCCCATTCCTCATTTCAGCACCCGGGTGGTGGCTGTTTCTTTTCCCCTGTCTGTTTTCACCTGCAAGATGATTGATCTGATCAGTCACCTGATATAAGCAAACTGAACACTCTATCCCTTGCTTGTGATAGAGAGACAGTTACCTGCATTATTCCTGATCAAGCCTTCCATTTGTCTGCCTTGCTTTGCTGTTTGATTTCCCTGTGTATGACCCGGATCAGATATTGGACTATTCCCTGAACTCAGCCTACCTTATTACCTGGACTGTCTTAGAACCACGCTATCAGTCTGCTAAACTGCAAGTAGATTGTTGTTTGCTCTGTTCGCGTCTGCCCTGGTGTGGTGGCCAGGCATTATAGCATTGTGTATAAGTCCTGGGGGCAACCAAGTACCGGCAGGCCTGCTTGTCTTAAGGGAAAGGGGACTGCTATAGGTGAAGCACACAGTAGCTAGCTATAGTGTCTGACCACCTGCATTGAGGTAGAAGTGACATTCGTGACAGTATCTCGAAGGACAAATTTAAAACGGACTTGGGAGCTGTGGGCTACTTATATGTATGTCTTTCTGGTACGTTAATTTATTTAATTTTTTTTGGGGGAGGGGGGTGGTTGTGGTTTGGTTTACCTATTTTGACTCTGGGAATGGACCTTCTCTTCATTCTTTCCCTCTTTCTTTCCTTTCCCTTTTTCTTCTTTGTTGCTTTTCCTTATTTCTGTTTGCCTGACTACCCAGGATTATGTTGGTCCTGAGCTCTGTCAGTAGAGCTTATTGACACATGGGTGGTCTCTAATATGTCTGTACCTATCTGGTTGGTGCACTAGGAAAAAGATCAATGCCCCGCAAGCAGTGATAATTTTGATGCCAAATTTTGATTTAGTCTTATTTTTAGTCCTTTGACTAAAATGCCATTTTAGTTTTAGTCGTATTTTAGTAATCGGAATTGTTTTAGTCATATTTTAGTCGAATAAAAACTCCTGTACATTTTAGTTAGGGTTGCACTGATACCAATAATAGTAATCCTGGACAGGTGTCAACCTTAACTGGAACTAGGCTATGACTGGGGAATTAGGGACACTCCAGGGACAGGTAGACAATAGCAAGGACTGAGACCAGGATGCGAAACACAAGCTGAATGCAAGTTATTATTAGGATCACATGCTAACTTCATGCTTTATCAGGCAACTGGTGATGAATAGTAGGGTGTTTTTAAATTTGTAAATTAGTAAAGCAATAAGGAGGATGTTCTTAGCTACAACTGCACATGCGCACAAGCCAAATAAACAGATAACAGATAACTAGGGCAGGCAGCAATTCATAGTAGAGACATCCTAAGATAGGAAGTGTGCTACTGGCCAGATCACCAAGTGAAAATAAAGGACTAACGCTTACAAAAAAGCTGGCCACCACATTTTAAGATTGGTAAACTGCGATATATTACATTTTTGTTTTTGGGTTTAATACCACTTTAACACACTGATTTATTCATTATCTGCTTGAGACCCTGGATAACATAAATAATAATAGTAATAATTGGTTCATTTTGATTTACCTGCTTTGCTGTCCAGTGCCATAGGAAGCCCAGGAACAAAATAAAGATTAAAAAACGCAGTAGTAACTTTCCATTGACCATTCTGTCACGCGATAAGGCAACCTGATAAAGGAATCAATATTTTTAGGCTTATTTATAGGACCAGTGAACTTAAAGAAAGGTTTTGCTTTAATCCCTAATAAAGAAAGCTGCATACAATGAAAGAGAGTTGAATATCACCTTTATCTTGGCTTCACCAGTCTATTACAGTTTTAAAGGGATTCAACAATGAAGTATTATTTATTTCATTCTCATGAGGTTGTCATACTTGGTGAACTTTTGTGAGCATTTGTCTATCCATAGCCAGTGTTGAGCTATGGTCAGAGATTAAAACTTACAATGCTTTATATGAAAAATTATATGAAAAATATGGAATGTTAATATAATACTAATAATAGTCAACACTTCTATTGCTAAGTGTGTGTACACCCAAACACTACATTTTCATCAGATCTAAATCTGTGGCTTTCATGATGATACAGTAATATTACCTGGAGGGTCTGCACTAAAAGTATTTTTTCAGGTCTTTTCTGTTATAGGGTGACAGGTGTGCCTGTCTCCCAATTGTTCTCCTGCATGGTCACCCTGTCACATGGATTTCCAATTAAGTCTACAGGTGACCATTTCCACACACATTATGCAGGCATGGTCCACTTTTGTTAGCATCAGGAGTGCCATGCAGCCATCACTGGAGTGTGTGTAGACAGAACTGATATGAGGAGGTAATGTCCATTTTGGGGGAAGTTGCCATGCCAAGAAAAAAAAAATTGTGGCACTCAAAGAGGCCCAAAAGAGACAGGAGTGAAAAAGGGCAAGGTTCCACAAATTTGTCTTAGTGACAGGCTTTGCAGTGAGGGAGACCCTGAAGCCCTCCAGAAAAGACTTTAAACCTTCAAAAAAGTATGGGAGATGTTGAGGGATTCTTTCAAGACTTTGAGTACCAATTTGCACTATTTGAGATTCTCCACATTGACTGACTTTGGAATTTAAAGAGTCTTATGAAAGGAGGAGTTATGGAGGCCTGATAAATGATAGACTCTAAATAGAAGCCAAACTCCAACGCTATTAAGCAAGCCATCCTGTAAGACTATACAGTGACTGCGTAGGCATATTGGACTCAATTCCAAAAACATCCTGCAGCTTAGACAGTTTTTTTAAAAAGGTTGCCCACAAGATGGCCCAAATGTGTTTATGATGGGTGGAGAAGAAGCCTTCACTGCAGAACAAAAAATTCAAGTGGTCCTAAAAGAGCAATTCTTTTCTGAGCATGGGTAGGGGAAAAGAAGCTGATCACTCATAAACAAGCGGCTAAATTAGCTCATGAGCTCATTTTCTAATTGTTGCTGGCTGCCATTTTTTTGTTCCAAGTTATATTATAATGTTAAAGCTTACAAGAGATTTTGGTGGTCGGGTTTACATCTTGCTATGGGTTGATTAGGGTGCATCAGGCAGTTGTTGCTGACAGTCCATCCAGGAGCTGACTTTTTTAATACCTCTCAACTTTCTGAGATGGGAATGAGGGACACCTATTAGCAAAAGTATGGAGGTATAAGACACACCCCCTGCCAGCCACTCCTTAAAGGAGAATTCTTAAAAAAAAAAAGATGGAACCCACAAATGCTTTTTTACCACTACTATTCCTTTACATTGGCTTTTGGAATGTACAAATGCAGCCATTTAGAAATTGGATGAGAGGTTTAGCACTGTAAAACCCTTTTTGATAGAGAAATTGTGCATTTTATATACAACTATATAGATCAGACCAAAATGAGGGACTAATGAGGAGGAAAGAGGGACAGAGGGACTTTGTTCCGAATAAGGGATAGTCCCTCCAAATCAGGAGCAGTTGGGAGCTATGTTTTTTGGCAGCACCTCAATGTATCCTTTAGGAAAAAGAAAAATGACATGCACCCAAAACATGGGACACCGCCACCCTAGGTTTTTAAAAGGCCATCTCCTACACATGTAGCAGGGCAGGCTAGTACCTCAATTGCATATTGGGCCACCTCCAGCCACTGGTACATTCTTAAAACCCAGGAGTTTATGAATATAATTGCTTGTAAGCCTTTAGCTACAGCCATACCATCCCCACCCATGTTTGGTTGATCAGGGCAATGACAGCTTTATGAGGAAATAAATTAAAACATAATATTAAAAAAGAAAATGATAAAAAAATGTTTATCTCCAAATAATTTTAAAAGTATATCCTGCACAGCACAGAGGGTACACTATCCATATTGTCCATGCCAATCTGGTTCCCTCTGCATTTCCACTTTAGAAATGGCTCTTCCAATCCTTTGGAGACATTCCTCATTATACACTCACCTGCAAGTTAGTATTCCTTAAGGCCATTACTTCTGTACAGGGACAAGGTAATTTTGATACCTATGATTTTTTTCTTGCCTAACAATAGTACCCAGTTTGCAGTGATGTATTCTCCATAGGTGCAATGTTTGCTGGGCCCCAATGTGGGAGGGGCCCACTGTGCCCTCTCACAGTGCACAAGTTTGGGGAAGCACTTTTCAAATCTGACTTCTGTATCTCAGCTGTAGCTATGCTTATCACTCGCAGCTGCAGCACTGTTAAGATCTGTGTTGGTATAAGCCGGAGAGGGAGTGGGTGCTGATGATCCACTGAGGCCAGAGGAAGCAGGGGCAGTTCTCCATAGCAGGGTCGTGGTTGGCTGCTGGACTTTAGCCCTGCCCACTGGACCCAGGGAGAGGAGGAAGAGAGCTGGAGCTGCAAAAAATAACATGATGAGTCCAGAAAGGGGGGAAACAGGGGTAAGCTGTGCAGGGGAGAACTGTTTGACTGTACTATGAGGCAGAGGGTCACCTCTGAGTCAGTACTGACCCCTGAACTCTCCATCACTTAGTACTGACCCCTGAACTCTTTATTACTACTGACCCCTGAACTCTGCATCACTACTGACCCCTGAACCCTGCACCATTACTGACCCCTGAACCCTGCACCATTACTGACCACTGAACCCTGCACCTTTACTGACCCCTGAACTCTGCATCATTACTGACCCCTGAACCCTGCACCATTATTGACCCCAAAACCCTGCATCACTACTGACCCCTTAACTCTGCATCACTACTGACCCCTGAACTCTGCATCACTACTGACCCCTGAACTCTGCATCACTACTAACCCCTGAACTCTGCATCACTACTAACCCCTGAACTCTCCATCACTACTGACCCATGAACTCTCCATCACTACTGACCCATGAACTCTCCATCACTACTGACCCATGAACTCTGCACCATTATTGACCCTGGAACCCTGCACCATTATTGACCCCAGAACCTTGCATCGCTACTGACCTCTGAACTCTCCATCACTACTGACCCATGAACTCTGCATCACTACTGACCCCTGAACCCTGCATCACTGCTGATCCAAGAACCCTGCATCACTACTGACCTCTGAACTTTGCATCACTACTGACCCCTGAACCCTGCACCATTCCTGACCCCTGAACTCTGCATCATTACTGACCCCTGAACTCTGCATCATTACTGACCTCTGAACTCTGCATGACTACTGACTCCTGAACTTTCCATCACTACTGACCCCAGAACCCTGCACCATTATTGACCCAAGAACTCTGCATCACTACTGACCTCTAAACTCTGCATCACTACTGACCCCTGAACCCTGCACCATTCCTGACCCCTGAACTCTGCATCATTACTGACCCCTGAACTTTGCATCACTACTGACCCCTGAACCCTGCATCATTACTGACCCCTGAACTCTGCACCATTACTGACCCCTGAACCCTGCACCTTTACTGACCCCTGAACCCTGCACCATTACTGACCCCTGAACCCTGAACCATTACTGACCCCTGAACCCTGCACCATTATTGACCCCAAAACCCTGCATCACTACTGACCCCTGAACTCTGCATCACTACTAACCCCTGAACTCTCCATCACTACTGACCCCTGAACTCTGCCTCACTACTAACCCCTGAACTCTCCATCACTACTGACCCATGAACTCTCCATCACTACTGACCCATGAACTCTCCATCACTACTGACCCATGAACTCTGCACCATTATTGACCCTGGAACCCTGCACCATTATTGACCCCAGAACCCTGCATCACTACTGACCTCTGAACTCTGCATCACTACTGACCCATGAACTCTCCATTACTACTGACCCATTAACTCTCCATAACTACTGACCCATGAACTCTCCATCACTACTGACCCATGAACTCTCCATCACTACTGACCCCTGAACCCTGCATCACTGCTGATCCAAGAACCCTGCATCACTACTGACCTCTGAACTATGCATCACTACTGACCCCTGAACCCTGCACTATTCCTGACCCCTGAACTCTGCATCATTACTGACCCCTGAACTTTGCATCACTACTGACCCCTGAACCCTGCACCATTACTGACCCTTGAACTCTGCATCACTACTGACCCCTAAACTTTCCATCACTACTGACCCCGGAACCCTGCACCATTATTGACCCAAGAACCCTGCATCACTACTGACCTCTAAACTCTGCATCACTACTGACCTCTAAACTCTGCATAACTACTGACCCCTGAACCCTGCACCATTCCTGACCCCTGAACTCTGCATCATTACTGACCCCTGAACTTTGCATCACTACTGACCCCTGAACCCTGCACCATTACTGACCCCTGAACTCTGCATCATTACTGACCCCTGAACTCTGCATCATTACTGACCCCTGAACTCTACATCATTACTGACCTCTGAACTCTGCATCATTACTGACCCCTGAACTCTACATCATTACTGACCTCTGAACTCTGCATCACTAATGATCCCTGAACCCTGCACCATTCCTGACCCCTGAACTCTGCATCATTACTGACCCCTGAACTCTGCATCATTACTGACCTCTGAATTCTGCATCACTACTGACCCATGAACCCTGCACCATTACCGACCCCTGAACTCTGCATCATTACTGACCCCTGAACTCTGCATCATTACTGACCTCTGAACCCTGCACCATTATTGACCCCTGAACCCTGCATCACTACTGACCCCTGAACTCTGCATCATTGCTGACCCCTGAACTCTGCATCACTACTGACCCATGAACCCTGCATCATTGCTGACCCCTGAACCCTGCACCATTATTGACCCCTGAACCCTGCATCACTACTGACCCCTGAACTCTGCATCATTGCTGACCCCTGAACTCTGCATCATTGCTGACCCCTGGACTCTGCATCATTGGCATTATTGCTGACCCCTAAATTCTGCATCACTACTGACCCCTAAACTCTGTATGATTACTGACCCCTGAACTTTGCTTCATTGACATCATTGCTGACCCCTGAACTCTGCATCATTACTGACCCCTGAACTATGCACTATTAGTGACCCCTGAATTCTGTATCACTACTGACCAATAAACTCTCCATCACTTAGTACTGACCCCTGAACTCTGCATTACTACTGACCCCTATCATTGCTGACCCCTGAACTCAGTATCAGTGCTGATCCCTGAACTTACCACTGACAGCTAAACTTTACATCACATACTTCTGACCTCTAGACTCTGCATCACTACTGACCCTTGAAAACCATTTATACACCCCCTACCCGCACGTTTTGCAGGAAAGGAGCAGTCTAGTTGGCCAATAAAGGCTTTGAACTTCAAACAGTATGCGCTTAGCCTCAATTTTTCCTCTCTCTTCGCTCTCCTAGTCCCTCACAGTGTTCAGCGTGACTTTTGTCTCAATTGTATAATAAAGGTTGAACTATACCTTCCTGACACATCTGCAGAGTCGTATCTAGTGAAAATGGCGCCTATGGCAAGCACTGAAACTGCGCCTGTGTCAAAAAAAAAAAAAACAGCTAACAAAACTACATGTCAAGCTCTTTAATTTTTCAATGAAATTATGGATTGGCACAACATAAAGTGCCCAAGTGCCCGATGGGTCAGTCCGCCCCTGCCCATTAAACAGTCTACATTCAGTGAAAGTTCATGTACTGCAAAGTTTGCAGTACATGAACTTTCTTTGAATGTAGACTGTTTAAAGAGCTTGTTGCAAAAATCACTTTATTACACTTTATTTATGATATCTATTTATTTAATCCATATTGAGCACTATATTTGATTGGCTGCTTCTGCTTGGCACACACGCACAATCGCACATGATGATGACTTAAAACTTTCAAGTCATCGTCATGTGCGATTGTGCATGTGTGCCAGGCCCAAGCAGAAGCAAGCATCCAATCAATTATAGTGCTCAATATGGATTCAATAAATATGCATAGCCACAGATATCATAAATAAAGTCTAATAAAGTGATTTGTGCAACAGCAGGTACTACTTTTAAGTTGACTGCGAATGCGACTACAGGAGATGAGCAGAGACTGCGGATAAGACTACAGGAGATGACCAGACTGTGAATGGGGCTACAGGAGATGACCAGACTGCGGATAGGGCTACAGGAGATGACCAGAGACTGCAGATGGGGCTACAGGAGATGACCAGACTGCGGATGCGACAACAGGGAATAACCAGGGACTGCGGATGCAACTACAGGAGATGACCAGAGACTGCGGATGCAACTTCAAGAGATGACCAGACTGCGGATGCAACAACAGGAAATAACCAGAGACTGCAGATGCGACTACAGGAAATGGCCAGAGACTGCGGATGGGACTGTGTATTGGCAGAAAAATCTACCTGGCCAGCCGGGCTTACCTCCCGCTCTCAGAGGTTCTGGGCCGGAGCCTTCGGTGGTAGGGGGCGTAGATTTTTGCGGTCCAGGGCGGGGCCCTCAGAAGTCCAGGTGAGGCGATCTCAGCACTCCCACTCTGCTCTGAGCACATCAATTACATGGGGCTGGGCGGGGCAGGGCAGGGTCAGAGCGTCAGTGGAGCTCCTGGCCCCGCCCCCCCTGCTGACAGAGTCTCGCTCAGCCTAAGCCGAGCCCAACAGCACGGGCGGGGTAGCCGCTGACAGAACACCGGCGCTGCGCTCCAGCAGGCCGACCGCGGTGGCGGGGCTATATAAGTCCGGGAGGACGGGTGGGGTTTTTTCCAGCTTTTTTGCGCCCCCCCATGGCACTTGCCATGGTTGCCATACCTTAGATACGCCACTGCACATTGTGCTTTTTGGAGTGCTCCTCTGAGTAAATGGTTACCCGTCTAAGCAAATATTATCTCAGATAATTGCTTTATTGTGGCTGTATGATGTCTTTATAAAGTGCAGTAACAACCAAAAGCTACCAGTGATACTTATAGTCTTACACAGTCCTTGCCCAGTCTTGTCCCCACAGTCCTTAGTAAATCTCATCAATGACGTAGGGATTATACCCAAGCTATATCCAGACTAGACAAGAAAAAGAAAACTTTGACCAAAATGTGCTTCATTTATTCTTATACTGCAGCCCGAATTAAAATTCAAATGCCATCTCAATCATCATCAATATCAATTTTGCGTGGAGTTGACTTTAACCCTTTTCTTTGCTGACATGAAAACATGCTTAAAGCCCCAAAACATAATATATTTTCTTAAAGCAAAGACAATAAATTGGTGGATGTTGCAATTTAAAAAAAAAAACATTAAAATTACTTTAGGGCACAAAAAACAAATTCTAATCCCACAAGGTTGGTAAACTATAAAAGATTAGATTGTGTATTGAGTAAATAGATACCAAACATGGCAAGCCTTAAAATTGCAAATTGGCTGAAAACGATGGTACTCTTTATTGTCGATACTTTAGGTGTAGAATGGCTTTTTTTTTTTACAAACAGAAGGAAGCCAGCTGAGAAAAGTCATTTAGCATTAAATGTTTTTTTTTCTTTAAAATGCCACTTTAGCTGTACTATATCTCACTACATCTCTACATCTCATAGATTTATTTGGCATAACAACATCTTTTATATATCACAAAAAATGGGTTACATAGTGTGTGGTTTTGCATTAAAACTCACTCCAAAAAAACCCGCGTTTGAAAAATCACTGCGCAAATACCGTGTGACATAACAGATTGCAACAATCACCATTTTATTCTCTATGGTCTCTGCTAAAAAATATATAATGTTTGTGGGTTCTAAGTAATATTCTAGCAAAAAAATACAGATTTTTACATGTAGGAAAGAAATGTCAGAACTGACCTGGGTGGCAACTGGAAAAGGAATTGTGCCTGTTTCACTTTAACCCCAGCTCACCATGCCCTTTGTTTAATAATCCCTTGCCTATGGGTCTTGAAAAGAGAGGCACATTTTCCTTACATTGACTTTAGTGGGGTTCAAATTAAAGATCACATTTTCGTGGATTTTTGGCCATGTTCACTGAACATACTGCAAATTGCCTCCAATCAGATTTGCTAATCACTCATCCTTATCCTGACATCACTACCTTGTGGGGTACTGACCTGGAACAGGCGTGGAGGATGAGAATTCTTTGGTTCAGGGTGACATCTCGAAACATGGAGCTTTGAAAACCACCAGATCTCTATCCCGGGTCCAGCAGCTGCCTTATCATTCAGACACAGTTGGATCCACCACGAAAAAGGTAGCAGTGAGCAATCTTAAAATACAGACGTCACATGCTTTTATAATATTCTATAAATGTTTTAATATAATTGATGGTATCAAGATTTGGGGTTGACAAGTTATGTCATTGGGAAGGTATGCAAATAAAATCCTTTGGCCCATTAAATTAGATTTGCAGGTTTATAGTCCTAATTGTGACCTAATTTTAGAACTAAAAAGTAGAACCTGTCACTTAAGGCATAAATGTGTAATCTTCAACTTTATATAGTCCTGACATAATCTTCAAGCACCATACATGCATATCAAACCATGCAGAGTGACTCAAGACAGAAGAGCTTACATTCTTTGTCTCTATCACTCACATACATACATATATCAGTCTATGAGATGTAGAGATGTAGTGAGATATAGTACAGCTAAAGTGGCATTTAGAAAGAAAAAAAAACATTTAATGCTAAATGACTTTTCCCAGCCGGCTTCCTTCTGTTTGTAAAAAAAAAAGCCATTCTACGCCTACAGTATGGACAATAAAGAGTACCATCATTTTCAGCCAATTTGCAATTTCAAGGCTTGCCATGTTTGGTATCTATTTACTCAATACACAATCTAATCTTTTATAGTTTACCAACCTTGTGGGATTAGAATTTGTTTTTTGTGCCCTAAAGTAATTTTAATGTTTTTTTTTTAAATTGCAACAACCACCAATTTATTGTCATCCCAAAGCCAAGGTGCATTGGGATGGGGGCATGCGGTCTGGTATGGTTCAGGAGGGGAGGGGGGGGCAGTGTTGCCAACCATCAGTATTTTTACTGGCAGCCAGTAAAAAAACAGGCACTTTTCTCCTGCCAGTAAATGCCAGTAAGAGGAAAAGGTTGCCAGTAAAAAATATGGCCGTGGCGCTTGGCTCGGAACTGGGCAAGCGCAGCATGGGTCCGGAGCCGGCCAGGACCATCCAGGTACCTGCTACAGTGTGTTTGGGTGGTACCGGCGGGGGGAAGGGTCTGGCGGAGATGGTGCCTGAGCATGTCGTGTGATGTCATGGTGCAAGGGAGCCAAGCGGAGTGGCCAGAGCCTCATGTGTGGGTCTGTGGGACGGGAGCAAGGCAAGCCGGGAGCGGGACTGTCAATGCTGTTTGGACTGGAGGGGACTGACGACCACCTGGCATGGATAGAGACTGCCACTGTGACTCAGGATGGGACCTGTTAGTGATCTATGCTGCTGCACACTGCTGTCAGTGTCACCGTGAGAGTGTTGCCCATTCTAATTTCCTGCCCCTGAGTCTTGTCCCTGAGCCACTTACTATATTTAAAATAAAATAAGAAATATGCTTTTTGTCTTTAATATCCTACCTTGAATCACATTGCTAATTGCAGGTTGTACTTATTTGTAGCCTAAATACTGAAATTTGCACTTACAACTGTAATTTTTGCGACTTTTGGAAATGCCAGTAAAAACTTGGCGGTGCCAGTAAATTTTGGTTGTCGTGTCAGTAAATTTCAATCTGGTAGGTTGGCAAAACTGGGGGGGGGGGGCGCTTGCTCATCCCCTCCCTTTCCTGACCTGCCAGGCTGCATGCTTGAATAAGGGGCTGGTATGGTTTTTTTTTGTGGGGGCCACGCCATTTTTTTTAAATTTGGGGTGAGGGCCTGGTTTGGACCTGGGGAGGGGGCAGGGCCACGCTGTTTTTTTTTTCACAATTTTTTTTTAGCCGGCAATTCTTTTTTTTCTACATTTAGCTGTCACTGGGGAAGCCCGCTGACAGCTGATAACTGACTGATCAGTTGTTAAGGATGCAGTGGCCGGCTTCCTGGCCCCCTCCTTAGCAACCAGCTATATAAAGTGTAAAATAAAAACAGCAAATCAAGGGAAAATCGCAGTAAAACGCGGTACTTTGAAGTCTATTGCATGCAAAACGCTGCATTTTGCTGGAAAAAAGTCCCCGACCAATTCCAAAAATGCAGAGGCACATAAATGCATTGATGTACACGTGTTCCATAGGAACCCATGTTAAAAAATTTCCCTGCATTTCTGCAAAATGCATAAAAAATGCATTAGTTTGAATGGAGCTTTAATTAGGATTATTTGGAACCATAGGATTCCTCCAGAGATTGCTAGGAATTCCTGATTGACCTCCTATGTAGCGGTGTAGTTGCCACTAGTAACAAACATCAACCAATTCACCCTGCTGCCAGACCTCCATATATGACTTGCAGAGACAATGAACAGTCCTTTGCTGGATTTGTTTTTGTTTATCTGGGGGTACAACTTGGTTGGGGAAAGGGGTATATGGCATGCCAATAGAATAACTCATTTCGCCATCATATTTTTGTAGATTTACAGATTAGCACATAGGTTGAGCCTGAAGAAAAGATGCGCATGATTTGACAGTTATGATCTTTATCCTGCATCACCATGCAGACTATTGCTCCTCCTCTGCTTATCTCCTGCAGACTATTGCTTCCAGAAGTCAGAAGTTCCTCACCCATGACCGTGTAAGGATGAGGACATCACTCTTGACTGTGTAAGGGTGATGTTCCCAGAAATCCTCTCCTCCTGCATAAACTTATCCTGTAATTGTCAATATAAAGTATAATATAAATGAGTGCAGCGCTAAGATCATTAAATTTTTTTTTTTTTTTTTACCGGAGGCAAATATTGACATAATGAAACGGTGAAAACAAGCTAAAAACAGAAAACTAAGGTGGAGGTATTAAATCCAAAATTATTATTCTGTGTTCTATTAAATAATATTGTGAATATTAAATCACCTGATATTGAACCAATCAAATTAAAATATAAAGTAAATACATCGAATATAAAATAAGTGTATACACATATACAAAGTGAAAATATTATTCCTCAGCCGTGGGTTAATATACTCCAAATATACATAACTATATAGATAAGTGATGTGAATCTGATAATCAAAGGTGAAAACATAAAAAACATATGTGATAAAAATTTCAATAAGTCCCATAGATCTTGCAAGAAGGAAAATTAGCCAGTGAAGGTTACAACCAACAGATGGTGAAAAGAAGGATCCTTCATCCAGTGAAATGGAACACCCGAAGTGAGTAAGTATTCTCCTTACCAGCTAAAAAGACCAATATTTTGGTCTCACCGAGCAGGGAATTCGGTCTCCTAAAAACCTATAGGACATCCAAGGCTGCTGAATCTGTATCCCAAAAACCTATCGCCTCTGCTGCCACTTTCAGCAATGTCTCCTCTCTAATTCCTCTCGACTCACCTCTAACGTGGAACTTCTTCGAGAGGAATTAGAGCGGAGACATTGCTGAAAATGGCAGCAGAGGTGATAGTTTTGAGTTTTTTTTTCTCATTTAATGATCTTAGTGCTGCACTCATTTATATTATATGATTTTGGGTTTTGTATTGTAGACTCTTGGTGCTGGCTGCTTTTTATTTTTTGATGATATTTTTTGATTCAATTTATTTTAAGTATACTCCTAGCGTAGCATTTGGCCATCTGGCCCTTTTTTTATCAATATAAAGTATGTCACATCCTATTCTGTAAGCAAGAAGGGCCCACTCTGAATAACTCCTCAAGCTGGCTCTGGCTGCTCGCTGCTACTAGGCCAGAGGCCTGCAGTACCTCTCCCCGGAGGCCCAGTAGTTTAAAAGCAAATGTTGAACGGTGGACTACTGTTCCCAGCTAGCCCAACTTGCAAAACCTGTGCCCTCGGGCCACATCGATTTGACACAATCCCCCACAGTCTTTCCTCTGATCCAGGACTCCTCATCATTGACCGTGTAATGATAAGGACTTCACTACTGACCGTGTAGAAGTGAAGTTCCCTCACAGACTTCCTGGCACATCCAGCCCTCCACTGTGGTACACTCACCAACCTTTCTCTGCCCCGAGTCCTTGATGGAGAACTTGACCGGATCATACGTTCCGACAGCTTCACCTGCCCCTCTGCTCCAGGAGTTCCTCATCATTGACCATGTAATGATAAGGACATTGCCAATGACCGTGTAATGGCAAAGTTCCCTCACAGTTCTCCCCGCGGGCCTCCTCCTGCGATCTGCGCACCCCTCCCAGATGGGGGTGCCCTCCTGCTGCTGCCTAGTATTCTATTCTCCACTTCACCCGGCCAACAACTCCCCCCCAGTGGCATGTTACCTCAGCTTATATAAGAGGCCTGCCCTCTTCCAATACCAGTTGGGGATTGGTCAGGGCTCCCACAAGAGCTGCCTGCCACTCCAGTTTCCAGGCCCTGCCCCTCTTCCAGAACATTCTCCCTGGAAGCAGGGGAGGCACCTCAGAACTAGAGCACAGGTGGTCACACCCACTGCTACACTAAATATTCCCAGCCCCCAGATCAAAACAGACAGGCCTAGCTTGCAGCTACTACTAGCACCTACCTATTGGTTGTTCTCATCTCAGCCCTGGCAGGCTGCCCTCTTTCCGTGTCGTCGGCCTCTGTCGACTCCGGACGTCATTGCGCCATCCCGCGCGATGATGTCGGAAGCCGCTCAGGCCAGGGAACCGCGATTGGCTGGCGCCTCCGATCCATCTCTATGTACCTTTCTCAGTACCCAAAGTCTGCTATGCTCGCCCCTCATTAAAATGTATCTCCCTCACCTGGATCCATATTGTTCTAAACCAAGTGGGACTGGCTATTTGATCATACCACTCCCACACCACCAGGTATTTAACCTTACTCTAAGTACACACATAACCCTGTTACGCAGCTGAGAGGAGCACAGCTCCCTACACTGGGCCTGGTTACTTTGAATGGCTAAGGTTAGTGATTTATCTATGCACTTTGCTCCATGCTCTACCTTTTTACAATTGCTCGGAGAGATCTATTTCCTATCTCTACTTACATTCCAATGCATACTATGTTCATAGTACATGGATATATACAATGTCCCCCCTTCTTTTTTCATTGTCTTCAGATGTGCGCCAATCTCACCTCTCAGTGGCGGTTTTCGTGAGCCCTGCCTTGCCGTTTCGCTTTTTGGCATGTGGCCAGTCCTATACAGAAACTAGATTTTTCCATTTTGTCTATTACCCCTACCTTTGAGTTTAACTGGGAGGACTGCCTTTATCCACTGGATTTATGGGCGTGGGAGTTCCATCTCGCAACATCACTGTGTATACCTTTGTTATAATAGAGAGACAGATGTTTTGTGAGTACTTTTTTGGATTAATATCTAACTTGATGCCTTTTCTGTCTTTTTCTGTGAATTGAAGTCTTCTGATCAAAGTTTACCATTTCCTTAATTGCCTATGCAGATGCAAAACATATTTACTTATACATATATACGCAAATATTTTTTCTTTTTAGAAATATAACAATCTGCTTGCCTTAAACCCCTGAGGAAGGAAGTACACACCATAAAAAGAAATGAATCTTTTTGTGTTTTTCTGAAACATGTAGGGTATTTTGTAGCAGTTCCACAATCTCTTTGACCATTTATTGGCCTTTGTGGTTTACCGCCTACATCATAGCAGCTTTATTTCTGACACCAATTGCTCCTATTGTATTGTTGATTTTAGATGTCAGTATGTATTTTGTACAGTTTGTTTTAATAAAATTTGATACTTTTATGTAATAACTTTTTTGCACTTCATCTGCATTCTTAATCCTTGTTGATCCACTGCCCATACTATCCCCTTGGGGTACTGTCAGGGAATTTAGTAGACCAGACTGTGTGGACTGCACAGAGATAACCCAAAACGCATGTAAGTGAATAAATAATGGTGTTTATTAAACAAGTGACAAGTAAGAGGAATTTAAACAGTGCAAAACCAACCACAGACCCACAAACAACAAATAGTATATACAAGTAAATGGAGATACCGGAATCGTAAACAAAGCCAGGCCAAGGTCATACACAGGGAGGTCAGCAGATGGACAAGGACAGGAAACCAGCAGGACAGGGAGAGGATGGATGGTTAGGCTGCAGGGCAGGGATCCAAGGGAATCAGGAGGGACAAGAACAGGATGTGCTAGGGATAGGGATCGGATCG